>NW_020173488.1:175126-344734 GCF_003031525.2 Neophocaena asiaeorientalis asiaeorientalis | reverse complement strand
AGATGTTTCCTGTTTCTTAAGGTAGGACTGTATTGCTATAAACTTCCCTCTTAGAACTGCTTTTGCTGCATCCCATAGGTTTTGGGTCATCATGTCTCTATTATCATATTTTTCTAGGTATTTTTTGATTTCCTCTTTGATTTCTTCAGTGATCACTTCGTTATTAAGAAGTGTATTGTTTAGCCTCCATGTGTTTGTATTTTTTACAGATCTTTTCCTGTAATTTGTATCTAGTCTCATAGTGTTGTTGTCGGAAAAGATGTTTGCTAATGGATAGAACCCTAGGACAAATGGTAGAAGCAAAGCTATACAGACAAAATCTCACACAGAAGCATACACATACACACTCACAAAAAGAGGAAAAGGGGAAAAATCATAAATTTTGCTCTCACAGTCCACCTTCTCAATTTGGGTCATTCATTGTCTATTCATGTATTCCACAGATGCAGGGTACATCAAGTTGATTGTGGAGCTTTAATCCGCTGCTTCTGAGGCTGCTGGGAGAGATTTCCCTTTCTCTTCTTTGTTCTCACAGCTCCTAGGGTCTCAGCTTTGGATTTGGCCCGGCCTCTGCATGTAGGTCGCCGGAGGGCATCTGTTCTTCGCTCAGAGAGGACGGAGTTAAAGGAGCCGCTGATTCGGGGGCTCTGGCTCACTCAGGCCGTGGGGAGGGAGGGGCACGGAGTGTGGGGCGGGCCTGCGGCAGCCGAGGCCAGCATGACCTTGCACCAGCCTGAGGCACGTTGTGCGTTCTCCTGGGGAAGTTGTCCTTGGATCCTGGGACCCTGGCAGTGGCAGGCTGGCCAGGCTCCCCAGAAGAGGGTGTGTGGATCGTAACCTGTGCTTGCACACAGGCTTCTTGGTGGTGGCAGGAGCAGCCTTAGCGTCTCATGTCCGTCTCTGGGGTCCATGGTTTTAACCGCGGCTCGCGCCCATCTCTGGAGCTCCTTTAAGCAGCGCTCTTAATCCTCTCTCCTCGCGCACCAGGAAACAAAGAGGGAAGTAAAAGTCTCTTGCCTCTTCGGCTGGTCCAGACTTTTCCCCAGACTCCCTCCCGGCTAGCTGTGGTGCACTAACCCCCTGCAGGCTGTGTTCACGCTGCCAACCCCAGTCCTCTCCTGGCACTCCGAGAGAAGCCCGAGCCTCAACTCCCAGCCCCGCCCGCCCCGGCAGGTAAGCAGACAAGCCCCTCGGGCTGGTGAGTGCTGGTCGGCCCCGATCCTCTATGTGGGAATCTCTCCACTTTGCCCTCTGCACCCCTGTTGCTATGTTCTCCTCCGCGTCTCCGAAGCTTTCCCCCCTGCCACCCGCAGTCTCCACCCACGAAGGGACTTCCTAGTGTGTGGAAACCTTTCCTCCTTCAAAGCTCCCTCCCACTGGTGCAGGTACCGTCCCTATCCTTTTGTCTCTGTTTATTCTTTTTGATTTTGCCCTACACAGGTACGTGGGGACTTTCTTGCGTTTTGGGAGGTCTGAGGTCTTCTGCCAGCGTTCAGTAGTGTTCTGTAGGAGTTGTTCCACGTGTAGATGTATTTCTGGTGTATCTGTGGGGAGGAAGGTGATCTCCACGTCTTACTCTTCTGCCATCTTCCCCTCGTCCAAGTGTATAACTTCTTAATGGTTCTTGGTGTATTGATTAATGCTTTAGAAAGGTAGTGTCCATATAACACTCCAAGTAAAAACATGCAAGAGGGACCATTATATAGAGAGATACGCAGGCAGCTAATTGCCCTCCCAAAGTCCTCTATTGCTTTCTTCAGTAGTAACTAAAGATTTAAGTGACACATAGCTGACTAACTAAACTGTTCATTCCCCAACCTCTCTTGAAATAGGTGTGGCCATATGACAAGGTTCTGGCCAATGGGTTATAAGCACAAATGATGTTTGAAACTTGGGGGCCCAGCTTTAAAAAGAAAGAAGCATACAATTCTTCTTTCCCCAATCTGCAGGTTGGAATGCTAACGTAATGATGAGCCGTCTTTAATCACTGGACAAAGGCAGACACTAGAGATGATAGAACAAACAGATGAAAAGTTCTTGAGTTCCTGAAAGCTTCAATTTGGCATACAACCCTAAATCAAACTGCTACCAGGTGTGTGTGTGTGCATATCTTGTTAATCACTCTATTTTTCATTCTCTTGCTGTGGTGATCTAGCCTATATTGTTGCGCACACACACTATATGTTTGTAGGTTTGTTTATAATTATTTTTTTTCTAATTTGTCATTATGGCAACCTGGATTTTTATCTGATTACAAATGATTAAATGCTTTTCGTTACTTGATATTTTCACTTTTGAATTACTTGTTTTTGAATCTAGCTTGTTTAACTTTTGTCTCTCAGATTTACAGCAAACAAATATTCTATGTTCTGTTTTTGCTGGTAATTGTTTTTTTTTATATTATAATACTACATAGAAACAAAACAAACATAAATGAAAATGTACACTAATCCTACTGAATAATAACAAATGACTTAAGTTATTTCTCAATTTTAGCCATTCATATATATTTATATTGTGTGGGCGTTTCCAAAACTACATATATTTTTTTCTGATGAGTAGCGATATAATGATGGGAGCAAGGACTTCTCATTTTCTTTTCTTTTTTTTTAGTGATCCTATTTGGTTTTTTTTTTTATTTATTTAAATATAGTTGATTTACAATGTTGTGTTAGTTTCTGGTGTACAGTAAAGTGATTCAGTCATATATATACATTTTTTTCGGATTCTTTTAAATTATAGGTTATTATAAGATATTGAGTATAGTTCCCTGTGCTATACAGTAGGTCCCTGTTGTTTATCTATTATATATATATTAGTGTGTATCTGTTAATCCCAAACTCCTAATTTATCCCTCCTCCTCTCTTACCCCTTTGGTAACTATAAGTTTGCTTTCTATGTCTGTGAGTCTCTTTCTATTTTGTAAATAAATTCACTTGTATCATTTTTTAGATTCTAAATATAAGTGATATTATATGATATTTAATTATTCATTAATTCATTTAATATGATAATCTCTAGGTCCATCCATTGTTGCTGCAAATGGCAATATTTCATTATTTTTTTTTTCAGGGGAAGAAATAGTAGGCCATATTTGAATTATTTAGAATTTATGTGTCAATTATATCAATGTGGACTTTTTAAAGACACAGTAATATAACTGGGAAAGGCAGTCTTGTGCATGCAGTCTATCTACCACAACTGGCTGCTCGAAAATGGGCCTTGGGCTTGGAACACTTCCTTTACAAGAGATAAAGAGCCCACATGCCCTGAGCCAGGCTTATCACTTTGGATGGGGTTATCTTTCCTGTTTCACGCTCAATTAATGCCGTTTGAAGCTAGAAGCTTGTATGCCATATGGCATCTGGTCAACCCCACTGTTATATCTGTCTTTTGCAGAGAGGAGACAGGGTCCTTTCTACTGAGGCACAAGAAGGGTGTGTGTAGGCAAATTGTCCTGTGTCAGCCACTGGGAGAGACTGGCTGTCCCTGGGGGACCAAAGCGCACTATTGGAGCTGACCCTGATCTGTCTCTTCTTTATGTAAGTAAAGCATTATTCCATCTATTGCTTGACTGTGTTGTGTTTTTCTTGGTGACTGATACCACGATGCAGTGGGCAGAAGCGCTTGGACTTTGTTTCGTGGTGGCTGGTACTGTGATGATTTTGCTATCCTCCCATGTAGTTCAAATCCTTCCCTGGGATTGGTAACTGGCTGCATAGTGCCCTACTCCTTTGGAATTGATTTAACACGTGCAAGGAGCTCTCTCTGCTCACAATTATTACCAAATTATCAGTACAAATCTGATAGAATGCAGGATGATTGCTAATATCAAATACAACATGTTGGTAGAAATCACAAAAAAATAGTAATAAATATGCTTCTAGTCTCATTGTTTGAAATGCTCAAGAAGTTTTCTATGTCATGCTTGTGAATGATGCCTTTGTGTGTTGCTGTCTTTGATGTTTGGATCTATGTCCATATAGCTTCTTCACATCATGTTGTACCTCTCATGTAACAAATAGAATATGTAGTCTTATACAGACTAGCAGTTGACTACTTTTTCATTTGGGTAGTCTAATGAGCTACCTTTACTTCTGTAATAGCCACATTCCCACAGGCATATGTTTGAAATAAATATTCAGTCCAACTTTACTTTTTATGTAGAAGTTAATGAAGAAAAGGCAATTAAATATTGTGCAACTAAAAGAGTATAGCCTAGGATATCAATAGGAGGATCAATATTCTTACATATAGACAAAAAATGAAATATTCTGAGTCTTGGTACAGAAGATGAAAGGACCCCCAATTCTTTAACATAACCCAGAGTTGCATGAGTTAACATATACCTTAAGTAACAAACTTTACCTTCTGCTATTTTAATCTTTCTTCAGATCCAGATCCCCAACTCTATGAAACCAGACTGATGTTCTGATGTATCCTAAAATATTTTATTGTAGTCTATTAGGTGATTGACATGGTCCAAGCCCTCAGCAATTATGTAATCAAAAAATCCAACAAATAAAAAATAAATTTAATTTAACTTTTTAGACATGTGTTGCCAAATATTCTAAAGAGAATGCAGGAAAATTTAAAAATAAACTTTACTTTCTTTAAAATCTACTTTTGTCATATCTCACAGATGCTTCTGTATAATGCTCTTTCATAATCCATCAAAAGTTTACCCCATAGCACTGGCCTGAATGTTTTTCTCATCTTCTATTTTAGTTCACCTCTACATTTTTGTCTCCCTCTACCCATTCTCCCAAATATCCATCACAAAACACAAAGAACCTGTCTAACATAGGAGAAAGTAACAAAAAACCTATGCTGAAGAAAAGATAGAATGCTTTTTAATGGAAGGGAAAAAATTGTCTACTACAACTCATATATTAGTAACTTTCCTGACATAATGATTACATATATTAATAACTATGTGCAGTGGAGTTTTAATGTACAGAGCGATCTTTATTCTTATTTTATCAATTCTATATGCAAAAAGTTTACAAATTTGAAAACTCTACTTCTTAGTCCCCTTTATTTCAACCTATAACTTCTGTATATCAATAATATATTTAAGTGATTTGCATATAAAATGAAATCACATTTTAAAATGTGTATTGACTAATATTCAATTAATTGATAAATTTTACATAAATTCCCTTAAATATTTGACCCCATTTACATACTAATTCCTTAAATTAGTTTAGCCTTTCAATCTATAATTGCAATTTAATATAGCTAACTTTTTTCAAACATCTTTTTTTTCAAACATCTTTTTTTTTAATTGGGGTATTTTTACTTTACAATGTTGTGTTAATTTGTGCTGTACACTAAAATGAATCAGCTATATGTATACATAGATACCCTCCCTCTTAGACCTCCTTCCCTGCCCCCTTTCCACCTATCTAGGTCACCACAGAGCACCAAGTTGAGTTCCCTGCTCTATACATCAGGTTCCCACTAGCTATCAATTTTAAACATGTCAGTGCACATACATCAATCTCAACCTCCCAATTCATCCCACTCCCCTGCCATGTCCACACATCCATTCTCTACATCTGCGTCTGTATTCCTGCCCTGCAAATAGGTTCATCTGTACCATTTTTCTAGATTCCACATATATGCGTTAATATATGATACTTGTTTTTCTCTTTCTGACTTACTTCATTCTGTATGACAGACTCTAGGTCCATCCACATCTCTGCAAAAGATCCAATTTCATTCCTTTTTATGGCTGAGTAATATTTCATTGTATATATGTACCACATCTTCTTTATCCATTCATCTGTCAATGAACATTTAGGTTGTTTCCAAGTCCTGGGTATTGTAAATAGTGTGGCAATGAACATTGTGGTATGTGACTCTTTTTCAATTATGGTTTTCTCAGGGTATATGCCCAGTAGTGAGATTGCTGGGTCATATGGTAGTTTTGTTTTTAGGTTTTTAAGGAACCTCCATGCTGTTCTCCATGGTGTCTGTATCAATTTACATTCCCACCAAGAGTGCAAGAGGGTTCCCTTTTCTCCACCCCCTCTCCAGCATTTATTGTTTGTAAGATTTTTTGATGATGGCCATTCTGACTGGTGTTAGCTGATACCTCATTGTAGTTTTGATCTGCATTTCTCTAAAAATTAGTGATGTTGAGCATCCTTTCATGTGCCTCTTTGCCATCTGTATGTCTTCTTTGAAGAAATGTCTATTTAGGTCTTCTGCCCATTTTTTGATTGGATTGTTTGTTTTTTTGATATTGAGCTGCATGAGTTTGTATATTTTGTAGATTAATCCCTTGTCAGTTGTTTTGTTTACAAATATTTTCTCCCATTCTGAGGGTTGCCTTTTCATCTCATTTATGGTTTTATGATTTTCTTTGCTGTGCAAAAGCTTTTAAGTTTAATTAGGTCTCATTTGTTTATTTTTATTTTCATTACTTTAGGAGGTGGGTAAAAAAAGAGCTTGCTGTGATTTAGGTCAAAAAGTGTTCTGCCTATGTTTTCTTCTAAGAGTTTTATAGTGTCCAGTCTTACATTTAGGTCTTTAATCCATTTTGAGTTTATTTTTGTGTATGGTGTTAGGGAGCATTTTAATTTCATTCTTTTACATGTAGCTGTCCAGTTTTCCCAGCACTGTTTATTGAAGGGACTATCTTGTCTCTGTTGTATATTTTTGCCTCCTTTGTCATAGATTAGGTGATCATAGGTGCATGGGTTTATCTCTGGGCTTTCTATCCTGTTCCATCAGTCTATATTTCTGTTTTTGTGCCATTACCATACTGTCTTGATTACTGTAACATTAGAGTAGAGTCTGAAGTCAGCTGATTCCTCCAGCTCCATTTTTCTTTCTCAAGATTGCTTTGGCTATTCAGGGTCTTTTGTGTTTCCATACAAATTGTAAAATTTTTTGTTCTAGTTCTGTGAAAAATGCCATTGGTAATTTGTTAGGGATTGCATTGAATCTGTAGATTGCTTTGGGTAGTATGGTCATTTTCACAATATTGATTCTTCCAATCCAAGAACATGGTATATCTCTCCATCTGTTTGTGTTATCTTTGATTTCTTTCATCAGTGTCTTATAGTTTTCTGAGTATAGGAGTTTCACCTCCTTAGGTAGATTTACTCCTAGGTATTTTATTCTTTTTGTTGCAGTGGTAAATGGGAGTGTTTCATTAATTTCTCTTTCTGATCTTTTGTTTTTAGTGTATAGCAATGCAAGAGATTTCTGTGCATTAATTTTGTATTCTGCAACTTTACCAAGTTCATCGACTAGCTCTAGTAGTTTTCTGGTCGCATCTTTAGGATGTTCTATGTATAGTACCATATCATCTGCAAACAGTGACAGTTTTACTTCTTTTCCAATTTGTATTCCTTTTCTTTTTCTTCTCTGATTGCCGTGGCTAGGACTTCCAAAACTATTTTGAATAATAGTGGTGAGAGTGGACACCCTTGTCTTGTTCCTGATCTTAGAGGAAATGCTTTCAGTTTTTCACCATTGAGAATGATGTTTGCTGTGGGTTTGTCATATATGGTCTTTATTTTGTTGAGGTAGGTTCCCTCTATGCCCACTTCCTGGAGCGTTTTTATCATAAATCTTAAGCACCTAAGAAGCAAAGTTACTCATTTAAAAGCCAGAATCTTACTAAGCCTATAAGAACAAATATGTTAACTCAGAGATAAATTTAGTAACTCAAATATTTAAACAACATTTAAAAATGCACATCAGATCACACAGTGATTAAATTTGTTTGTTAATTCTCCTGAATATCACAACTTAAAAGTGTTTTCTTTTTAACAATTCTGTAGTTATAAATCTATTCATACACTGAAGGCAGTAGTTCCCGAGCAGCCAAGATCACATGATCATAACTCAAAAATAGAAAATGGGTGTGAATTAAAACAATTGGTAAAATAATTGCCACAGCACATAGGCTCTGGACAAAAGTGACTCAACAATAAAAGCAAAATAGGACTTGAATGAGACCCAAGACTATACCAGAGAATGGTAATATGAGTAATTTTTACAGTTTTTTTCCTGCCATGTAAATTAGGTTTTCCAATAACCATGCCCTTCAACTGGGACTTAGTTAATCATGCTGTTTCCCATAGTTAATCATGCTGTTTCCCATTTCTCAAAACTTACCCTTCCATTGAAATAATCCAAAGCTAATATAAAGAATACCAGCGGAGGCTTCCTTGGTTTTCAGATGTTAATCCCCTTTTGTATAAACACTGAGTAATTAGGAATAATGAACATAGCAAAGTTTCAGCTTCCATCTTTCTTAACCAATTTGTCAATTTAATGAATATGATATTCTGTGTCTTCTAACTAATAGGCCACAATTGCAATCACTAGTTCTGAGTTATGAACATAATATGAAATATTATCTTTCTCACTTTAATTGCTTTTGCAATAATTCTTTAAATAATCTCTTTGAGAAAAATATGAAGTTGCAGGAATTTTCTGATGCCTTGAAGTTGGAGATTTGGTAAAGATAACTTTCTTACTCATTTGTATGTCTTGCATTATTAATTACATCATGAAAATTTGTAATTTTCTGGTTATGTATTTTAAGGGTTATATTTGATACAATTCAACTCACTTTTATTGTTTCCAAATTTTAGAAATGTAAATAGAACACTTAAATATGAAACATGTAAATGTCATACTTCTCTCATACTTGGTCCCAACTATCCATAGAATTTAAAGGGGAACCTGGCAGACTTGTGCTAAGTGAAGTGAGCTAGTCAGAGAAGGACAAATTCTGTGTGATTCCAATAATATGAGGTATCTAAAATAGTCAGACTGATAGAAACAGTAAGTAGAATTGTGATTGTCAGAGGCTGCAGGGTGAAAGAAATGGGGAAATGATGGTTGAAAAGGTACAGAATTTCAATATGCTAGATGAAAAATTTCTAAAGGGCTGATGTACATAATGCTTATAGTTAATGTTAACCAAGAATTCCAAGAACAGAGACCTGGTTGAAATAAAAAGGCGTTTATTTGAGGTTTGTTAGGACTGCAGCTTAGGAGACACAGATTCAAGAAGCTCTTGAATTGTGTTCCACTGGACTACGTAATGGGGGAAGCTTGTAAAGGCAAAAGAACACAAGGTTACATAAACTGTCAAGAATTACGATTGGAGCTGGCAAGAAGTAAGGGCACTTGTTAAGCAAGAATTGGTAGGGATTTGAAATGATTATGTAGTTGTGAAGAGGGGGAAAACTTTGAAACTACAAGGTTGCAGCTAGCATCTGCCAACAGATATTGTTTTGAAACAGCTGGTGGTGTCCTTGAGTTTGATGTAGTTAAGAGAAAATTCATGTTCTCAGCGTTGCAGGGATGTGTCTGAGACCAGAACCTCAATGGCTACCTGACTTCATTTCTGTATGCCTGAACTATGATTACTACATTATAATTTCAATTTTTCCTTATTAGTAATACTATATTACACATTTCACAATTTGTTAAGAGAGTAGATTTCATACTAAGTGTTCTTCTCACTGAAATGCAATTGTATTCAAACAAACAAAATTTGAAAACATTTTCAACAATGTAAATTAAATTAATATGAAAATGAAAGTATTTTTATATATAACTATTTTCCTCTAAAACACTAAAATTATCTAAGTTAAAACAAAGTATACATTATAATAAATTATTAAAATTAAATATGATAATTGAGTTGAAAATTTAATTTAATTTTTTAAAATATAAATTATGTCATTACATATTATAAGAATAAAACCATTCACAATTCTAATGGTCAATGTGCCAAAGTTAAAAAAAAAAGTAATCATTTATGTACACAAGCCCTATAGATATATAAATATAGTGGTTGTATAAATTATTTAATATTAAAAATATTTAATAGTGACCAGGTGCAACTAATCCAATACCTACAGTACATCATGGGTATCTGCAAACTGGAATATGAACAAAAACAAGCACATGGATTCTTAGTGATATTAGAAAATTATATTTCACTATGCAGGAACATACTGCATTCAGCCTGCAAAGATGAGGACCTGAAAAGTGCATTAAATTTGTGTTTTTCTTTCTTTCTTCCTTTTTTGTCTATTTATCCTTTGGGATATTTTTCTCTTTTTTTTCCCCTTGGATATAATTGAAATGTAACATTGCATAAATTGAAAGTGTACAATGTGTTGATTTGGTAGAATATATATATTGCAACATGATTACCACCGCAGAATTAGCTAACTCCTCCATCAGATCACATAATTATCATTTCTCCCTTGTAAGAACATTTATGACCTAGTCACTTAGCAACTTTCAACTATATAATACAGTATGGTTAACTATAATTACAAAGCTGTAAATCAGATCTCAAATTTGTATTTTCCTTTTAAGTAGAACTCTTTGAAAAGCAGTGTCCTTTTCTGACACTGCTTAGACACACATTAGAAGGAGTGCAATCCACAACCTTCATAACCTTCAGATGCAATTGTCCCTGTTTTGGGAACATAGGGCGAAACCTGTGAGGAAGGGCTTCTCTGGAGCATAAAGTATTTTAGTCACTAGAGAGGCCCTTTTTCAGCACTGAGCACCAAATCCTGAAAGAAAAGGTACTGAGAAGATGTGGCACATATATACAATGGAATATTATTCAGCCATAAAAAGAAACAAAACTGAGTTATTTGTAGTGAGGTGGATGTACATACAGAGTGAGGTAAGTCAGAAAGAACTGTCATACAGAGTGAAGTAAGTCAGAAAGAGAAAAACGCATACCGTATGCTCACACATATATATGGAATTAAAAAAATATTGTTCTGAAGAATGTAGGGGCAGCACAGGAAAAAAGACGCAGACATAGAGAATGGACTTGAGGACATGGGGAGTGAGAATGGTAAGCTGGGATGAAGTGAGAGAGTGGCATGGACATATATACACTACCAAATGTGAAATAGCTAGCTAGTGGGAAGGAGCTGCATAGCACAGGGAGATCAGGTCGGTGCTTTGTGACCACCTGGAGGGGTGGGATAGGGAGGGTGGGAGGGAGACACAAGAGGGAGGAGATATGGGGATGTATGTATATGTATAGCTGATTCACTTTGTTATACAGCAGAAACTAACACACCATTGTAAAACAATTATACTCCAATAAAGATGTTAAAAAAATAAAAAGATGCTGATGTACTCAAATAATTTGAGGGTTGTAACTTGTGGAAACTTCTAAAGAGCAAACCCAGAGAGGGACTCATCTATCTCAGAATTTAGGGCAATAAGAAGGAAGAAGTTTCAATAATTGAAAAATATTTTCTAATTTGTGTGTTGTTTTTCCCTTTAAAAGTTTTTTAGTAAGAGAAAATGTTCTATCAAATCCTTGAAGTTAAAGTAAGAAATGACAGTTGCTCAAATAAAATACTTGGAAAAGTTAATTTTTTGGCATGAATGAGTTTTTAATTTAACTTTATTTACTTTTTTATACAGTAGGTTATTAGTCATCAATTTTATACACATCAGTGTATACATGTCAATCCCAATCACCCAATTCATCACACCACCATCTTCACCACCCCATGTCTTTCCCCGCTTGGTGTCCATACGTTTGTTCTCTACATCGGTGTCTCAATTTCTGCCCTGAAAACCAGTTCATCTGTATCATTTTTCTGGGCTCCACATACACGCATTAGTATATGATATTTGCTTTTCTCTTTCTGGCTTACTTCACTGTGTATAGCAGTCTCTAGATCCATCCACGTCTCAAAAAATGACACAATTTTGTTCCTTTTTATGTCTGAGTGATATTACATTGTATATATGTACCACATCTTCTTTATCCATTCAACTGTCAATGGGCATTTAGGTTGCTTCCAAGACCTGGCTATTGTAAGTAGTACTGCAATGAACATTGGGGTGCATGTGTCTTTTTGAATTACGGTTTTCTCTGGGTATATGCCCAGTAGTGGATTGCTGAATCATATGGTAATTCTATTTTTAGTTTTTTAAGGAACCTCCTTACTGTTCTCCATAGTGGCTGTATCAATTTACATTCCCACCAACAGTGCAAGAGGGTTCCCTTTTCTCCACACCCTCTCCAGCATTTGTTGTTTGTAGATTTTCTGATGATGCCCTATCTAACTGGTGTGAGGTGATACCTCATTGTAGTTTGGATTTACATTTCTCTAATAATTAGTGATGTCGAGCAGGTTTCATGTGTTTCTTGGCCATCTGTATGTCTTCTTTGGAGAAATGTCTATTTAGGTCTTCTGCCCATTTTTGGATTGGGTTGTTTGTTTCTTTATATTGAGCTACATGAGCTGTTTGCATATTTTGGAGATTAATCCTTTATCCAATGATGCATTTGCAGATATTTTCTCCCATTCTGAGGGTTGTCTTTTCATCTTGTTTATGGTTTCCTTTGCTGTGCAAAAGATTTGAAGTTTCATTAGGTCCCATTTGTTTATTTTTGTTTTTATTTCCATTACTCTAGGAGGTGGATCAAAAAAGATCTTGCTGTGATTTATGTCAAAGAGTGTTCTTCCTATGTTTTGCTGTAAGAGTTTTATAGTATCCAGTCTTACATTTAGGTCTCTAATCCATTTTGAGATCATTTTTGTGTATGGTGTTAAGGAGTGTTCTAATTTCATTCTTTTACGTGTAGCTGTCCAGTTTTCCCAGCACCACTTATTGAAAAGACTGTCTTTTCTCCATTGTATATCCTTGCCTCCTTTGTCATAGATTAGTTGACCATAAGTGCATGGGTTTATCTCTGGGATTTCTACCTTGTTCATTGATCTATATTTCTGTTTGTATGTCAGTACCATATTGTCTTGATTACTGTAGCTTTGTAGTATAGTATGAAGTCAGGGAGTCTGATTCCTCACACTCCGTTTTTTTTCCCTCAAGACGGTTTTGGCTATTCGGGGTATTTTGTGTCTCCATACAAATTTTAAGATGTTTTGTTCTAGTTCTGTAAAAAATGCCATTGGTAATTTGATAGGGGTTGCATTGAATCTGTAGATTGCTTTGGGTAGTATAGTCATTTTCACAATATTGATTCTTCCAATCCAAGAACATGGTATATCTCTCCATCTGTTGGTATCATCTTTAATTGCTTTCATCAGTGTCTTATAGTTTTCTGCATACAGGTCTTTTGTCTCCCTAGATAGGTTTTTCTTCAGTGATATCTTGGTTATTTAGTGGTGTATTGTTTAGCCTCCATATGTTTGTGTTTTTTACATTTTTTCCCTAGTAATTCATTTCTAATCTCGTAGGGTTGGGGTCAGAAAAGATGGGTTGATTTGATTTCAATTTTCTTAAATTTACTGAGGCTTGATTTGTGACCCAGTATGTGATCTATCCTGGAGAATGTTCCATGTGCACTTGAGAAGAAAGTGTAATCTGTTGTTTTTGGATGGAATGTCCTATTAATATCAATTAAATCTACCTGGTCTATTGTGTCATTTAAACTTCTCTTTCCTTATTTATTTTTATTTTGGATGATCTGTCCATTGGTGTAAGTGAAGTGTTAAAGTCCCCGCTATTATTGTGTTACTGTCGATTTCCTCTTTTATATCTGTTAGCAGTTGCCTTATATATTGAGGTGCTCCTATGTTGGGTGCATATATATTTATAATTGTTATATCTTCTTCTTGGATTGACCCCTTGATCATTATGTAGTGTCCTTCCTTGTCTCTTGTAACATTCTTTGTTTTAAAATCTATTTTATCTGATATGAGTATTGTTACTCCAGTTTTCTTTTGATTTCCATTTGCATGGAATATCTTTTTCCATCCCCTCACTTTCAGTCTATATGTGTTCCTAGGTCTGAAGTTGGTCTCTTGTAGACAGCATATATATGGGTCTTGTTTTTGTATCCACTCAGCAGGCCTGTGTGTTTTGGCTGGAGTATTTAATCCATTCATGTTTAAGATACTTATAGCTATGTATGTTCCTATGATCATTTTCTTAATTGTTTTGGGTTTGTTTTCATAGGTCCTTTTCTTCTGTTGTGTTTCCCACTTAGAGATGGTCCTTTAGCATTCATTGTCGAGCTGGTTTGGTGGTGCTGAATTCTCTTAGCTTTTACTTGTCTGTAAAGCTTTTGATTTCTCCATCAAATCTGAATGAGATCCTTGCCAGGTAGAGTAGTCTTGGTTGTAGGTTCTTCCCTTTCATCACTTTAAGTATGTCAAGGCATGAATGAGTTTTAATACCACATGAAAATCTATACACAGAAAAAATCTGTGAACAAAATATGTATATCCCAATGATGTCTGTGTCTTAGACCTAGAAAAATTATCAGCTCTACCCTATCAAGAACTGGTCTGTGATATTGGGTAAATAATTTAAAGAGTGTTCCTGTTTCTTCATCTTTATAATGAGAGTAATAGTATATTTATTATCATTCCCATAGATGCAAAGCCACAAAAGATTCCAGGCATGAGGCAAAGCCACAAAATGTACATTCTGCTCAGAAATTATAAGATGATGATGATGAAGATGATAATGATGAATCAATGCCTACTATATTTTCTAGTAAAGTAGTAGTAAAGAACTATTCATTGTATAAGCAAATATTTACTAGTATTACTAGATGCATATGATCTAAAACCCAGAAATATCTTTTTCAGAGACCCCAGAACCATCTCTCTGAAAGGTAATCATAAGGAAGATAGCACTGCTATCCAAACTCTCTGTGGACAGCATAACCTGGGTGGTGTGCCTCACTCTAAGTTGTAAAACTACCTCTTGCCATAAGGACATGAGAATTTTATTTTTCCTTTGGATAAAGCCAGTTAACTAACACAGATTGTCACCCCAATTACCAAATGAATTTAGAATTAGTTCTGTGATAAATGGTGCTGTCACGTCATCTTAGTTGAGGACTAGTTATTGTTTATCTTGAGAAGATGTACGTGATGGGTTATACTGGTTGACTATATAAAAGGGTGAGGTATCTTTCCACTTGCAATCCTTTTAGTAGATTGCCTGTGATAGCATCACATTCTGGGTTAATGCTTACCCAATCATACATTTTTAAAATATTCTCTTTCACTTTGTGGAGAAATTTTCAGCCTTGGGAGGATATTTTGTTTTAAATTAATTTCTCCAACAATTCTGGCAATGGGGAAGTGATGTTGTTTAAGCCACACAGTCTGTGGTATTTCATTATGGCATCCCTAGAAAATTAATACAGCCCTCATCTCAAACAAATGAATTACTGGTATTTTAGAATATCATTCCAAGAAAATAAAAGTAAAAATAATTTGGATAGCTAGAAGTAAATATCAAGAGGAATGGAAGAGGAAATGCAAGAATTAAAGACACCTTCCTTTTCACAGAAGGCTTCTCCTCCTTTCTCTGCTCTATCAGCTCCCTCTTCGTTTGTCTTTATCCCTCATGGCCTCAGAATGATTCTGGAGAAGGGGGAAGTGATGACCTTTTAGATAGATGGTTCCCTTCATTAAGGCATTTCCTATAAAGAGTGATGAGGACACAACTTTGTTAGCTGATAATTTGTTCTGTTTGAGGACACAGATGTGATTACCCACTGGCTTAGCCCAGATTCCACCTCCTTATCATACCTACACCAAATAGCTAGGAGAGAAAATGTGATAAGGAGACCTGATCAGGAAGAAATTGTAAACTTGGATAAACAACTGTCCCCTATAAAGGCAACAGGATGAAGAATAGCAGCACTAGTCACTTGAAAAAAAGGCAAACAAACCAGATGTTAATCAGATGAATGTCAACACAGGAATGGAAGCCAAAGTGCCATATAATTTACATTTTTCTTGTCTCAAAAAGCCTTTCCTATTTGGACCACCAACAAAGATGATGCTGTTGAAAAGCTACCCAAGGACTCCTGAGTCATTACCATGCCTTCCTTATCAGCTGATGTTACTCACTTAAAGCCTTCTTTCCCTTGTGCCCCAGAAGTTTGAATTACTCCAAAGCCTGTTTTCAGTTTACTGCCCCACATGTGGAGATGTATACTGGCTACCTTATGGAAGTCTGCAATCAGCCAATTTTGCTCTTTTTATAGAGCAATAACTTCGGGGTTCCAAAGATCACCACAACAAGGAGTTACTGTGACCAGGGGAAGACAATTATCTGTCACCCACACAAGTATGGAAGATCTGAAGGTGCTAGAGACCCAGTGAAAGGGGTGGCTAAAAGCAGTACTTGAAGTCTCATTGTTATGAACTGGAAGAAGTTGTAGCATTATACCCAGAAAATGGGTTTATTCTCAGCTGATTTCCATTAGTAGTTTGTTGAGGCTTTCACAAAATTTATTGGCATGGATCCAAGATCAGATCAAAATAGCCCACTAAACCTAGCCACCTTTATCTTGGCTTTCATGCAGACTCTCCAAAACCAAGTTAAGGAAAATGTGGTAGGATGGCAAAGGCAGACTGGTACTCAGATTTTAGCAGCAACTACTCAGTTTTGGGATAATCTAGAGAAAGACAAGGAACACATCAAAGATTGCTGGGTTGGCTGCTCAGAACTCTTTCCTAAAGCAAATAGAATAATCCCTGCTCTGGCCAACCTATGAAGGGAATAATGGAAGAATGGAGAATGAATGCCATTTTTACAAGAAACCAGAATATTGGAAGACAGATTGTAGAAAGAGACGCTGAAGGATGCAGGAGCAAGGGAATCAGGGAAGCCCAGAAGGTTAGGGAATAATTGGCAAACCACTAAAAGTAAACAGATTTAAGGTATCTCATAGGTGGGAACTGGTGATACTGGTTCTACTTAATATGAAGTTTTCTCAGGAATTTCTCACTTTCCATTTGGTGAAGAAAGGACAAATGCAGCTGTCACGTTGTTAGTCATGTTCCTTTTCATTCTTGTTCCTTTTCCTCCTTGGTTCCCATACAGATCGGTACCCAGACTGAGGAACATGCATCATTACTTTCTTCTGATTCTCCTGTAAATCTACTGGGTCCTCCTTGATTCCCCTACAGATTGATACCCGGACTGAGGATCATGCATCTGATTCTCCTGTAAATCTACTGGGGAGAGACCTGCTGTCAGAAGGGCTACCATTTTCTGTATTTTGAAGGCCCAACGGTGGAGCATCTTAAGAAAAGACATTTTACTTAGTTACCATATGCCTTCTGAAAGAAAAAGGATCTGGAGAGAGTGGTAGTCATCCATGCTGGAAGAGCACCCTGAGCTGAAACCAATTGATGTGTATCACTTGGGCCCTAAGGAATAATGATACTGGTTTCATTTGAAATATAGAATCAGTAAAAACCGTTTGCCAAAAGGATAAGTCATGGCCATATGTAAAACAATATCCTTTGTTAGGGGTTCAATTAAAAATAATAAAATCAGTAATAAAAAATTTAGAAAAACAAAGGATACTTTTTAAAAGGGCACTCATTCTGTAATACTCCCATACTTCCAATAAAGAAGAAAGAGAAATTTGATAAAGATGACCCTTATATAGATCTGTACAAGATTTTAGAGAAATAAATAATTTGTAGTTCCATTAATCCATATAGTTTCTAATTCTGCAATTCTTTTCTTCTGACTTCAGTACTATTGTCTACAAAGTTTTTCTCTGTAATTGATCTATGTTCTGCATTTTTTCTTTCTCCCTCCCTCCTTCCCTTCCTTCTTTCCTTCCTTCTTTTTTTCTCTTCCTCTAGGATATGAATCTTGTTTCCTTTTTCTTGTGAAGAGTCCAATATTTCTGATATAGGATCTCTCAAAGATTTAGGGACTCTTATTTTCTCTAGTCATTTACAAACAAACACACAGACAGAAACCTAGAGAAATGTTTTCCTCAGGGGGATCTATAATTATTCAAATTTAGAAACTTTTTGGTAGCCTCAGAAATTAGAGAAAAATGCAAAATTGACACTTTAGCTTTGTGACATTTCTTTGCTTCACAGTAGCAAAGAGGCCCGTTAGGCAAATTGCGATATTGCTTAACTGAGGGCATCTGTTGTCAGCTACAGGCCACAGAATGTTACAATCTAGAAGTCAACTCACTTTGCAGATATAATCGACTACTAACAGTGAAAAAATTTAGACAATTTGGGGACAAGTACAATATTATACAGTGGATTCTAGTTTATGTGGAGTAGGAAAAACCGCTGATTTACATGATAATTCTCCAAATTTCTGCTTTGGCCCCTAGAATATGAAGAGGCTTTTGAAACCTGAAATTGGCTATCATCTTTCTCCCAGGTTTGGGGATTCCAAATTTGGGGAATTTTAACATTTGGATATTCCAAATTTTGACCTGATTTATCTGATGCTCTGACTCACTTTGCATATTTAACAATGCTTACTCAAGAGTCTTGTACTCAGGATAAAAGTGGCTCCCTTATAACTTCCTATGCTCTGGTAACTTACAAAATTCTGGAAGCTGAAGTGTTGTCTGGAATTAAATCTGCACAAGCAGACAAGTTAATAGCAGTTAGTAGAGCTATAATTCTTGGTTCTAGATTTAAAGTGAATATATTCATTTATATATTTATGTATATTCACTTTCCATGAATAGTTATGAATTTTCATGGATTTGTTATATATATAACTATATATGCATATAACTAATAACTATATGTTTGGTATCTGTCATGCTATAAAGCAAATTTTTTTAAAAGATTTTTACTTCAATGGGAACTGAATAATCTCATAGAAATTTGTGGGGGTCTTTACAATTACATGCTAAAATATCAATAATTCATTTTGCATAGAGAGTTGTGAAAGCTGTTATTAAAACATGACAGTTTAGAAGTTTTACTTTTAATACAATAAGAAAGATTTTTTCCATTTCCAAAAACATGCTTCATAGAAAAAATAGGCAAATGGACTATAAAAGGGGCTAGAAGAAATTTGACTGGATCATGGGAATTAACTAAAAAAACAATTCCTATATCACAGCTTGATTAGATGTTGTGTCATAAACAAAATCATCTGATTAAAAAAGGTTTATTGTAAGGAGAACTGGTGGCTTATGCTCAAAAGACTCGAACTCTCCAATGGGTTTCAGGGAAGAAGTTTTAATAGGCCAAATTTGGGGGCAGGGCTGCAGGGTGTGAAACCCTCATCTGATTGGTTGGTGGTGAGATAATAGTATGGTGTTCCTGGAATGTCAATCATCAGCCTTCTTGTTCTAACCAGTCTGGAGTCAAGTGCTTGTGTTCAGCCTGAAGTTTTCATCCTCCACCTGGGGTGGGGTTGAGGGGCTGCTTAGTTCCCATAGAAGAACCCAGAGATATGTATCAAATTGTTATGTACCTCCCCTGAGGGTGAACCAGGACCAGGTTCCCCATCACTGCACTATTGTTTCTTTCCGCATTCCCTCACTCTCTTAATTAGTAGCTGTTTGAATCTGCCCTTTGGAAGGTCTAGGAGGCTGAAAGCCTTTTTCATACAAATAAGAAACAGGGGGAACAGGGGACACTGAAAGGCTTTTGTGCCCGGGAGGGCCTGACAGGGTTCTGCATAGTTTCAATACCAGAGAATTTGAATCCAATAATGAAAGTTGTGTTATCTCTACCGTTGTCCAGGAATTATGCAAATGTTTGCAGATTCCTATACATTATCAATGTATAATCATACATTATTCCTATACATTATCATACACCCTTCCTCAAATTTGGAATTTGAGGGGAGGGCTGAAGGGTATGTAACCCTCCTCTGATCGGTTGGTGTTGAGGTAACAGTATGGTCGTCTGTTAGACTACAATCAAGTAGAATGATTGAATCAAACTTTTAAAAAATTCATTGGCTAAGATTCATCTATCTAACTGGTTGAAATGGCCCAGAGTTTTACCATTAGCCTTGCTAGAATGACCCCTGCACACAAACACAGAATCTCTCCCTTTGAATGTATGTTTGGCAGGTCCTGAATGTATGAATTCGAGTCTGAGATCATGCCCTCTATTGGACTTCAGTGAATCTTCTCATAATCACAATCATTTTCAATACTTAAAAGGGCTTCTTTCTTCCATAAAAACCCTGAGACTTAAAGCCATAAGGATCTGGAAGGACCTGTCCCTATGGACAGGGATATTTCATCTACACGTAGGTGTTCTGTAAGAAAGATAGACTGTTACCCTGCTGAGAAGAGCCTTTCAAGTGTTACTGATCATCCATTCAGCTCTCAGAGTTAACAAAAACTCACAAGAATTCATGCTTCCCCATGTAATGCCAGCACAACAGGACTGGACTGTGGTTCCCACAAAGGATTTGAAACTTAAGTTTTCAAGACTAACTGATACTAGTACTGAACTCAAATGAAAACAAGTGTTCTAGAAAACATATTACTTTTCTCGTAGACTGTCTTGCCGTCATAATCACAGTGAGGTTATTTTGATTACTTTAAGAATCACAGTTTACTAGAAAACAGAAATTACTTGTTATTTTTTGTTTTCTTTCTGTCCTCCCAGTAATGGCTCCCACAGTCTCATTTCCCATCAACTCTAAACTGTCCCGCCAGTATAAGCAGGGTCTGGACTTATAAGTCCAACAATCTGATTAATGACAGAGTAAAAGAGAGATCATCTTCATTAGTAATTTTTGATAATAACAAAGTAAAAGTGACTAACATGCCTCCAGCTACTCAATCCTGAAATGTGAAACACGAATATTTTAACTGGTTTGATTGGAAAGATGATGTAAAAATTCTAATTAATAGGAAAACAGAAATTTGGAATTGTAATATAGAGACTGAAAAAGACAGGGCTAATATTACTCGGTTAATTTCAGGGTGCAATTTCTCTCTAGTCCCAATATAGGTTGATAAATAAATATTAATGCCTGTTATTCAGGGAGATTTTGTTAACTGTTATAATAGTATAACTATTGATTTAGACCCAAAGTAAGCAAAACAAAACAAAAACACCCACAGTATGGGTTTGTCCTAAAGACTTAAAACAGTTAGAGCCATATACATTACACACTAGAATTTCAATCTGTACCTTTCAATGGGTGCCTCATAATAAGACTTTTATACTAGATGATGGCCATGGATATCATTGTGTTTCATATCTGGGGAAATTATTTGTAAAGATAGAACAATTAGTAAAGGTCCTAGAATCATATAAATGCAATGGTACTTATATAATTCTCTAAAATGCAGGAGAAATTTATTAGGTCTTGCAAGAAAAAATTAAAAATTTAGACTATTAGGATACAGAGTTAAGCTACTCCTTACACTAAGGTGGGGAAAGACTTCATAAGGATCTACCACACAATATTTAGATAGTTATTAATTGAAAACCCAGGCAACAAAGATATCACAATAATTTGTAAAATTCATGTATGACTAGGAAAAATTGTTATTTATTGCTAAGAATTTTATTTAACCTTTTACCATTGATATGATATAGTCAAAGGTTATTTCCCAAAGGCAAATAGTGTACTGAGTTTTTGAAAAATCAGTAACTCTGCTATCCCATCACAATTTTGATAATTGCTTTGCTTTATATTTCACTGTGTATTTACTGGATATTTAGATGGCTGCAGTTTTCCCAGAGAATTGTAGAAATAGCAATGGGCATAATTATAAAATTGTTACTATTTAATAGTAACACAGGCAGGAGTTGGAAAAGGCAAATAAATAAGAATTAAAAATAAGATACTTAATTCTTCATGTTGAACATAGCTAAAAGACTCCTCTGACCACGACTTCTCTCTTCTTAGAGCATTTGCTTGAGAAAACTTGTAATTATAAGCTTCTTCTGTGTCACTTTGAAACGTATGTAAGTTGTTTTAAAGCTAATTAAGCTTCTTGCCAGCTTTAAGACCCAGGAGTGTCTTTCTCAAGGCCTGGGGAACATCTTTGACATGTAATCATCAAGGAAGACATCAGCTGTATCTCTGAGTTTTGTGGGAGGGTAGGAACCTAACATCAGTGGGTGCCTCACTCCAAGTTAGGAAGCTAGCTCTTGTCATAAGGATACAAGATGTTTATGTTTCTGGATAATGCCAGTTAGCTAACACACATGGTCACCCCATTGCCCAGTGAGTTTAGGATGAACTTGGTAGAACAGGTGCTGTTGTCAAGTCTCTTACCTGAGGACTAGTTATTGTTTATCTTGAGAACATTTATGTAATGGGGAGTATCTGATTAGCTGTATAAAAAGATATTGTTTCTTTTTTTCTGTAGTCTCTTCGGTGGATTGCCTGTGATGTATATCACATTCTGGTTTATAGTTTTCTTTCTCTTCTATCTTTGTGGAGAGGCTTTTAAGGTTGGAAGATTATGTTTTTAATTATATTTCCTCAACTCAACCTAAATATCAAAGGATATCAAAGTAAAAATTCTGATGTTCACCCCATCACTGAAATTGGGGATTTAGATTTAATCATGATCTTCCACTCAAAAATAGTTACAAATCTAAAAATGTACTGCAGAATGACTACCTTACGATCTGTGAATATAAGAATCATTTTATTCATGAAAATAACTTTTCTCAAAGCTAAGACATAATTTTTCCTCTATTAAAGAATTTTGAATCACTGAAATGTACTACCTGTATGCTCCTTATTTCCAGTAAATTAAGTTATGGAGGGAAATGGTTGATTGTAAACCTGGAAAAAAGATTTCATTTGAATTGAAAAATATATATATATCCCAATATAATGTTGTTATACTTAAAATCTTATTACCAAACGTAATCTCCTATAGCAAATTCAATAGTAAAAACTGAATAAAGGTAAGACATAACTAATAAGAAATAATATTGGATAATGGACAACATTGCTTACAAATGCAATTGAAATGTAAAAGAAACATTCTGTATAAGATCTGTTAAAATGTACTTTATGTATATAACAAGTAAGTTAGTCTTGTGATATGTTTTTAAATTAGATTTTCATTTCTTATTTACTTATCCAAAAAATTGCTAAGTCGCTCCTTATAAATCCCATATATCTCATGTATTTTCATAGTATGTTCTGAAGAAATACTAAAATGAAAATATATGCCAGAAACTATTTGGTAGATTATGTATTTGACTTAGATATATGTATGAATAATATTTTCAATGAATTTCAATGTATCATAAGTTCAGAGAAAGGTGTTTTAATTTAAAAAATAAATAGGTACTGGTCTCAGCATAATTTAATATAAGCTTGTGCTTCTTTTCCATTTTATTTTCATTATTTCCTTTATGTTTCCAGATGACCTTTGGCAAGTAACTCAATTTTCTGTGCATTTTCCACTTTTTTATGATAAGTATTTATACTTTATAACAAACAAATATCATGCTGTTTTCTTCATTCATTCATTCACAAATTCATTTTTAAGCTACTACATACTGAATGCATATTAAATGCCACATGTTGTCCTGCATACTTTCTCACCTCTTTGGATATCTAATTGGCATTTCAAAATTTATACCAGAATTGATCCTTCTCTAACATTAATTTTTAAAGTGAAATGTTGTCCCCATTTTATAGAAAGATACTTCCAAACACCTAGTTTTTCAAACTATAAACCTGAAGTCCCAATTCCACCACCTTTCTTTCATCACAGCCTACAAGTTATGCATTATCTAGTTCTGCCTATTTTAACCCCTAAATAATTCAAATCTCTGCTTTTCTGTATCTCCACCAATACCAGCCTAGACCTTTCTACCTAGTCTCTACCTAAGGAAATGTATTCTTTCTTAGTTGTTTCCCTGAGTGCCTTCCTCCCTCCTTTAATTTGCTTTTCATACTGCAGCCAAAGAAGCATGTACACAATGGAAATACTAACTCTCCCCACCAGGATCCTGTTTCAAAATTTTAACAGTTTCCACTGATGTGGGATAAAAACTGCCATCTTAACATGAATTAGGAGAATATACATGATTTGACCCTTGCTCATTTTATTCTTTACAGAGTCTCCAACACAGCTCCTTTTCCACCCTATATTCTTCGTGGCATATTTCACTGTTCCTCAAATGATTCATTCTCCCTTCTACCTAAAAACATTCTGCCATGACTTTTCCTCTTCCCAGAATGAATTTTTCCCTCTTTCTCATCTACCTTATTGCCACAAATCTTCAAAGTTCAATTCATTCATGATCTCATTGAGAAAACTTTATTCAAACCTCTAGACTTAAGTCCTTATATTATGACTTGTCCTTATGTTATTAAAATAAATATAATATTTATTGGCATTTTAATAAAATAATTGTGTAATTGGTTCTTCAATTTCTGTCTCTTATTCTAAACTTCAAGCTCAAAAAAAGTGCTTTCTTGTCTTGTTATAACTGTAAATGTATCTATGCAAATGCAGCTATGTAAACAGTGGTAAGTTTAGCACCTTGCACATAGTAGGTGGTCAATAAATATATGAAAAATAAATAAATATATAGTATAATATTTAATTTATTCTCATTTCACATTTTCTGCCATAAACCTGTATAGTGTAATTTATTATTCCTCAAATAAATGCATTGAGGTATATAGACAAGAGAAACAAACAAATAGAAGAGTAATGTTTTCTCACTTTTAGGTTTTTTGTTTCTTATAATTTTTGAATTTGCTAGCATCTCACTTTCTTTTTTTCCTTCCTCACAATGCCTATATTTATGGTGCACAGCGTCAGGAATACAAAAAAGATGTGATCACAAGAGTGAAAAAGAGAGTCTTTACTTCTGTTTGAGCAGTTAAGTGAATGGTCTAATGCCTTCTAATTATGTGGATGAAACTACGTACAGTAATTGGTTTATTTTATTTTCTAAAGTGAATATTTATTTTACTAAGTAAATGATTTGATAGTTTTAACAAATCAATGAAATCAAAATATTTAAGTGGTGTTTTAATGCAGGCAGGATCTAATACAAATAAAGGCTTTTACCTCACCCCTGGGAAAAGTTGGGCCAAATATTGAAATAGGTTGTTCACTCAACACAGCCACTTCAAGATTTTTTAAAATCCAAATAATTATAAGCATGTGTAATGTGACCACCTGGTAATTTTAAAATGCCAAAATTACTGTGTTGGGCAAAATGTTTCAGCCCAACTTCCGCCAAGGGAATTTTGTTTTTCTGTAAGAAAAGATGGCCTCTGTCCTGAACTAGAGAGCACTTTAAAGACATCCTGGAATTGATTGATGAAAGAGTGCCATTTTACTTCCCTGATCATCCTTGGTACATCAGGACATGGATTGAAAGAGCTGATAGTTAAGAGAGGGTTTGTAGTCAACTGGGACTTTGTGTCCACTGATATTTCTTCTTCCTTATATTCTGTAACCCCCTAATTTTCACATTTTGAAAGAACTTGGTTGCTTTTCCTTTGGTTCTATTGCTTTAAAGATTTTCCTATGAATGAGAATGAACAGAGAGCTTAAAAATATTAGGAAGATAAATAACAAATGCATGTTTGGGATAAATGGAATTGCTACTCATCCTAATAGGAAGCAAGGGCATGTTGGGGATGGTGGCCAAGTTCACAAAGGTGGAGAGTGACTAAAGACATGTGCTTTATTAAGAGCTTTTCTTCTCCTTCCACCTTCCTGATAGTTCTGTCTTGGTTTTGTGTTTATTTTTTTTTTATTGGCTGGCCTATCTTCATTCACATTTAAATATAAAAGTTTTTACTTTCTCCTTTCAAATATTTTCTCAAGAAGATTTAGCCTTCTCTGTATTTTGATCTATATCCTTTTTACTTCATTCATATCTAACTAGTATCTCCAGATATTATTTCTCTATTGACCCCAAAATTAGGTGTTTCAACTAATAAATCTAATAAATATATTTTCTTGAATAATACATAGACAGCTCAAACTCAGTAAGTGGTATGACATGACTATATGATTTCTTTGCACTCCTTGGGCAGTCCTTGAAGTAGGGATAAGGTTAGGGAGATTTTTGCATAATCTAGATTAGGGTTTCTCTACCTTGGCACTGCTGACGTTTTGGGTCAGATAATTCTTTGTTGTGGGATTGTAGGATATTTACTATAGTCCTTGGCCTCTATCCACCAGATCTCATTAGTACCCTGCTCCTAGTTGTATCACAAATATATCTAGACACTGCCAAATATCCCCTTGGGGGCAAAACCACCCTTAGTTGAGAACCACTGATCAAGATGATAAAGATCTATATTAGGACCACAGCAGTGAGAATGGAGAAGTAATAAAAGCATCTTGGAGGAAGATGCAATGAGATTAATGACTGAGTATATGAACTTAGGGAGAAGGAAGAATCTCAGGTTGTTTTCTAGTCTGGTTATTAAGGACTTCCTAAATTTCAAAGTCTCATACCTTTGTAATGCTTTTATCTTCTATGCCTTTTTTTTCATACTATTCTCTTTACCCAGATTTCTCTTTGATCTCCTTATATATGCCTAACAAAATTCTATTAATCTTTGTGGCCTAACTCAAATATCACTCACCACCATTTTGACTACTTTTCCACTCTTACACTCTGAGAATATTTTCATTCTTCTTTGATTCATGAGTTATCAGTAATGACCATATTCCTCATGTCTTTACTGGTAGAAACTTGCATCATTTTTATATCCCTTCACAACTTACTATACTGCATGAAATATAATAAGTGCTTTAAAAATGTTGAATGGTTTACTTAGTGAATAAGATACAAAAAAGAAATTTTTTTTTCAGAGTGAACAATTATTGTTGTTTAGATATTCAACATGCCTTAACATTATTATTTATTTTGAAATAATAGGCTTACTCTGCAGTATCTGTATATTTATTTTCAAAAAATTGTTTGGATAGAGCAGGTAAAATATGAATATGAAGTATAATTTCAGGAACATAAAGTATGGAAATATAGAACAATTAAATTTATATCTGTAGAAACCAGAAGTTTATCAAGTAACCCAATAGCCATTTCATATATAGCAAAATAGATGGTCAAAAAATGAACATAATGAAGTTAAGTGCTTCTCTAAGAAACAGAAATCTTGCTTAACATTAGTTAATACCATTTCCTTAATATTTTCATAGGTTTGAACAGAGAATATGGGCCTGGACTAAAAAAAATGCAAAGGGGGGCTAGGGAAAGAGTCTATCTTCCATAGCTTCAAAAAATGAGTCTAAAAATTTAATCTGTAAGTATACTTCTACATTTTCTAGAGAATATGTGAAGGGTCATACATACACCTAGAAAAATATTTATAAAATAAAACTGTAAAATATAATCAATTCATTATACACAGAATAAAGGATTAAAATAAACTTTAGGAGTCAGATATTTCAAAGTAACTTTTACAAAGCTTTGCATCCACATATTTGAACCAAGGGAACTGTCTTTCTTCACACACCCTCTTATTCAGCATCCCCACTGAGCTATTGTAAATTATTTCACTAATAAACTTCATCTTGAATTTCTTTAATCCTAAAAAATTATGCTCTTCTTGTTATGAGGAATATGATGATATTTTGAAGTTATGTAATGTCAGAGAGCACAATTTTTGAGTTTAAAAATAGCCCTTCTATTTTTAAAATTTAAAATATAGAGAAAATGTTCTAGTTTTATTGTGTTGTCTAGCAGAATTCTGGATTATCTTATCAATATTTACTAATTAACTATTATATAATAATATTTTACATTGTTTAAATATCAAAATACAAAAATAATTACACAAACAGTGAAAATCTGAAGAATTAAATGTCTGTTTTGTCTATAAGACCTCAACAAATGAGCTCATTTGGGATGTTTTGCTGAATTTGGAAAAACCAAATATTATAATGATCTTTTATAGAAAAAAGCCCTCTGCTTACTACACAGGCACGTTATTTAAAATGATCAGAAGACAGAAAATGAAACACTACATATTTGCATTAATGGTTAAAAAATAATTTCCTCTAGCCACTTAGGCAGAACCATATTCCCATTATGCTAATGTGGTTGTTGTTTTCCATACTCTATTTATCTGCCTCCATATAAGATTCATTAGATCCACTTCAATGTACAGATTTTAAAATCAGTCATATTGTTATTATCTCTACCATGACATATGTAAAACTCCAGCCTTCCTTTTACAAACCCTCTTCTACTTCTCACAATTCACTTTAGCACATAACACACACACACACACACACATACACACACACACACACACACACACACATATATCTTGGCTCTGGAATATGGGGAGTCATAAGTTGGTAGTTTTTTTGTAATTAAGACCACAGACTTTATTGTTTGACTTAAGTTTGAATTCCTCCTTAAGCATTTGTTATTTATGTGGCCTTGGCAACTTGCATCACTTATTGAAGCATCAATTTTCTCATTTTTGAAAATAAGACTTATAATTCAGTGCTGTGAGGTTAAATGAAAGAGATACTACAGTTAAAGTGCTTAGCTTAATAGTTGGCTCATAGTAAGCCTTAAATAAATATTAGTAAAAATTATAATTAGATCACTGGTATAGCAAACTCTGGGGTTATAAAATCTTCCAGTGCCTGCAATTTGGAAATTCTAGTTAAATGTTGAAGTCCTACAATGTTAATGAAAAGATTTAGCCTCAAGAATCTGAAAATATGTTCATCAGATAAATATGTATGGGACTAGGACCAGGAAAAGGAAATAGAAAACATCTTTTGAGAAGGGTCTAAAAACCAATTTTACTATATAGAGAAAAGAGTTCTTAACTCTTCAGAAGTAGAGGTTATTAGAACAATTTTCAAAGGTTCCAGGGTATAAAGGGCTGGTGAGAAGAATATACCCGAGCAAGGGAAAGCAAAGCAAAACAAACAAATCACCTCAACTGATCACCTTCCCAACTGCCATTTTTCCAGTTTAGTGTGTTTCAGCTAGAATAGACTAACACTGCTATTTCCTGACTCCTCTCTTTTACATTTTTTCTCTTCTCCATTTCATTTTAGTCATTATTACCTGACTGATCTTCCTAATCCATAATTCTGTTTTAAAAAGAAAAAACACATCAGTTGTACTCCATCACTTACACAAACAATGAAAATTTTCTATCCCTGGTATGCCAGGACCTTTATTATGTGGCCTCAACTTGCCTCTGCAACATTTCTCAACTTTCTACCTTCTGTACACACTACATATTGCTTGCTTTCAGTAAGCTTTCTTTTCTATTGGATGATAAAACTCATATCATTTATAATTACAATAGAGTGTATACTGTGTACCTATTAAACATGGGTTGTGTTAAAGTCAAAGAAGATTATAATCTAAATCAGATTGGGAGAATCAAGAATGCCTTCATAGGGCTAAAGCTGAGTTGAGGGCTCCTAAGGGACAGTTAGAATCTAGCTAAATTAAAAAAGGTAAGGTGGAATATGATTTCAGGTAAAGAGAATGCTTTGTATAATGGACAGCATGGCCATAGTAGGGGCTGAGGCTATATATGCACACACATAGGAGGCTTCATATATATTATATATATGACCAAGTTCTTAAAGAACATTTTGTGTTAATGTAGGAAGTTTGAGGAGTCTTTAGGATTTTCTATATATAAGATCATGTCATCTGCAAACAGAGGTAATTTTACTTCTTCCTTTCCAGTTTGGATGCCTTTTATTTCTTTTTCTTACCAGGTTTCTCTGGCTAGGACTTCCAGTACTATGTTGAATAAAAGTGGTATGAGTGTGCATCTTTACCTTGTTCCCTATCTTAGAAGAAAACTTTCCAGTTTTTCACAATTTGAGTATGGTGTTAGCTGTGGGCTTGTCAATATATGATATTTAGTATGTTGAGGTAAATTCTATACCTAGTTTCTTGAGGGTTTTTTTTTTTTTTTTTTAAACATCTTTATTGGGGTATAATTGCTTTACAATGGTGTGTTAGTTTCTGCTTTATAACAAAGTGAATCAGCTATACATATACATATGTTCCCATATGTCTTCCCTCTTGCGTCTCCCTCCCTCCCACTCTCCCCATCCCACCCTTCCAGGCTGTCACAAAGCACCGAGCTAATATCCCTGTGCCTTGCGGCTGCTTCCCCCCAGCTATCTACCTTACTACGTTTGTTAGTGTGTATATGTCCATGATCTTGAGGGTTTTTAAAAGGAAAGTGTGTTGAATTTTGTCAAATGCTATTTTATTTCTGCCTCTGTTGAGATAATTATGTGATTTCTATCATTCATTCTGCTAATGTGGTATATCACATAGATGAAGAGTCATTCAAAACATGTAAAGTTTCAGTTATACAAGATTAATAAGTTCTAGAATCTATTGTACAACATTTTGCCCTTAGTTAGCAATACTGTGTTGTGCATTTGTTAAGATGGAATCTCATGTTAAGTGTTCTTACCACAAAAGACACAAAAAATGAAAACAAACAAAAACACAAAGGGGAAAAAGGAAACCTTTGGAGGTGATAGATATGCTTATTACCTTTATTGTAGTGATGGTTTCATGGGTGTATGCATATGTCAAAACTCAACAAACTGTGTAGTTTAAATATGTGCAGTTTCTCATCAATTATACCTCAATAAAGCTGTCTAAAGAAAAGTTTGAAGTTTATTCTAAAGACAGTCTTTGACGGACTTAAAGTGGGGAGTTTTGTGATAACATTTCCATTTTTAAAAGTATCCTAGAGAAGAATGTAGAGAATAGTTTGGAAAGGGTACAGACTGATATAAGAAAGAGAAATAGAAATATTTAGTATTTTAGAAGGAAATATCTAGAAGCCCAAATTAAGGCAGCATGTTAGGAATGAAGAAGCTGGTTCGAGTCAAAACAATTTAACAAAAAATGTTGAACAGATGCAACGAGATTTGGTGACTTCATAGATGTGACAGGGTGATGCATGCCGTTCAGAGGAAGAAGTCCAATATAATTCACAGGTAAAATTTGCTCAGGCCATGAGGTACTGACTCAAAGGATCTGGGACTCTTCTGGTATAATCTGTTTTTTTTTGTGCAAGTTTCAGGATATCCTTCTTTGTGGCGATAGCTATGTACTGGGTTGGCCAAAAAGTTTGCTCGTATTTTTCTGCAACATCTTATGGAAAAACTTGAATGAACTTTTTGGCCCACTCAATATTTGAAATAAGTGTATGATGTTAATTTCATTCCTAGAGAAAGTTCTCACGTTAAAAAAATGGCAAAAATTTATGGTATTTGGAATTTAACTTTTGTCAATCAAACTTAAATGGATGAGATTTGCAACATTTCTACAATATTGATGTTTTGTCAGTGATTCAAAATGTTCACTGAATGTTGATTTTACAGCATTCATAGCTAAAACTTTATTAAACCCTCTTGCACTGTTGTTGGGAATGTGAACTGATACAGCCACTATGGAGAGCAGTACGTATGTTCCTTAAAAAACTAAAAGTAGAACTACCATATGATCCAGCAATCCCACTACTGGGCATATACCCTGAGAAAACCATAATTCAAAAAGAGTCATGCATATATACACTATCAAATATAAAATAGATAGCTACTGAGAAGCAGCCGCATAGCACAGGGAAATCAGCTCAGTGCTTTGTGTCCACCTAGAGGGGTGGGATAGGGAGGGTGGGAGGGAGACGCAAGAGGGAGGGGATATGGGGATATATGTATATGTATAGCTGATTCACTTTGTTATAAAGCAGAAACTAACACACCATTGTAAAGCAATTATACTCCAATAAAGATGTAAAAAAAAATCATATACCTCAGTAACAACTTATTTATTGATATTTGACTAACTACAATCATACTAAAACTAGAAGAATATTATTATTAATATTTATTATATAATAAATTCCATTTAAAATTACCTTTATTTGGCAGCACTCACCACTCAATGTTAATATTAAGGGTGCTAGTAAATTCATCTAAAATTCTCAATATTGGGACATCATTCAATGTCCAAAATGCTGTATTAGGCACTTTAAGTAATATATTATGCATTTAATTCATTTGTGAGTTATTTTTAGTGAGTTTTTAAAAATCTCATTTGGTAAGGCTGAGTGTACTGAGAGTATGAAATATCAAAAATGCTTTCAGACAGAGTTAGCTTCAAGGAGATACAATCTGTGACGTTGCACAAAGCCTGGCACTCAGAAAGGCCACATGTCTGAACTTGAAAAGTCACCCCCACATTCACATTTTACAATTTAAGATTCTTTGTTTCTTTCTATGAGTTTGATTTTTAAGATGCATTTTGCTTTCTAGGTCTTGAAGTAGCATTAAGAATAAGGACAGAGTTTTGAAAAATTGTGGACAATGCTTTCAGTGAACAGATTTTCCTTGGTATTTTAAAAATTTTACCCTACTAAGTTATAAAATAATTTCTTTCTGGGCTTCCCGGGTGGCACAATGGTTGAGAGTCCGCCTGCCGATGCAGGGGACATGGGTTTGTGCCCCAGTCCGGGAAGATGCCGCGGAGCGGCTAGGCCCATGAGCCATGGCTGCTGAGCCTGCGCATCCGGAGCCTGTGCTCCGCAATGGGAGGGGCCACAACAGTGACAGGCCCGCGTACTGCAAAATAAATAAATAAATAAATAAATAAATAATTTCTTTCTGCTATAGCAGGGGTGGGCAAAACCATGGCCTACACCCATGTATTTACCTATTGTTTATGGCTGTTTTTTTTTTTTTGAAAGTAAAACCATTTAATTCATTAATGCCTGTAAAATTTAATAATATAACATGAAAATAATTCAGCGGTAATTACACAATTAAATCCATGGCAGAATTGAGCTTCATGGTGACAGTTTCACCTGGGTAGAGTCATTTAGCCAATAGGTTGACGTTTTCCTCTCTCCAGTCACTCTTCTTCCCAGGAAGTGTTGCTATTGCCTCTTTTCTTACTTTCCTGACCTTTCTCTTCAGTGTTGCATGTTTGTGCTTTTGTGTTAACCTTTGGAATTATCGAACAACTTGCAACCAGAATCTGGGAAGTCATGGCCAATGTGTTTCTAGCTAATAAAGCAAAATCAAAGGAAAGCAATCCTCAGGTTATCATTTCAGCACCACATGGGCTTCTTCTGTATTCCACATGTTCAGTGTTGATGATGATTCTTTTTCTTTTTTTTCTTTTTGTTAGTGTTAGTGATTCTTTATCAGATACTGACCTCTTTTATTCCAGTAAGATGATTTATTTGATATTCTGGGAGGAAAAATTAAACCTCTTACATTTGGTTAGCTTACCCTTCCCCCTCCCCATATCCTCAAGTCCATTCTCTAGTAGGTCTGTGTCTTTATTCCTGTTTTACCCCTAGGTTCTTCATGACATTTTTTTTGTCTTAAATTCCATATATATGTGTTAGCATACAGTATTTGTCTCTCTCTTTTGAGCTACAACAGCAGATGTTAGTAGTTATAACAGAGACAATCTGGACTGCAAAACCTAAAATATTTGAAAAAGTTTGCCAGTCCCTGTACTGGAGAATGAGAAATATTATATATTGTATGTTGATGAATATTCCAGTGAGATTTTTGTTTATTGTAGGATGGGGGTCCGCAACCCCCGGTACCAATCCCTGGCCTGTTAGGAACTCAGCCGCACAGCAGGAGGTGAGCAGCAGGGGAGCAAGTGAAACTTCATCTGCCACTCTCCATTGCTCCCCATCGCTCGCATTACTGCCTGAAACATCCCCCCCCAACCCCGTTCATGGAAAACTTGTCTTCCACAAAACCAGTCCCTGGTGCCAAAAAGGTTGGGGACCACTGTTGTAGGACACCCACACAGCTGGGGTAGTCAGTCTTAGTACTTACAAGAACACAGATATTTCATGTTTGTACTGGGTTGAATAGTGTCCCTAAAAACTCATGTCCATTTACAACCTGTGAATATGACTATTGTGAATGTTGTTGTCCCCCACAAAACTGGTTTGTTGAGATCCTAACTCCCAATGTGATGTTATTAGGAGGTGTGGCCTCTGGGAGGAGATTATATTGTATGGGTGGAGCACTCATGATGGGATTAGTGCCCTTAGAAAAAGACCCCAGAGAGCTCTTTCACCCCTTCTACCATGTGAGGACACAGTGAAAAGACAGCTGTCTATTAACCAGGAAGTGGACTCTCTCCAGACTCTGAGACAACTAGTGCCTTGATCTTGGACTTCCCAGCCTCCCAGCCCTGTGAGAAATAAATGTCTGATGTTTAAACCTGCCAGTCTATTTTATTTTTATTATAGCAGCCCAAACCAACTAAGACAGAGACTTTATTTGTACATACGGTCTTTGCAGATGTAATAAGATTAAGATGTAGTCATACTGGATTAAGGTGGTCACAAAATCCAATATGATCAATTTCCTAAGAAGAGGGAATTTGGGGCACAGGCACATACACAGAAGAAAGATGATGTGAAGATATAGAAACACAGATACACAGGGAAGAAGGCTGTGTAACAAAGGAGTCAGAGATTGGAGCAATGAGTCCGCAAGCCAAGAAACACCAAGGATTGATGGCAAACACCAAAAGCTGCAAGTGGTAAAGAAGGATTCCTCCCTAAAGCCCTTGATCTGGCAGAAACCTTGATTTCAGACTTTCAGCCCCCCAGAACTGTGAGAGAATAAGTTTCTGTTGTTTAAGGTGACCCAGTTTGTGCTATTTTGTTACAACAGCACTAGGAAACTAATATAATATTTTAAACAATTTTGATAAAATACTCAAGTACACTTGAACTATTGAATATTTTTTCTAAAATTTTACTGGTTTAAAGTAGAAGACTAATGGTTATTAGTATTATAGCAGAAGAGTTACACTTTGAATAGGCTTGTGCCATATGGCAATTTTACAAAATACTTTATTCCTTTTTAATATAAAACTTGTATTGCATTTTAATTATCAACTATGACTTAGTGGGTCAACATAGTCCTCCAAAGATAAAATAGGATGTATAAATGTTTATCTTAATATTCATTTAGTAAAAGACCAATCATTTTTATGATTCTTAAGAGCACACAAATTAAAGTTATGATGGAAAGTGTAGCTTAATTTCTTCCTTTTATTACTTATCTCTGTTAATTTCATAACTATTAAATTCTGTAAAGCAATTATTACCAATCACTGCAGCTCAAGAGCAATAGCTACTTTATTTGTTAATTAAATACTTATCTAAGGCACTCCATTTTGAGTGTTAACAAATATTTACTTATTTCTTACTAAGAATAAAAAATTTATTTGTAATTCAGGAGGACAGTCTGGATATCTAAGCTATTGGATATTAAAAAATAATTTTGGCAAAATTACATAATCAAAGAAGGAACATGAGAGCATGTGTAGTAACTATGAGTGTCTTAGCACCCAATTTTATCAGTAACTTATCATCTCTATTTCTCCATAACCATCCTGCTACATTGCAGAACGTTCTACATATTTTTGTGTTTTAAGGTACAATTGAGTGTATGTTACTACATTTGTCACCATGTAATTTGTGGATCCAAGTATCATTTCAGAACCCCAAACAGCATTTATTAAATTTGCTAAGTAATTATATTTACTCCTGATAATTTCAATTCTACAGTGCAAATCAGCACGTGTGTCTAGCAAGTTATATTTCTTCATCTACAGAGCCCCTGCTGTACATAGAGCATCCACTAGTAACTTTCCTTAATTCTCTTAATTGCTTGGAGCAGCCTGAGCCACTCTTTTCACCTAATCTGATACTTTCTGTTGTGTTTCATAAGAAAACGTAATAGTCTGGAGAGAGGCCACTTATAATTACAAGAATTGAAATACAAGCACACTCATGTCTAATATAGATTTGGAGTCAACTTTGCAGCATTTACACGTATATCTGTGTAATACAAACATTTCGAGAAACTCTAATGGCCCAGACTCAGAGAGAGGGAAACAATAAGAGGAAAGAAATGCAAAATAAAACAGATGACTAATGTTTTGAAAAGATTATTATGCATTCTTTTAATATTGTATAATGATACTAAAATTCATTTTATAACAAATCTTTTTTGTTTTATTAGGATTTTATAATTATATCCACTTGTATTGCATTTATTTTCCAAAGAATCAGTTATGAATGTACATTCCAATGTTGTTCAACTGGGTGTTCATCGAACATGTTTTTTTTTTCTACTACTCTTAACTTTGACATTCTGTTTCATCTAAATAAAGTGCATGAGACCAGATTTACCTGATGCTCTTAGACATGCTCAGTCTTTGATGCCTATGTTTAAAATAAATGAATGATTGGATGGATGAATATTGCTCTTAAACCTTTAAAATGCTGAAAAGGTGACCAGTAATATTTCTTGCAGGGTAATATCTTAGTTTTATGCACCACAATTAAATAGGAATTATTTAGTGAGTTCAGCTTATTTTACCTGTACAGTATATAATAAAAAAATGTAAGCTAATGTTTTAAAGTGTTTAAAGAAACAGAACTCTTAATATATTCTGCAGAAATTTTACTCAAGGAAACCTCATAGAAGAAGCAGTTTCCTTCTGAAAAGCTCAATTACCATACAAAGTAAAATGCTGTTACTAAAGAAACAGGTTCCCCTAGAACAAAGCAAATGACTACATAATTTGAAATCTAGCTTGTACCTGCATGAGTGAGAGAGAACTTTTGATTCCATTAGTCTCTGTCACTCTCAGCAACATTGTGGGTATTGTGTAAAATTAAGTGAGGAAGGCAACATTGGCTGATGGAATGGCGAACACCTATTTAATAAAATCATTTTTCTTGTTTCAATTTACATTTTTAACTGATGATATTTAGACTATGGGCCTGCATGTACCAGGAAGCTGTGCAAGCACAGAGGGATGGCTAAAAATACTACCTATATTGTTATTGAAATAGCTGAAAAATCACCTTGGTCCAATATAAGAGACATTCTTCTATTAATTCAAACATGTTTGTTCTTAAGATTTTGGAGGTTGTCAAATCTTTTGAGAACCTGATTAAATCTAAACACTCTGACCAGAAAAGTACATACAGATACAAATAATTTCCATATTATTTTAGAGGGGCATGTACTTCCTAAGCTCTCCTTGAGAGGTGATACATTCCAAATAAAGATGCCTATTCAAAATCTACCTCACGAGCAAAGTGTTTATTACTGTGTCTCTAGTTCACTGATATTTTATATCTGAGATTCACTCTTCTTGAGTCTTCAAAGTCATTCTCTGCTTAGATAATTTCTTTCACATGGTTAGGATATGGCCATAATAAATGTCTTTTTACTCCCAATTGGCACTAAAAATACAAAAGGATAATGAATGCATATTATTAAATATCATTTGCCAATGTTATTTTCTATCTTTATAATAATTTTTCTTTTGGATATACCATAATTTACTTAACCATTATTCAGCATTTAGAAATATTTTCATAAATAATTGTACAAATCTGTCTTTTCCCTTAGTGTAAATTCTTAGGACTTGGAATTACTTGGTTAAAAGTGTGAATGTGTTAAAATTATTGATGTATATTACTAAATGGGTCGACACAAAATAGAAACAATTTATACTTCCACCAATGTTTGTTTTAAGATAAAGACTATTTCTATATATCCTCAGTAGCTGGACAATATTCAGTTTTTCCATTGAAAAAACAATAAATAAAAAATAAAATTTACTGTTACTACCTTATAAAAGGCATTATCTGGGACACAGAATAATAAAACAGATAATAGATTTTATAACAATTACAAGGCAAATGAAAATCCAGTTTCATGTGTCTACTTTTTCTGATGATCTTTGCCAAAGCAAAAATTGTACCTGACAAATTTAAACAGGCAAGACTTTACTCAAGGTTATAGGTGATAGAACCATAACTCAGTTTGAGCTCAACTCCAATAAAACAAAAGGCAATGCGGGCTTCTCTGGTGGGGTGCAGTGGTTGAGATTCTGCCTGCCGATGCAGGGGACACGGGTTTGTGCCCCGAACCCCGGTCTGTGAAGATCCCACATGCCATGGAGTGCCTAGGCCCATGAGCCATGGCCGCTGGGCCTGCGTGTCCAGAGCCTGTGCTCCGCAATGGGAAAGGCCACAACAGTGAGAGGCCCGCGTACAACAAAACAAACAAACAAACAAAAGGCAATGGTTTTTTTTCCTGTTTTTTTTTTAATTGAAGTATAGTTGATTTACAATGTTGTGTTAGTTTCAGGTATACAGCAAAGTGATTCAGATTTATATACATATATATATATATATATATATATATTCTTTTTCATATTCTTTTCCATGATAGGTTGTTACAAGATATTAAATATAATTCCCTATTCTAAAGCAGGAACAGTTTGTTTATCTATTTTATTTTTTAATTTTTAATTTTATATTGAACAATAATTGATTTACAGTGTTGTTAGTTTCAGATATATAGCAAAATGATTCACTTATACATATACATATATGTATTCTTTTTCAAATTCTTTTCCCATTTAGATTATGACGGAATATTGAGCAGAGTTCCCTGTGCTACAGTAGGTCCTTGTTGGCTATCTATTTTAAATATAGTAGTGTGTATATGTCAATCCCAAATCCCAATTCATCCCTCCCCCCCCACCTTTCCCCTTTGGTAACCATAAGTTTGTTTTCTATGCCTGTGAGTCTGTTTCTGTTTTGTAAATAAGTTCATTTGTATAATTTTTTTTACATTCCACATATAAGCAATATCATGTGATATTTGTCCTTCTCTGTCTGACTTACTTCACTTAGTATGATAATGCCATTTGAAGCAACATTGGATGGACCTGGAGATTATCATACTGAGTGAAAAGGCAATGGGTTTTTAAGCAGAGGTGAAAGTGTGAAAAAAATATGGGGAGATTTTAGGAGGGGTTGATTAATGGGAGGTGTGGAGCAGATTGAGTTATTCCTGAATATGCAAATATTTTTCTTGTTTGTTCCTATTTGTATGATCATTAGGCTTTGGGACTCAGATGTCTGAACACAGTGAAACTTCAGGGAAGAAGTACAGAATCTTTCCTTAGTTGGATTCTTAAGTTCAGAGAACTTCTAAGTGACATCTGAGGCTTAGTTCAGAGAACATTCCCAGACACTTTATACTTGTGGGATCTGGATGTCCAGACAGACTCTAGCTAGATGATAAAATTTCTCTTGTCCAACATTTATGTTTCTGAGATCCTAACTCCACACTAAGCATTTGAACAGGAGATGTCAGTAATATTAAATGAACATATCACAGATTATTTTCTCATGTAGTATACAATCAGGCAGAGGTGATAAGATATGCATATAACCAGGTACACTCAAGAGGCATATGATCTACAGGTGCCACAGATAGTCATGTATTTGTTTATAATTTTAACATTTTAACTTGTGTTTCTTATTGCCGTCTTGTCTTTGCCTTTTCTATTTAACTCATTAACTTTCATTTTTTCTGCATACATCACTACTTTTCATAGTAATTGCTTTTTTGTGAATCTTCTATTGCTTCTCTCCTCAAGGGAAAACATGCTGTTGTCTATTCATATATTTTTGTCCTTTCCTTCAGTTAATTTACTCAGTTCTAGCTGCTATTCATTCTCAAGGTGAACTTTCTGCATTCAGAATATCTACTCTTTATTATAAAGTGACATCACACAAATATTCAACTTTTCTGGGTTATAAAAGACACAGATATTGTGCTATCATGAGGCAAGTGCATTATGCCCCTCCGCAAAAGTGCATACTTTCTTCCTGTCCAAAGAAGGTTGCTACCAATTAAAGAAAAATGTCTTAAACATAGTAACTGCATTCAGTTGATATTGAAATATGCAAAGGGACAGAGTTTTGGCATCATGCTTTGTTTCCTATTTTTATTTCCCTTAATAACTTCTGATAACATTTTGAAGTAATTCTATTAATATACACTTAAGGAAAAATAATTGCCACCGTGGATATGTTTCAGTCTTTCTAGCATTTGAGTGAAATTCATTATAATGCATGTATAATGTAACTTTTTATTATTAATATAAAACCTACCTAAAATTATGTACAACTTGCAGCTTATGCATCATGTATTCTTCAAGCAAAGAGGAGACTTAAGCAGTGACCAGGCCTGATGAGGAGAAAAGTAGATTTGGAGAGAGAGTGAAGCCAAGACAAAATGCAGGGGGCTCCTGCATCTCCCTTTGCTGGGCAGGCAAAATTGGCTGTCACTGTGCTGAGCATAAGCCTGGCTAAAGTGGAACCATGGAAATATGCGATGGAGGGGACTTTTCTATGTTTCCTGCCAAGTAAAAAAAAGTCTTACTATCTCACTCCAAACATGAAGGGAAGAGTCAAATCAAAAAGGCACCAGATAAAATGTTGTTAATGTTTGCAGGTCAAGAACTCCTTTGAAAAATTCTCCTAAAAGTGGAGGGAATAAATAAAAGAACATGCATTGATAAGCACTGATAATTGTTCTATCATTTCTGTAGCTAAACAAGACACTCTCTCCCCAGCAGCAGGTCGTAGACTCTAAGTTAAAACTTTCCTCATATCAGAAAATTGCATGTTAAAAATGAAAATCTTGTTATTTTTTCCCCAGACCTAGATCTTTAGTGAGAGCATAAGAAAAGACTGAAAGATTAAAAGGACTTTTTGAGAAGAGATTTTTCTCACTGAGTCACTCAGTTGAGAATTTCGATGACAATATGAGCACAGAAATTCTTTTTAAAGACTCCTTAAGTCCATTTGTTAACAAAATAATTCAGCAAAAGTACAATTTAAATCAGAATGTTATTTTCAGGTACCTCAGTTGTAGAAGAATTTGTTTGCTAGAATTTAGGTATTCAATGCACAAACTCATTTCTACTCACCTCAGCTAGGATTTAGGTTGCTCTTTGCTTACCTAGCCAAACTGCCTTTCTGCTTGAGAGGAATTAGGTTACAAATCTCATCTGCTTGCCTTATGCATGCATTTGGCAGAGAAGTCACCTGCTTATTCCACAAAATGTACCCGGAGAAACAGTTTTTTTCTTTAAGCTTGTTTACAACCCATTATTTATGTGATAGTACCAGGGGAAGAATTTGTATAATTACTAGTTTCTTCTCTGCTTCTTTAGGCAGAATACCATAGGTGCTAAAAACTTATCCAAAATTTAACATGCAATTTAAAATATCCTCTCTATAAGATCTATAGTTAGGTCAAATGTGCATAAATTAAAAAAAAATTAAATGCAACTCATTTGGATGATCACGTTAAGGAAAAACGTGGTAAACTAAATGAAAGCATCCTAGGAGAAAGGAAGCTCTCAAAACTGGAGTGATTTTTGATGATCATGTCATTAATGATTTTCCAATAAGTAACACTAATTATTTTGGCACTAAGTTCCTGGTTTCCTCAAAATTAAAAGCTTATGTTCCCTCAGGGACATGAACTAAGCAGAGAGAAGTTCATCCTCACAACAGCTGAGTGGGCAAAATATGTCAAAATGTCAGACTGTGAAACTGGAGTAAAAATGTAAGAGAGGGAAATTGCCAGTCCTTGTGCTTTTGTGGCCATTAAATCACATTTGGTATGAGAGTTGACATTCAAGAGTTCACAAATCACATATGATATACAGAAATATCTTTATAAAATAATAGAAGAATCCACCCAATACTAGGCCAGTGTTTCTTAATTATTTTTATTGTCCCCCTCCCAGGAGACTTCTTAAATAGTTTTTCCCCAAATCATTGCCCTTTTGAAATTTTGTACTACAGATATATGTCTATTTACTGTATGTACACTTCTGTTTTATACATAAAAAGATTGAGGATTTTTTTTCCACACACCCTCCACATGGGCAATTTTTGGCCTTATGGGGGCAATAAACCCCCATTACAAAAGCATTCATTGACAGATGAAAAAATTAATGTCTGGAGGAATAAATTTTTTTCTTCAGATTCTAGATAATTTCCCTCTCAATCAATTTATCTTAGCTAAGGATGACTTTCATTAAAAATCTATTTCTCGGGCTTCCCTGGTGGCGCAGTGGTTGAGAGTCCACCTGCCGATGCAGGGGACACGGGTTCGTGCCCCGGTCCGGGAAGATCCCACATGCAGCGGAGAGGCTGGGCCCATGAGCCATGGCCGCTGAGCCTGCGCGTCCGGAGCCTGTGCTCTGCAACGGGAGAGGCCACAACAGTGAGAGGCTCACGTACCGAAAAAAAAAAAAAAAATCTATTTCTCCAAAAATTCATTTCTGATTAAACACAAAATAGGTACTTCTCTGAATTATTGATTAGCTTGTTTCCTGTAGTGTCGTTAATCCTAATATTAGTATGCAATCTGTACCATGTACCCCCTCTACTAGTAGTAGTTCTACTACTACCTACGCATTAACAATTGTTAATTTTATACTTGTAGCCCAGAATCTTTCTAGGGCTGTATGTTTTACTGAATGCTATACATCTTCATCTGAAGAACCCACAGGTACCCAAGGTAAAAATGTACACAGTACTTCTCCTTTTATAAAAAGGTTTTAATCAAAACTTTTTTCTTCCCTTATCTGCCACTTCTATTTGTTCACTAATATCTATTAAACTCCGGGATTATAATCTCTCACATTTATTATAATCTCTCATGTTTATTCTTTAGCCTAATCACACACTATTTCTGTATTAGATCAACTCTCATCCTCCCACATCTACACTATTCAATCACTCTAACATTGTCTCTCTGCCTCTAGTTTTGCCTACACCAACTCAGTCATTTTCACTGTTACTTGGATAATTTCACTAAAACAGAAATCTAGCAATATAATTCATTTTCTTTAAAATGACTCCCCATTCCTCAAGAAATAATGTTAAATCTCTTTGTCTGAACATACAAACCTGACACTAGTCTAACATATCTAGCCTTATTTTTAGCCACTTCTGTCCAATGTTAAAACCCTATTAAGTTCATTAATTATACCAATTTCTGCAATTACTCCATGTGGTTATGATTTTCTGAGACTTTGTAAATGACTGCTAACCCCTGCTGGCCTCTTTAAGTCAGCCTCCTGAACCTTCAAAATCCACTTCATGTCTGCTTTTGTAAAGTCTTCCTCTACTCTCTAACTGGAGTTTATTAATCAAGCTCATTTTATGCTACTTTAATATTTAGTAATGACTTCCAGTATAATAGTAATCATATTTTTCAAATATTTTTATATGGCTGCCTCCTTGATTATTCTTGACAACAAGAATAATTTAATTCATTTTTGAATCTATGTCAACTGATTCAACTCAATATATACTTAGATATGAATGAATGGATAGAACATCAACAAATGAATGAAAGAAGTTGAATGGAGGCAATATGGCTGGAATAAGTGAACTCATGAAAATAAACCAAATTTCACTTGTCACTGAGAGCTTCCAATACAGTTATTCATGTGCCAATAAAATTCATTTTGGGGAAATGGTATTATTTTCCATCAATAAATTAATATAGTTTCTGGCTTTTTCAAAAGAAAAAAAAAAGCCAAAGTATACTAATCAGTGAGAAACTAATCATGTTTTCCTAACGAGGAACATAGTAACCTTGTAAATGTTTCAGTCCATAAGCCAGTGAGCCATTTCACAAATTTTAACAGTGTGTTTGCTGGTTTTCTGTATCCTTTTATCATATGCTTAACATACATGAAAACGAATTCCTTAAAAATGACATCCCTTAAAGATGTACTTGAAATATTCAAGTAAAATCAAAGTATTTTCTATTTTCTAGAGTTGATTTTAGCATCTCATGTCACCCCAGAGATAAATGAGCTAATTTTCTATAAAATCTATTATTAATCCTACCAATTATCCATAAAACACCAAAATATCTGATATCATGCATTATCCATTTAAATTAGGATAAGTATCTCAGTCAAATAAAAGGACTTGCTTTTTTACTTGAAGTTTGTCACTGGAGTACTTGGACCTGATGATGTTTTTTTTCTCTTAGCCAAAGTCTGTCTAAAACATATTCTCCCTAAGCCTTATTTTGATAGTTATGAGATATTTTGATTCCTCTTTTGGAAGTAAAAAAGTTTCTAATGCTTGTCAAATCTCTAAAACTGTAGTCTGGTATGAGTTTCAGAAAAGAGCAGAATCTCTAGGTGTACAGTTGATTAATGAGAGAAGTCTGAGCACTGAAACACAGAGGGGAAAAAGGTTAACGGTGTGTATATGCTTAACTGGAATATTATGGAGAAACTGGAAAATGTCAAATATTGAACAGATATAGGATTAATTCAGGTTTCTTTGACAGTTATTTATATGGCCTCTCTTAGGTAATAAAAACAGATGGCATAAATTGAAAGTAAAGAGATAAAATTTATAAATAAGATTGGTGATAAAGGGAAAAAGAGAAATTGTGTATTAGTAGAATATATCAAGTTTTCCTACCTAGAAAATGTAAGTAGCTTAATTATTATTTATAACACATAAACTTCCAACAGCTTTGAATTCAGAATAAGAAGAAATCTGAAGTAAAAAATATTTGTGTGGACATAACTATCCAATCTATGTGGTCTAATTAGTTTAACTTCTTTTTATTCAATCTGAATGTCAGAATCTTTCACTCCACTAAATCTCTAGTTCACACATGTCACAAATCACTCTCCTTCCCTTTCCATTATGCCCAGAAAAACTCTGCTCTGAGAGTTTGAGTCATGAAGAGATAAAAAGTAAAGTGAAATGAACATTAGATTTTGACCCAATTAGTGATTAATTATTTTGTTGATATTTAATATTGCAATGCTCAATTACTCCTCCCATTTTGTGCTTCTCCATTTTTGCAAGAATTTTTGTTCTTTCAATTTTCAACTTATTTTTGTTGTTCTTGTCTTTCCTGTTCTGTTTTTAGAAGTGGATCATACAGCAGTGAACATAGCCAAATGTCAGGACAATTTAAAAGTAAACAAAAACAAAAAAACCTAACTGAGATGTATAAGCAATTGACTAAGATAAATGTAGATGATTATAGATGTGTATATATATATATACACCCTGTCTTCCAATTATCTTTCTGTTATGACTGTATGTAAAACTTTCAAGCTACAGTTTATTTTTTAAATGTTGAATCAAATGTATTTCCTCTGCAACACCATGGCTTACTTTATCCACTTTCAGTATAAAACTAGTTTGACTTAATATACAGAAAGCTATGGTAGGAAGTATAGTAGAGCTGTATGTAGGAAGGGTTAATAAAAATGCCCACTGTTTGTAAGATTAAAAATGCATCCGAGGAAAAACAGGAAGATTGCAAGTAATTAGGCAGTCCAGGGTTGATTTCCTTCCTGTACCAAACAATCTACATGATTTCTAAAATCTCCACAGCAAATGTGAACAAAATTATGAGGCACAGAAAAAGATAAGAAATAATTACACAAACACATCTGCTAGTGTATTGCAACACAAAGTACCTTAAAGAAATTCAAAGGAACTGAAACCAATATGCAATATTGTGACTAAAAGAAAATGGATGATGTAAGATAGTGGATTGCACATTAATAATTAAATACAGGCATTGCATATATATTTAACTCAAAAATTTTAAATATGACAAATTTATGTGAAAAATATGAAATAAAATGCATCATTACATTAACCAATGAGATTAAATTATATTGAGATTCATTTTCTCTACTGATAACCTAATTGGTTAAAATGCTTCCAGTTTGGTACTGAAATTCCTGAATCATATCTGGAGCTGTTATACAGTATCGGCTTCGAGGAAGGTAGGATGATCTTAAAAATAGAGAAACAATCTCACCCATTGGATTTTAAGTCAAGTATACAAACGTATAGTCAAAAAGTCATTTTAGGGAAAGTGAATTCCAGACCAAGAAAAATGAAACTATGTCATCAATCAGAAATGGTGGGTGGGGGAAGTGAATATTGGAAAATTGAGTCACTGACATTGTTGGACTTCTAGTGAAGAGGTAAATTATTAAATTTTCTTTAGTTTTGTAGATACCTTGACACTGACAAAATACTAAATTCATACAACTAAACTTCCTTTGATTTTCTTAAAAACTACTTTATTAAGGTATGATTGACATGTAAAAAGCTGTACGTATTTAGTTTATAGAATCATATATAGACTCACCACCATTAAGGCCGTAAACATATCTATTACCTCGCAACATTTACTCCCATCACCTTATTATATTTTTTCTGTGGTAAGAACACTTGACATTATATTTACTTCCTTAATAAATTTTAAACAATAAAATATTGTTAGCTATTGGCACTATTCTATATAGTTGGTCTCCAGAACCTACTTTATCTTGAAAAATGGAAACTTTGTACCTTTTGACCATCACTTCCCATTTCCCCATCCCTATAGCCTCTAGCAACCATGTTTCTATTCTCTGTAACTGAGTCTGACTAATTTAGATTCTACATACGGTGAGATCATATAATATTTGTACTTCTGTGTTTGGCTTACTTCACTTAGCATAATGTTCTCCAGGTCCATTCATGTTCTTGTAAATAACAGGCTTTCCTTCTTTTTTAAGGCTGAATAATATACTATTTTATGTATATATCACATTTTCTTTATTCATTCATCCATTGTTAAGCATTTAGCTTATTTCTATATCTTAGCTATTGTGAATAATGCTTCAATGAATATCAGAGTACAGGTACCTCTTCTAGATATTTCCTTTGGGTAGATACCCAGAAGTGGGATCGCTGGATTACATGGTATTTCAACGTTTAAATTTTTTAAAGAAACTCCGTGCTATTTTCCATAATGGCTATAATAAATTATATTCCCACAAACACTGTACTAGGGTTCACTTTTCTCCACATGCTAGCCAACACTTGCTATCTTTTTTTTTAGACAATAGCTATCCTTACAGATGTGAGGTGATATTTTCTTGTAGTTTTGATTTGGATTTCCCTAATGGCTGCATCCCTGATGATTTGTATTTCCACGATGATGTTGAGCACCTTTTCATATACCATTGGTTATTTGTGTGTCCTGTTTAGATAAATGTCTTTTCAGATATATGCCCATTTTAACATCAAGTTATTTGTTTTTTGAGTTTTTTGTTCGTTTGTTTTTTGTTATTGAGTTATATCAGTTGCTTATATATTTTGAATATTAATCCTTTTTCAGATACGATTTACAAATATTTTCTCTCATTCTCTTGGTTGCCTTTTCATTTTGTTGATTTTTTTTTAAATTGGAGTAAAGTTGCTTTACAATGTTGTGTTACTTTCTGCTGTACAATGAAGTGAATCAGCTACATGTATATATATGTCCCCTCCCTCTTGAACCTCCCTCCCCCTCTCTCCTCCCATCTAGGTAGGTCACCACAGAGCACCAAGCTGAGTTCCCTGTGCTATATGGCAGGTTCCCACTAGCCATCTATTTTACACATGGTAGTGTATTTATGTCAAACCTAATCTCCCAGTTTGTCTCACCCTCCCCTTCCCCCCTGTGTCCACATGTCTGTTCTCTACGTCTGTGTCTCTATTCCTGTCCTACAAATAGGTTCATATGTACCATTTTTCTAGATTCTACATATCTGCATTAATATACGATATTTGTTTTTCTCTTTCTGGCTTACTTCACTTTGTATGACAGAGTCTAGGTCCATCCACATCTTTACAAATGACCTAATTTCATTCCTTTTTATGGCCGAGTAATATTCCATTGTATATATGTGCCACATCTTCTTTATCTATTCATCTATCATTGGGCATTTATGTTGTTTCCATGTCCTAGCTATAGTAAATAGTGCTGCAATGAATATTGGGGTACACATGTCCTTTTGAATTATGGCTTTCTCAGGGTATAGCCCAGTAGTGGGATTGCTGGGTCATATGGTAGTTCTACTTTTAGTTTTTGAAGGAACCTCCATACTGTTCTCCATAGTGGCTGTATCAATTTACATTCCCACCAGCAGTGCAAGAGGGTTCCCTTTTCTCCACACCCTCTCCAGTATTTATTGTTTGTAAGATTTTTTGATGATGGCCATTCTGACTGGTGTGAGCTGATACCTCACTGTAGCTTTGATTTGCATTTCTTTAATAATTAGTGATGTTGAGCATCTTTTCATGTGTATCTTGGCCACCTGTATGTCTTCTTTGGTGAAATGTCTATTTAAGTCTTCTGCCCATTTTTTAATTGGGTTTTTTGTTTTTTTGATATTGAGCTCCATGAACTGTTTGTATATTTTGGAGATTAATTCTTTGTCCATTGTTTCATTTGCAACTATTTTCTCCCATTCTGATAGTTGTCTTTTTGTCTTGTTTATAGTTTCCTTTGTTGTGCAAAAGCTTTTAAGTTTAACTAGGTCCCATTTGTTTATTTTTGTTTTTATTTTCATTACTCTAGGAGGTGGTTCAAAGAAGATCTTGCTGTGATTTATGTCCAAGAGTGTTCTTCCTATGTTTTCCTCTAAGAGTTTTAGAGTGCCTGGTCTTACATTTAGGTCTTTAATCCATTTTGAGTTTATTTTTGTGTATGGTGTTAGGGAGTGTTCTAATTTCATTCTTTTACATGTAGCTGTCCAGCTTTCCCAGCACCACTTATTGAAGAGGCTGTCTTTTTTCCATTGTATGTTCTTGCCTCCTCTGTCATAAATTACGTGACCATATGTGCTTGGGTTTATCTCTGGGCTTTCTATCCTGTGTAATCTCATGTGTTTATTTTTGCTTTTGTTGCCTGTGCTGTTAGTGTCATATCTGAAAACATTGTCAAGGCCTGTGTTAAGGAGACCATGGATTCATTCTGAGTTGATTCTTGTATACTGTGTAAGAAAAGAGTCCAATTTTATTCCTTGGTAAGTGGTGTTCAGTTTTCACAACACGATTTTTGTAAGAAACTACTTTTTTCAATTTTGTATTCTTGGCACCCTGGTGAAGATTAATTAAACATATATACATGATTTATTTCTGAGCTCTTGGTTTTTTCCATTGGTATATATGTTTGTTTGTATGTCAGTATCATGCTGTTGTAATTGCTACAGCTCTATAATATAATCTGAGATCGGTGTGAGGGTTCTAGTTTTGTTCTTCTCTCTCAAATGGCTCTTTGGAGTCTTTTATGGCTCCATATGAATTTTAAGGTGTTTTTCCTATTTCTGTGGAAAATGCATTTAGGGATTACATTGAATCTATAGATCACTTTGATATATGGAAATTTTAATAATACCAATAATGAACACAGGATACATTTCCAATTATTTGTTTCCTCTTCAATTCCTTTCATCAGTGTGTAATACTTTTCAGTGTTCAGTTCTTTCACCTCCTTGGTTAAATTTATTTGCATTTCATTGTTTTTGATGTTATTGTGAATGAGATTCTTTTCTTAATTTCTTTTTTGGATAGCTTATTGTTTGTGTATACAAACACCATTGATTTTTGTTTATTGATTTTGTGTACTGCAACATTAGTGAATTCATTGATTAGGTCTAATAGTTTTGGTGGAGACTTTAGCATTTTCTATATACAAAATCCTGTCATGTGCATAGACAGTTTTACTTATTCCTTTCAAGTTTGGATGCCTTTTATTTCTTTTTCTTGCCTGATTGTTCTGGTTAGCACTTCCAGTACTATGTATAATAGAAATAATGAGGGTGTACATCTTTGTTTTGCTCTTGATCTCAGAGGAAAAGCTTTTGTATTTCTGGATATCAGTTGTAATGTCTCGTCTTTCATTGATAATTCTGTTTATTTGAGTCTTCTCTTTTTTTTTCTTAGTCTAGCTAAGGTTTGTCAATTTTATATACCTTTACGAAAATTAATGTTAGATTTGTTGGTCTTTTCTATTTTTTTCTAGACTCAGTTTCTTTTATTTCTACTCTGATATTTGTTATTTCCTTTCTTTGCTAATTTTGGGCTTAGTTTGTTCTCCTTTTTCTAGTTCCTTGAAGTGTTACGTTAGGTTGTTTGTTTGCAATCTTTCTTTTTACTTAAATTAGGCATTTATCTCTATAAATTCCCTTTTTAGAACTGTGTTTGCTTCATACCACAAGTCATGATATACTGTGTTTACATTTTCTTTTTTCTCCAGATATTTTTTGATTTTCCTTTTTGTTTCATCTTTTACCCATTGAGTGATCAGGAGCATGTTGTTTACATCCACATACTTGTGAATTTTCCCCTTGTCATTTATTTTGAGTCTCAAAGCAATGTGATCAGAGAGGATACTTCATATGATTTCCATCTTTTTAAATTTGTTAAGAGTTGTCTTGTGGCCCAGCATATGATCTATCCTGGAAAATGTTCTGTGTGCATTTGAAAAGAATGTGTATTATGGTGTTGTTGGACAAAATATTCTATGTGTGTCCCTTAGATCCCTTTGGTCATTAGTGTTGTTTAACTCTGCTATTTTCCTTATGGATTTTATATCTGGATAATCTGGATAGATGATTGCTGAATTGAGCCTTTTATCATCATAAAATGACCTTTTTGTCTCTTCTGACAGCTTTTGACTTACAGTTTATTTTGTCTGTTCTGAGTATAACCATTCATTCTCTTTTGGTTATCATTTGAATGAAATATTTTTCCTTTCTTTCACTTTCAGCCTATGTGTGTCCTTAAGGTTGAAGTGAGTCTCTTGTAGGAAGCATGTAGTTGAGTCTTGTTTTTCTTTTTTAATCTATGCAGCCATTTTATATCTTTTGATTATAGAATTTAATCTATTAATACTTAATGTAATTATTAATAGGTAAGGGCTTGCTATTGCCAGTTTGTTAGTTTTTTGTTTTAAAATTCTTTTGTACCTTTCTTCCTCTCTTGATGTATTTCTTTTGATTTGATGACTTTTTGTATTAGAATGACTTGATTCCTTTCTCTCTTTGTTTTGTGTCTACTACAGATTTTTACTTTGTGATTACCATGAGGCTTACATAAAACATCTTTGGGTTATAAAATCTACTTTAAGCCAGTAATAACTAACTTCTATCACATATAAATACTCTGCACTTTTATTCCCCCCTCCACATTTTATGTTATTGATGTCACAATTTACCCCTTGTTTACTGTGTATCCATTAACAAAATTTCTAGCTACAGTTTTTAATAATTTTGTGTTGAAATTTTTATACTAGAGTTGTAATAGTTAATTGTCAATTTTGTACTAGAGTTATAAAATCAGCAGCGATGGCAACTTAACCTTGGGATTTCCAATTTCTGATTCTGAATGTGAAGAGCTTAGAACTTGCTACTTGAACCTAACAAGTAAAATTCTGAGAAGAATGAAAAGTAAACAACTCTTCTTGGATTCTCAAAAGCGAGGAGGACACTCCTGGCAAACTACTGTCCCCAAGATTGAAGAAATAGGTCAATACCAGGAGTTGAGCCTTACTGGAGCAGACTCTGGTGCAGAAACTGCCAGAGTAGCAAGTACGGGGGTAGGAAAACCTAACTATAATTGATGAATTGCTGGAAACTCAGTGTGGGCAAGTGAGAGAGTTAAAATCTCCAGGGGGACTTAGTCATCGGAGATGACCTTCTGTGTGATTTATAGTCATCGGAGGTGACTTTTTGTGTGATTTACCTCCAGAGCTTGTTCAGTTTCTCACAGAAAATATCAGGGAAAAAATACTCATGTTTCTGGCAGGGGGAGGGGAAAATAAAACATTTTAAAATAAGTCAAAACACTTGGTTCTTATTAACAAGGACTTCCCTTAGGAGAGACTAGTTAACAAGAGCCTAACCTGCTGGGGTATTATCAGAAACTAACTTGGGGAAAGGAAATACCCAACTCCAGGCAACTCTAGCCATCCTCTCCTACCAAAAGGGAAAAACAAAACCAAAAAAAACAACAGAGAAGCCTTGTTAAGTTCATAATCCAGAGGCATAGACTCAGTAAAAGACTGAGATGTCATTATAGGACCATCGAATGCTTTCCTTTCCACCACACCTCACCACAACTTTACAAAAGGCCTATTTGCAGCAGTTCCTTTTACCCAATATGTCATGTCTAGCTATCATGGAAAAATAACAAAGCATATCAAAAGACAAAAAACATAATTTAAAGATAGTGCAAGCATCAGAACTAGACATGGCAGGAATATTGGAATTATCAGATGAAAATTTTGAAACGACTATGATTAGTATGCTAAGAACTCTAATGGATAAAATATACAGCATAGAAGAATAGATGAACAATGTAATCAGAGACAAAAATCTTAAGAGAGAACTTAAAAGAAATGCTAGAGATAAAAACCACTGTAAAGGTAATTAAAAATACCTTTGATGCACCTATTAGTAGACTGAACAGGGTTTGAAAAGAATCTCTGAGCTAGAGAAGATATCAATAGAATCCTAAAAAAAAAAATACAAAAGCAAAGTGAATAAAGACTGAAAATAAGATAGAACAAATTATCCAAGGACTGTGTGGCAACTGCAAAAGGTGTAACATATACATAATGAAACACAAAAGGAGAAGAAATACAGAAAGGTACAAAAGAAATATTTAAAACAATAATGGCTGAGAATGTCCCAAATTAATGTCAGACACCAAATCACAGATCCAAGGAGCTCAGAGAACACTAAGCAGAATAAATGCCAGAAAACTATGTTGAGGTATATCATTTTCAAATTACAAAAGTCAAAGATAAAGAAGAATTCCTGAAAGAAGTCAGAGGGAAAAAACAGCTTACCTATAGTGGGACAAAGACAAGAATTGCATGTAACTTCTCTTTAGAAACCATGTAAGCAAGAGGGTGGAGGAAAATATTTACAGTGTTGAGAGGAAAAACAAACAAAAAACACCAGCCTAGAATTCTGTTCTCTGTGAAATTATCCTTCAAACGTGAAGGAGAAATAAAGACTCTCAGAAAAACAAAAATTCAGGGTATTTGTTGTCAGTAGATCTGCCTTACAAGAAATGTTCAAAGACATTATTCAGAGAGAAGGAATATAATCTAGATCAGAAACCAGAAACTCAGATATACATAAAGAAAGAAAGAGCATGTGGCATGGACATATGCACACTACCAAATGTGAAATAGATAGCTAGTGGGAAGCAGCCGCATAGCACAGGGACATCAGCTCGGTGCTTTGTGACCACCTAGAGGGGTGGGAGAGAGAGGGTGGGAGGGAGATGCAAGAGGAAGGAGATATGAGGATATATGTATATGTATAGCTGATTCACTTTGTTATAAAACAGAAACTAACACACCATTGTAAAGCAATTATACTCCAATAAAGATGTTAAAAAAAAAAAGAAAGAAAGAGCATTTAAGAGATTTGGGGTGATTATGATGTGTCAATGTAGTTTCATCCTCGGTAAGAAATATATCATAGTGATGAGTGATGTTGATAATAGGGGAGGCTATGCGTGTGTGGGGGCAGAAGTTATATGGGAAACTTCTGTATTTTGTTGTGAGCCTAAAATTGTTCTCAAAAATAGTCTAAATAATACCTTACCTTTGACAGTTCTTGATAAAGGCTCTACACTTTTACTTCTCTCCCAAATATCTTATGTTATTAATGTCACAATTTATATCTTTTTATATTGCATATTTATTAACAAATGATTATAAATGTAGATATGTTTAATACTATTGTCTCATATTAGAGTTAAAAGTGATTTACACACCACTATTACAGTATTAGAGTATTCTGAATTTGACTATATACTTACCTTTAGCAATTTGTTTTATACTTTCACATTTTCATGTTTCTGACTAGCATCCTTTCATTTCGACTTGAAGATATCCCATTAAAATGTTATATAAGGCAGGTCTAGTGGTAAAAAACTCTCGGCTTTTTTGTTTGTTTGTTTGGTCTGGTTAAGTCTTTATCTCTCCTTCATTTCTAATGGGTATCTTTGCCGATTTTATTATTCCTGGTTGGCTGTATTTTTTTTTCTTTCAGCAGTTTGAATGTATCTTTCTACTCTCTCCTTGCCTGCAAGTTATCTGCTGAAAAATCCACAGATAGCCTTATAGGGGTTCCCTTGTCTTTGAGCTTCTAAAATTCTTTATTGTTATTAATTTTGATAATTTGATTTTAATATGTCTTAGTGAAGACCTCTTTATATTCAATCTATTTGGATTTCTTTGGACTTAATGGATCTAGATGTTCATTTCCCTCCCTAGATTTTGGAGTATTTCTTTCACTCTTTCTTTAAATAAGCTTTCTGCTCCCTTGTCTTTCTCTGCTCCTTCTGAGACTTCCATAATGTATATAATGACTTATTAAATGGTATCCCATAAGTACTGTAGGCTTTCTTTCCTTTCTTTTTTAATGTAGGCTTTTCATTTGTTTTCTTTTTTTTTCTTGACAGGATAATTTCAAATGATCTGTCTGAGTCTGCTGATTCTTCTGCTTGATCAAGACTGCTGTTGAAGTTCTCTATTAAATTTTTCAGTTCAATCATTGTACTTTTCAGCTCTAGAATTTGATTGGTTCTTTTTCATGGTTTCTATCACTTTGTTAAATTTTTCATTCTTTTATGTTTCGGTTTCCTGATTTCATTTAGTTGTCTGTGTTCTCTTGTAGCCCACTGACTTTGTTTAAGATGATTATTTAAAATTTTGTCAGGCAATTTGTACCTCCATTTTGAGGATCAGCTACTGGAGCTATAATTTTTTCTTTTGGTGGTATCATATTTCCTTGATTCTTAGTGTTGCTTGAAGCCTTGTTTTGCTGTCTTCACATTTGAAGAAGCAATCATATCCTCTGGTCTTTATTGACAGGCTTCAGAAGAAAAAAACTTTCACCATTCAGCCTGGCCAGAGATTCAGGGAGTATCTTAGACTTTTTCTATGGATGTGCCTGCTCCAGTCCTCTTGCTCCCTCTTGGGAGAGAAGGTTTAGGATTTGTCTGTTTTCAATCCTGCAAAGCTGAGCTGGTTGTTGAGAGACTCGTATTTATTTTTCTTATGGCAGTACTCAGAAGTGTCCAAGGTTCTGTGCCTCCTCCCAATCCAACAGAATTGGGAATGATGCTGATATCCCTGTGCTTTCTGTGGGGGATCCCATGCACTGTCTGTGGAGGCTTGTGCCACCACCTGCAGGGGAGTATGGAGCACTGACTAAGAGGGGAAGTACAGAGTACTGGGGGTACACATCAGCTAGTTGAAGGGGTGTACAGATGAGGTGGCCTTTGGAGTTCATGGGATGCTGAGATCCATGTACCAGTTACTGTGAGCCTCTGTCCTTTTTCTTTGCTCCTAGCTGTCCCCAGACTATTCAGTCATGCCAGTGCCCTCAGTATTCTAGATCGAGTGAGAAAGATTTGGCTCTCTTGATCAGAAACCCATTGGTCTGGGGAAGCTGCAGGTCACTTCACTCACCCTTTGTCCATGGGGAAAACTGTGAGCTGAGGGTCTCTTTTGGCACCGAACTGTGCCACCTGTGGAGAGGCACAATGTAGGTAAACTAAAACTGTTTTTCTTACCCTCTTCAATGTGTCTATTCTTGAATTTTTGGCTCTATTGAGGTGCTGGAACCTCTCAGCTGGACACCTAGACTTCTATAAAGATTGGTCGTTGCTAAAATTGTTGTTTTTGTCAGGATATAAGTGTTAGAACTTCATATAACACTATCTTGCTGACATCACTTCTCCTAAACTCTCTTTTATTAATTCAATATACATTAAATGATTTTCTGGTGGAAATCTGTGTCCTCATGTAGCTTTGTCTGTATAGAGAGAACACTTTTGTCAATTTCAAGTGAATATTTCAGTTCCTATGGCAATTATCTTTGTTTAACAGGTTTGAATATTAATCTCTCTGTTAGTTAGTGGTAGTTTACCCCTAAGAAAACTAAATGATGCTTAGGTGTCTGTGCAGGAAATGCTGTCACTCAGGATCTACTAGTAGTAAAATAACTAAGGAAATGATTTCTTGTGTTTCTTGACAGTCAGGACTTCACAGCTCCTGTTTTGCGAAGCATAATCTTAGCTTCCAAGATTTTGAAGCCATAGATCATCAGTAAAAGGCCATATTTATGTGTACAAACATTAAATATAAAAAGTCAACATTTTAAGTCTTATTTTCTGTCATGATCACATTTCTAATTAAATGGTATTCACAAATATTGGTATATACAGTAAAAGCAAATAATTTTTAAAAAACAACCTACATTTTCATTCATAGCTTGCCTTCTTTTCATCAAATTGGTCTCATATAATATAAACGTTTTATTTTAGGTATGCAGTGTTTCTTTGTTTTCATAACATCATCACTCAAGATGCTAATTACCATGGTGGACATATATGTCAATAGAATGGCTTATAGTTTAACAGACTGTTATAAAATTGGATCTTGTTCTTAAGCTCCAATGTCTCTATGGCCCTGATAATTTAGAAAATGCGGTTACCATTGTACCTAACCTGAGGAAATGAATAAATGACTATCTGCAGTCTTGGCTTTATTTGCACTTTTATATTGCTGAGGGCATGGCTTTGGTATAGTTCGCAGAATGTGTCAAAGACTAATTGTGAAATATTTGGCTGAAAGGTGATTTGGATGTCCCTGCTTATACAACATTTGCATATGAGATGATCAACTATTTTCAATCATAATTTTGTGTATAAGTCCTCATTATTTAGGATTGACTTTTGACTGGAACTATGCCTATATGCTGACATAATATTTTGAACTCTTCTCTTACATTTATTCTGCATATGAGAAAAGGATATTAATTAATTGAAAGTTATTTTCTTGTCTTGCATGTTTTCGATTTTAAAAAGTAAACTCTAAAAGATTTTAAAGAGTAAACTCTAAAAGTTTACTTACAAATATGCTAGATAACCATTTCACAGTTTTTAAAGTGAGACATTATTTTGTTTTATTTATGTCCACAGAATCGTAAAGATCATTCTGGTATTGCTATTTTCTAAAAAGTAACATTCCTTAAATGAAATACTTCTGCTAAAATTTTAGTGAAAAGCCATACACATATTACTGTATGATTCTGTATGTGCATGATTTTTTTCTTTTCAAGTATAGAAGAGTAGAGATGTAGTTGACATAAAGGAATATCTCCCTAAGTCACAGAAATATACCCATGAAAATAGAATGTCTTTGATATCCCCTCAATGAGGAGCTACTGCTTCCTCACTGCAACCTTGAGATTCTAATGTCAGAGAAGATTATAGTATTTGATTCCATGTGCAGTGATTTTTGATCCAAGTAAAATATCCATGATCTGAGGATAGTCAATCAAATTGCACCTCTTACATTTTTCAAAAGTGCTGAAGGATGTTTTATTTCTGATGGTAAAGATGGGAAGAATGAGTTTATATCTGCACATGCCACGTGAAATAAACTAGAATAAGAATAAAGCTGATGCTTAGAGAGGGAGAGATGAGAGTTAAAGATACTATAAGCTGCCTTAGAGTCCTTTTTAAAATCTTTCCTGAGGTCAGATCTACAAATGTCTTTTCTGCTATGTGATTTTCTATCCTGGTAAAACCTTCCTTTGTTGCTTAGTTCAAATTAGGCTTATAAACTCTCAACTTAAATAAAAGGTACAAAATAAAAGTACTAGTTATCAATCAAATGGTATAATTAAATATAATTAAATAATCACCTTATCCATTTGAATGTATTGCTCTGAAGCTAGATTGATATTTGGAACACCAGAGGTCAACGTAAAATGGTATCATTTTACCCACAGCTCATTTTATGTTATATCTCTCTGGCTTTGACAAATGGTAAAAACATTGACACTGAAGATGTTACCTTTTCAAGATTGCCTTTAGTCTTGATAGATACCTGGGGTGGGGGATGAGAAGGGAGGACACATTGGGAAAACTAAATAATATGGCTCAGAAGAAGTACTTTAATATTTTGAAGCCTAGCCTCAGTGTAACAACTGAATACTATAATAAAAAAATTAAATTTTATTATTTTAGATTATGACAATGACTTAAGAATCATTGTACCAATTACAAAGACTTAAAAAGTTGAAAGGATTTACAAGGCTCCATAGAGTTAACTCTTGTTCATGTTCGATAAAGGTTAAGTACATAGGGCAACAGGAAAACATACAGGAAATCATTGAGAATCCAGCTATTTCAGGCACAGTACTGTCTCCCACCCCGCTCCCCACCAGGATCCCTTCTCAGTCTCACAAAACTTCATAGGGTTTCAACTTCAGCTTATGAAATCCCAAGATTTGAGCCAGATATCATTGTGATTTCAGGGAAACCCAAGCAGATACTTATAGTAGGGTATTTCATACACAGTCATACACAGATGGTCACATAACTCAAGCCCAGTTGTGCAAACTATCAAATTGAACATCCCCCAACAAGTAGAACAAGCTGTCACCAAGATTTATACAGCATATTATGATTCACAAGTCATTCTCAACTTGCTCAAGGGTCAGTCATCACTTCCACGAATCTTCAGAGATAAGCATCAGCTGTTCCAGTCTGGCTACCTAATAATCCCATCTTACACAAGCATCAATTATATTATATGACAATATAAGATGTGTGAAGGAGGAAATTTGAAAGGAATGGGAAAGCTACATTGATTTAAGAAAGAATGAAGAGAAGGCCAGGCTATACTTGATGCCATCAAAGATGATTCTCTTGGATTGTCATTATTTTCTCTTCACTTTACTTTCTGTTATTTTTGATTGCTTCTCCCCCATCCAATAATTCCCCTGCATCGGCAGGCGGACTCTCAACCACTGCGCCACCTGGGAAGCACCCCCATCCAATAATTCTAATCAATTTTATTGAAGAATAATTTGCATATAACAAGTGCACACATTTCAAATTTCAAGTTTGATGGCATTTTTTCCTGATTTAGGTTTTTTTAATATGTTGAAATATATTTGGCATATAACATGGTGTAAATTTAAGGTGTACAACAAATTAATTTTATACATTTATGTATTGCAATATGATTGCTTAGTAGACTTAGCTAAAACCTCTATCATGTTACATGATTATCATCTCTTTTTCTGTGGTTCTGATTTGCATTTCCATGATGATTAGTGATGTTGAGCATCTTTCCATGTTCCTGTTGGCCATTTGGATGTCTTCTTTGGAAATATGTCTATTTAGTTACTCTGCCCATTTTTAATTGGATTGTTTGGATTATTTTGTTGTTGTTATTGAGTTTTCCGAGTTCTTTATATATTTTAGCTTAGCCCCTTATCAGATATAAAGTATGCAAACATTTTTCTCTTATGCTGTAGGTTGCCTTTTCATTTTGTTGATTTCTTTTGCTGTAAAGAAATTTTTTTTGATGTAGTCCCACTTAATTGATTTTTGCATTTGTTTCTTTGTGCTTTTTATGTCATTCAAAATCATTGCCAAGACCAATGTTGAGGGACTTCTTCCTTGTTTTCCTCTAGAAATTTTATGGTATCAAGTGTTATGTTTAAGTCTTTGATACATTTCAAGTTAATTTATATGAGTGATATAAGATATGAGTCCCATTTCATTTTTCTGCATGTGGTTATCCAGTTTTCCCAATAGCATTTGTTAAAGAGAGTATTCTTTTCCTACTGGGTGTCCTTGTCAAGTATTAGTTGACCTTATATATGGGAGTTTCATTCTAGACTCTTTTTGCTTCATTGGTCTATGGGTCTATTTTATGCGAGTATCATACTGTATTAATAACTATAACTTTGTAATACAGTTTGTAATCAGAAAGTGTGATGCCTCTGACTTTTTTCTTCTTTCTTATCATTGCTTTGGCTATTTAGGTTCTCTTGTGGTTCTGTAAAAATTTTAGGATTGTTTTTTCTATTTCTGTGAAAAATGCCATAGTAATTTTGATAGAAATTGAGTTGAATATAGAGATGACTTTGAGTAGTATGGACATTTTAACAATATTAATTCTTCTTATCCATGAACACAAAGTGTCTTTCCATTTGTTTGTGTCTTCAATTTTTTTCAACAAGTCTTATAGCTTTTGTTGTATAGATATTTCACTTTCTTAAATTTATCTCTAGGTATTTTATTGTTTTTGATGCTATTGTGAATGTGATAGTTTTCTTTATTTCTTTTTCAGATGTTTCATTGATAATGTTTAGAAATGCAACTGATTTCTGTATATTGTTTTTATATCCAGATTAGTTCCACCGGTTTTTTGGTTGAGTCTTTGGGATTTTCTATATATAAGATCATATCACCTGTGAATGACAATTTTAGTTCTTCCTTATCAATTTGGATGCCTTTTATTTCTTTGTCTTGCCTAATTGCTCTACTTAGGACTTCCAGTACTATATTGAATGGGAGTGGTGAGAGTGAGCATCCTTATCTTATTCCTGGTCTCAGAGGAAAAGCTTTCAATTTTTCACCATTAAGTATAATTTTGGCTGTGGGTTTGTCATATATGTCTTTTATTATGTTAAGGTATGTTTTTTCTATACCCAATCTGTTGAGGGTGCTTATCATGAAAGGATGCTGTATTTTGTCAAATGCTTTTCCTGCATCTTTCTGATGGTCATATAATTTCATCCTTTATTTTGTAATGTAGTATATCACATTTATTGATTTGCACATTGAACCATCCCTCCATTCCAGTGATAAATCCCACTTTGTCATAGTATATTATCCTTTTAATATGATCTTGAATTCAATATGTATTTTGTCGAAGATTTTCCATCAACGTTTGTATAGGTTATCGGTCTGTAGTTTCTTTCCTTGTAGTCTCTTTTTGGCTTTGGTATCAGGATATGCTGACCTCATATAATGAGTTTTGAGTTTGTGCTTTAATTTTTTGGAAAAATTTGAAAAGTATTGATGTTAATTCTTATTTAAATATTGGACAGAATTCACCACTGAAGACATCAGGTCCAGGGCTTTTCATTGTCAAAAGACTTAATTGCTGATTCAATCTCCTTACTTGTTACAGATTTATTCAGATTTTTATGTTTCTTCATAATTCAGTCCTAGCAGGTTTTGTGTTTTTAAGAATTTGTCTACTTCACCTAGGTTATTTTGTTTGTTGGTGTACAATTTTTTCATAGTGCTCTCTTTATTTCTGTGAAATCAGTAGTAATGTTGCCACTTTTATTTCTGATTTTAGTAATTTGAGCCTCCTCTCATTTTTCATAGTCCATCTAGCTTAAGATTTGTTAATGTTCTTGTTATTTTTGAAGATGCAATATTTTTTTAAATTTATTCTATCTTTATTCTCTATTTTGTTTATTTCTGCTTTAATATTTATTTTCTTTTACCTGCTAGATTTGGGTTTAATTTATTCTTCTTTTGTTAGTTCCTTAATTTGTAAAGTTAGGTTGTTGATTTGAGTTCTTTCTTATTTTTTAATGTAAGCATTTATAGCTATAATTACCCTCTTAGCACAGCACAAACACACACACATACACACTTACCAACACTAGTCATATTAATAACAAAGTTTAATTTAGTAACAAAGATGATATTTTATGACAAAAATGTGTGATTATTTTTTATATAGTAATTTATGTCTCTCTTTGCATTATTTCAGGGTATTTTAAAACATATTTTTAAAAGTCTCCCCAATCTTCTTTTATATATGTATATGTAATTTTACATTTAAAGTTTTAAATCAATATGGGATTTATTTTGAGATATGGGATCCAATTTTATTTTGTTGAAGATAGCCAATTCTATCTTCTTTGTTTATTTAATTATTGCATAACAAATAATTCCATAATCTAAGATGTTAAACAAAAGGTATTTTTAAAAAATATTCGAAAGAAAAAGGAAAGTGGGAATATTTTTTTTAAATATTCGAAAGAAAAAGAAAAGGAAAGTGGGAATTCACCAATACAAAATGTCTGAATCACCTGTTGATATATTACAATATAAACTGGCAGGCAGCCATGACCTATAAGTTGACTTGGGGCAGTTGCAAAATATAAGATTAGAATAAGGAAGGTGTGTAACATTACTCAATTTTTCTTAAACAAGCAATAACAATTTCTAATTCTATTTCACATATGCATGCATTTTTTTATGATTATGAGTGTGATGAATGCCATTACATACAATGAAAGAATAGAATATATCTGGTATACTGGTTAAGATTGTTAAGATTGGTGAATGCATGAATGGAGAAGAAGAAAAGAATACAATGTATAATCTGACTTTACTGGAGTAAAGTTCTGTGTGTGTGTGTGTGTGTGTATAATGAGATACATGAAATATAGTCATGGAAAAGTTACTGTTTATATCATAAAGTGGGGTTTTAGGTGACTTCTACTTTCATCAGTACATTTTTACATAATTTAAAAAACTCTCCAATAAATCTATTTACTTATGCAACTAAGAAACCACTCTCATTGGAGGAAAGGAAAGTAAATATATCACTTAATTAACAGCTGTATATATACATCTAAAACTGGTAGTCTATTGCAATAGACAGTTCTAAAAAGAGACTTAAGTTTCCTATTATTTCTGTCTGCCTTTATGCACATCAATAATGACTACTTTACTAGTTTTAGACATCAAGAAATTAGAGCAAAGACTTTCTAATGCCTAATTGCTTTTAATTTTAAAACCAAAATTCAAGATGTAGTATTAACAAATTTATGAACAAGTTTGAAGTTGTACCTCAATTACTAATGGGAAAATGATTGGTTAGAATGAATGAAAACAGCAACAAAAATCTGCTTAAATGTGGTCATATATTTTTCTATGCTGTCCCATGATCAATAGAATTTAAAAAAAGAAAGAAAGAAAGAAAGAGAGGCCTTGGGTACTGGATTATTAAATCAGTAGCTTAGCTGCATTTTCGTAAATTGTCTCATGTGTTTTTATTGCTAGCAAACTAATGAAGCTGTGACAGATATATTTCCTCAGAACCATCAAAAAGGCAGTATAGAGAGCAGGCACACATATCATGAAATTTTCTGCATTAAATATATTTTTTTCTCATGACATGCTCAATTTGATATGGCACAGTGATTCAGAAATTAAGTTTCTGAATGGCTTTGTATAATTTTTTCTTTCCCTTTTGGACCTTTAACAAACAAGAAAACAGCATGTGAAAATGATTGATAGGACACTTTCAGGTACTCCATGGAACTTTTGGTATACACAGAGAGTGCAGCAAAAACTGATTATCAACAAATGTAATTGGAGATCCATGCCTTATTTGCACACACAATGAAAATTTACATTACTAGTGCCCCATGCAACTTGAAAAAAAATCAGTAACCAGAAATGTTAATATAGCCCACATTTAGGCTAAAATTTAAGTAGAGTGGCCTAGATGAACCAGTCAAGTGTAAAATAATATTTCAAATTTTGTAATTTTTTCAATAAATGAACTCTCAATGACACCTATATTAACAATAGCCTTTAATTTGTGAGTATCTCAATAAACATATCTCCCTTAAACAAAATAAATCATTTTTATAAATTTATTTGTAAGCATCTATAAAAGTGTAAGCTGAGAGTTCCTCCTGCTCTGATATAATTACTTTTTATATTATACATGAATGTGCATACTAATATTATTTTTGAATGACATTTAACATGATTTATGCCAACATTTTAGGAAAGAGAAAATTACCTATCAAAAAATAATCACAATACAAATAAACTGTATTATTAATGATATATAATATATAATAAATTTATAGCTATTTTATTAAGTCAAGAATATAAACAATTATTAGCAGTTATTAAGCACATTTATGTATCAGCAATTGTAATTGATGACCTCAGCACTATTAGGAGGTAGGTGCTATTCACTCTCCCAATTTGTAGATGAAGAGATAGTTTATCCAAAGTCACACTGTTAAAATTCAAACTCCAGTTCAATATGACAAGAAAGTCTGTGCTTTTACCTCATGATGCACGAACTCTCAAAGCCACATCTTTTATAGCTTCCTTTTTTCATATGCGGTCTAATTAATATATCTCAGATGGAATCTAAATAGTGAAAAGTTTAATTACGTGTTTAAAGATTATTACTGGAAGAGATATTTCTTCAGAAGCTTGACTTTCCATAAATGATTGCAAGTATAATTACGGACATTATTTAGTTCCTTTGAGGACAAGAGAACACTAGCTATGTGATCTTAGGCTTAATTTATCTTTATTATGTTAATCTTGCACATTAAAAGTTGTATTTATCTATGAATCTTAGTCATTGTATTGATAGGGCAATCCTGGAGAGAAGAAACAACATCTTATTAGTTTTTCTTTATTTCCCACTAAGGGTTAGCATAGTGTCTAGCAGTTAACATTCAATAAATGGTTGAATTGACTTGTTAAGTGGATGGACAAAGAGAAAGCAGAAGGCATAGGCTGTCTGAAATGCCCAGATATGTATTCCTTACCTCATCCTTCTTGGATATTAACCTTAAGAGATTCTTACTGCCAAAATAAACAAGTCAAATTGCTGTGTGATATATAGCTCCCTGTGGAAGACTCACAATAATAATTAACACGTTGATTCTCTGAGAAGCCCTATCACAAACTTGGTCAAATCCAGTGTTTCCCACACCTATGTTAACTGCAGCACAAACTCCTCCTCTTTCATACTGTGGGAAATATGATAAGTACTATGCAAAATTTCAGTAAAAATCATTTCATATTCTAGTCATAGTGGTTTATCATCCTAACTTAACTAATATAAGTGAAAAATTATTAGCTGAGTGAATAGTAATTTGTCCTTCACACTTTATCTTGGACAGCAGTGTTATAATTTTGTTTTCACTCTGAATTATAGGATTAGATATTATTGGCTTAAGGTTTCCAAGAAGTGCCTTAGTCATATCATCAGTGATGGTCAAGAATTTCTCAGTATTAAATTGGAAAATACATTCATATATGTATATATCAATTAAATATTCTAAAGAAATCTAACAATAATCTTTGAAATTTAAGCTGGTTTATTTTCTGCCTTACTTTAGGTGTTCATTAGAATACCAGAAGTTGAAAAAATGTGAAAATCCCTGGTGTACCTTCATGTTTATTTGTGTTCTGTACAGACTTATTGTGGAATTAGCACACGCTGGAGTGTTTTTTGATGAATATTGATAGAGAGATTTGCTACCTTAGTTTCTAGTAAAGGGCTCTGCAGCCCTTGCAGAACCTTACTGAAGTGGCTTTCCTGATGAAGTTAATTTAGGGACAGAATTTTGATATTAGAATTTTGACAACACTGTGACTTGTCATTGTGGCTTTGTAAAAGGTACAGGTTTCTACCAGAGAATGTTTTCTTTTTATTTTTTAATTCACATATTTTCAGAATTATTCAAAACTTGTTAAAATGCCCTAAACATCTTTATTAGACAAAAATGTATAACAAGGAGCTATTGTACATTCATGTTTATCAAGAACATTTGAAAGGAAGCAGCAGTGGTGACATTGTTTTCCATGTACAAAATATACTACTGCAAGGTAACTTTTTCATTTGCAAACTTTTCTCTATTTTCATAAACCTTTTAAAACCAGTCTGATATATAATGCCAATTGTAAAGAACACTTCTCTGATGTGGACTTAACATTCAAATCTTTAAAAAGTCATTGATAGGAAATGGGGTTGATAAAGCTGAACGAATAAGAAAAGGTTTTTATGGAATTGGTAATATACTTTTCCTGATCTACTCATAAGTTCTCTTCCAATATTGTACATGGCCAAGGATGCCAGCTTATTCTGGTGGGTCTTAGCCTCTTCTGTTTCACTGGTCAGAGAGAAGCTATGTGGTTTTCACCAGCATAAAACCCACTGGTATAAAGCCTTCTCTTCTTGAGCTCACTGAAGATCACCTGACCTATCTGTTAAGGCTACGTTTCTGTAAACAATTAGCTATTTTCAGCTTTTAACTCCTCACTGGATCTAAATTCTGCTAAACAATTCCACTACACAAAAGTGCTAACTTAATATCATCCTCTGTCTTAAAAACATACAAAGCAATACTTTGCTAACTTTATGATCTGTGTATAAATTTTTAAAATATCTTTTACCTTTATCTAAGTTATAGGCATAACCAACATATTTCACCTAAAAATTATACTGTGACATTATTTTTCTTTAGTGTACTTTAAGACATTGACAGATTTGATGAAAAAGTTTATTGGGCACCTAATTTTACCCAGACTTGGATAAGCAGAGAAGCTCACGTCATTGTGGTGAGGACAATACAGGGAAACAAAATTTAAATTGAAAGCTGATATGCCATAATAAAAATGCATAAACGTATGGAGAACTGTTAAGTATACACTGGGAATGGGACAAAAAAGGGACTAGAGAGTTTTTAAAAAATGGCAATGCTTTGGCACTGTTTTGAAAGATAATTATTTTTTTCAGGTAGCAGGGTGGACCAGGTATTTCAGGTGGAGCCAATAGTTCAGGCTAGAAGAGACCAAAATAGTTATTAGCTAGATATTGTTACATCATAATGTGTCAAAGAAGCAGAGGAAGACTAAGATAGAAAAGCGAGCTGGGGCAAGAACATGGAGGACATGATGAGGTGTTTGAGGCATTCACTTTGGGAAAACAAGAGTAGTTACAATGTTTTAATCAGTAGAAAGCAAGGGGAAATGTACATTTATATAGGCCATTCTAAGGGTCATGAGAAGGTTACCCAGAATGAGTACAACTCACGAGACAGTATAACACATGGACAGCTGGTGCAAGATTATTTTTTTATATATAGCAGGTTCTTATTAGTTATCTATTTTATACATATTAGTGTATACATGTCAATCCCAATCTCCCAATTCATCCCACCACCACCACACCACCACCCCACTTTCCCCCTGTGGTGTCCATACATTTGTCCTCTACATCTGTGTCTCTGTTTCTGCCTTGCAAACAACTTCATCTGTACCATTTTTCTAGATCCCGCATATATGTGATAATATACGATATTTGTTTTTTTCTTTGTGACTTACTTCACTCTGTATGACATTCTCTAGGTCCATCCACATCTCCACAAATGACCCAGTTTCATTTCTTTTTAAGGATGAGTAATATTCCATTGTATATATTTAACACATCTTCTTTATCCATTCATCTGTCGAGGGGCATTTAGGTTGCTTCCATGACCTGGCTATTGTAAATAGTGCTGCAATGAACATTGGGGAGCATGAGTCTTTTTGAATTATAGTTTTCTCTGGGTATATGCCCAGTAGCAGTATTACTGGGTCATATGGTAATTCTATTTTTAGTTTTTTAGGGAACCTCCATACTGTTCTCCATAGTGGCTGTATCAATTTACATTCCCACCAACAGTGCAAGAGGGTTCCCATTTCTCCACACCCTCTCCAGCATTTGTTGTTTGTAGATTTTCTGATGATGCCCATCTTAACCGGTGTCAAGTGATAACTCATTGTAGTTTTGATTTGCATTGCTCTCATAACTAGTGATGTTGAGCAGCTTTTCATGTGCCTCTTGGCCATCTGTATGTCTTCTTTGGAGAGGTGTCTAGTTAGGTCTTCTGCCCATTTTTTGATTGGGTTGTTTGTTTTTGTAATATTGAGCTGCATGAGCTGTTTATATATTTTGGAGATTAATCCTTTGTCCGCTGATTTGTTTGCAAATATTTTCTCCCATTCTGAGGGTTGTCTTTTCATCTTGTTTATAGTTTCCTTTGCTGTGCAAAAGCTTTTAAGTTTCATTAGGTTCCATTTGTTTATTTTATTTTCATTATTCTAGGAGATGGGTCAAAAAAGATCTTGCTGTGATTTATGTCCAAGAGTGTTCTTCCTATGTTTTCCTCTAAGAGTTTTATAGTGTCTGGTCTTACATTTAGGTCTTTAACCCATTTTGAGTTTATTTTAGTGTATGGTGTTAGGGAGTGTTCTAATTTCATTCTTTTACATGTAGCTGTCCAGTTTTCCCAGCACCACTCATTGAAGAGACTGTGTTTTCTCTGTTGTATATCCTTGCCTCCTTTGTCATAGATTAGGTGACCATAGGTGCATGGGTTTATCTCTGGGCTTTATATCCTGTTCCATTGATCTATATTTCTGTTTCTGTGCCAGTACCATATTGTCTTCATTACTGTAGCTTTGTAGAATAGTCTGAAGTCGGGAATCTGATTCCTCCAGCTCCATTTTTTTCTCTCAAGATTGCTTTGTCTATTCAGGGTGTTTTGTGTCTCCATACAAATTTTAAGATATTTTTTCTAGTTCTTCAAAAAATGCTATTGGTAATTTGATAGGGATTGCATTGAATCTGTAGATTGCTTTGGGTAGTATAGTCATTTTCACAGTATTGATTCTTCCAATCCAAGAACATGTTATATCTCTCCATCTGTTTGTGTCATCTTTGATTTCTTCATCAGTGTCTTACAGTTTTCTGAATACAAGTCTTTTACCTCCTTAAGTATGTTTATTCCTAGGTATTTTATTCCTTTTGTTGCAATGGTGAATGGGATTATTTCCTTAATTTCTCTTTCTGATCTTTTGTTGTTAGTGTATAGGAATGCAAGAGATTTCTGTGCATTAATTTTGTGTCCTGCAACTTTACCAAATTCATTGATTAGCTCTAGATTAATTTAGCATCTACTCCTTTGTCTCAGGGATTAGCTTTGAAACTTCAGTTTTTTGTTTTGTTTTGGGAAAAAAAGCACATTGTGTAACAGCAGAGCCATTCCAACAGGACATGAATGATAGCACTCATCCTACAGATTCTCAGTATGTGAGTGTGCTGTGTAGATGATTTATGTTAAGAAATGTTCTTAATACTAGCTTCCATGTGTTGAGCACTAGCTGTGAGCTAGAACCCACTATAAATGCTTTTCTTGTGTTAACTAATTTATCCCTGAAAAAGTACAATGAAGTAGATACTATGATTATCTACATTTTACAGATGAGAAAACTGAGCCCTAGAGGGAGGGATTAAATAAGCTGTTCAGAATCACAAAATAGTAGGTAAATAAAATGTGGCAAATTTTAATAGGCTCTTAACCACTATACATACTACCCTACAAATGTTTTATTACATGAATAAATTTCATTATAATTATAGACATTGGCTCTTTTCAAATTATAGGAAATGGGATGTTCTTTTCTACCTTTTCAAAATCAACTTATTTACCTTTTACAGCTCAAATCAAGAGCCATCACTTCTAGAAAGTTTCTTTGGCACTGTTCTCTAAAACTCACAGTTAATTTCTCCTTTGGCATTTGCAGATTGCAATGCATTTATTTTTAAAATTATATTTATTTATTTTATTGTGCATTGCAAAGATTTTGTTATTTATTAAATAGACATTTTTTAGTGCCTTTTGAATATGTGTTACTACGTTAGGTTCTAGCTTCTGTGGAAGAAATACAATTAACACTAAATGGGAGGCTTATCCCTTTCTGTCACAGGAATGTAAGTGCTATATTTTATATTATATTCCTTTAAGTAAGAGAAATTTATGTGTGGTAATAAATGTGTAAATAATAAATTTTATTGAATACATAAATTCAATCCATTCCATTAGCCCACTTACCCAGTGCGGGAGGATGACCTCAAGATTGGCCTTGGATTAACTCATAATAGGTGATGTTGCTTTGGTCTGTCAGACTATTTTCATAGGAGAAGAGCACATCAAAGAATTGTAGCTACTTGGCTGTATCTACTTTCTTATAAAATATTGTTTTATTTCTTGATCCACTTCTTATTTTATCAGTTATGTCTTTATGCTTGTATGAATCTTTTCAGTTCCCTTTTCATATTATGGTGAATATTGAGGTACTATCTTTTATTGAAATCATGTTTAACAGAATATTTAAAGCAGGTTCAGACACATGTACTTGACCATCTATGACTAATGCATTATCATATTAACAGACCTATTTAAATTACTGAAATTTAATATAAAATTTTAGTAGGGTTTTTCTCCTCAAGAAAGCTCACAAATTAGAGAAAAACAAGTACACATAGAGTTTGTCCTTTGTCTACATCTGCATTGGGCAACTTACCTGGGTAAGTTTTCTGTGTAAAATTATCACATTAACTTTATTTATATACTTGACTTTTAAAGACTTACAGTTTGGAATAATAATCCCATGAGGAGATTCATTTATTTGACATAAATATTTTCAGCAATAGATGAATCCATCTTCTGAGTGTGTATGAAGAGGTGAGGAGAAAGAAATAGGCTGTTTGAGGCTAGTGGGAAGTTTGTCACAGCTGCATTAGAGATTAGGACTTGGAGTAAATAAAAGAAGAATAAAAATGCCAAACAATTTAAAAGGCCAGCTATTACAAATACCAAATATATGTATTCTATCTTCTGTGTACAACTTCATCACCTCTTTCTAGTTAAAGAAAACTAGTTGGTCATAAAAAAGACAACTCTATCTCTCTGCTTGATGTACTACAACATAGATAAAGTATGAATAGCAGCTGGGATTTTATGTTAAAATTGGTCTAAAGAAAATAGGGAGGAAATAAAGTTTGATGCATTAGGATAGAGGATAATAGCCAATGGTTTCATCACAAAGAACAAAGGGCATGATACAAGGACACTAAAGTGATGATGACTATTCATCAATTCATCATGAATTTTAAGCAACTGCCATATTATCAAATACTCTGATAAGTCTTGTGCCATATTAAAAAAATAAGACAAAGTCACAGCAATCAGTGCTGCTACTAGAAGAGAGGTAATACAAATGACTAAGATTCAGAGCTGAAAGAAATAAATTTTAATCTTCCATTAAATTTTTAAGTCACAGGATATGAGACTTAGATGAGTACTTACTTGTATATCTTTCAGAAGATCTTTCTTGAGTGTAATCCAATCATTCATCACACATTTTAAGCATCTGTAATACTATTGAAAAATCTGTGATGAGTTTTGTTGACATATAAAAGTTATCAAAGTTTGAAGGAAGTAGTGAATAATTCATACTGGAAGGGATGTAAAAAATTCAAGAAGTAGGGCATTTCAGCTCAGCCTTGAAAGATGAGTTATAATTAGAAAGAAAAGAAGGAAAAGGAAATTCCATGATAAGGGATCAATATGGACAAAGGCACAGGGGTTGTCTTGAAATTTCATGCCATGGTAAATGGCATGAAATCAGATGGCACATGGATGAAAGTATCTGTAGAAGATATTAAAAAGGAAGTCTGGATCCAAATCATGAAGAGCTTTGTATGACAGGGAAATAATTAACAACTTTATTCCGTAGATAAAACCCTAATAAGATATTCTTGAAATCAATGTGATATTTATTAAGTTATCTCTGTGGACTGAGGCACAAATATAAGGGTAGATACTAATGCAAATATTAATGGCATCAGTAAACTGGTTGTGGTACTAAGGGATGCTGTCCTGAATTTCTGTAACTGTATGTCAGATCCTTCATAGATCTATACACAATCATATAGAATACTATGATTTACTGCAGTGGCAGGCAAACTTATATATGCAAGGGGTTAGATAGTGTATATTTTAGGCTTGAGAGCCATAAATTCTGTGTTCTCACTAAACTGTCATTGTAATGCAAAAGCAGGCACTGTCAATATGTAAATGAATACCTGTGGTTTGTGGCAATAAAATTGCATTTACAAAAACAGCCAGAAGGTCTTATTTGTCCTGTATTTGCTGATTCCTGATTTAGTCCAATGAGAAGATCCTCTGGAATCTTTCTTCACCCAGTATTATAAAAAAGCCAACATAGTATAGGTTCTATCTGTAGATTTCAGGAAATCTCTAAGGCCACCCTCACTTCTGAAACTATTACAAGATTAATGGTTTGCGAAACCACCCTCTTGTTTAATAATTCACTAGAGGGATGAACAGAACTCATTGAAAGCTGTTATACTCATAGTTATGGTTTTTTTATAGCAAAATGATACAGATTTACATCAACCCAGGGAATGTGTATGAGTGGCAAAGTCCAGGAAGAGTTCCCAGGGTGAAGCTTCCTGTTCTCTCCCAGTGAAATCATAAATAGCACTAACTCCTCCCATCCTAATGTGTGACAGTATTCACAGAGTATTGCCAGTGTTCTCAGTGAGTCTTGATGTCCTGTGTTTTTAATTGGTGCTCAGTAATACAGGCATACTTTGCTTTATTGCAATTTGCAGATACTACTTTTACTACAAATTAAAGGTTTGTGGCAACCATGAGTTGAACATGTCTTTTTAAACAGCATTTGTTCAGTTCATGTCTCTGTGTCACATTTTGGTAATTCTCACAATATTTCAAACCCCCCACCAGCAAAAAGATTACAACTCACTGAAGGCTCAGGTGATGGTTAGCATTTTTTAACAATAAAGTATTTTTTAATTAAGACATGTACCTTGTTTTTTTAAGACATAATAATATTGCACACTTAATAGACTACAGTATAGTGTAAACATAACTTTTATAGGCACTGGGAAACCAAAAAATTCATGTGACTCACTTTATTGCAATATTCACTTTATGGTGGTGGTCTGGAGCTGAACCCACTATATCTCCAAGGTATGCCTGTGTAGACATGGTTGACTGCTCACATAGCTGACCTTAGTTTCCAGGTCTTCAAGAGATTGAGCTGATATTGTGGGGCCTAAAGGGCCCCCATAAATCATATTACTAGCATAAGTTATCTGTCATGACCCAAGGCTCCCAAGTAAACAAAGATACTTCTTATCAGGCAAGATATTTCAAGAGTTTAAAGATCATCTTCCAGGAATTGTGGGCAAAGGACAGACTTCACCTTGGACAGGTTAATTCTTTACTACATACTACCTTTTATTAGCTTTCTGTCATGACAAAATACCACAAACTGGGTGGCTTGAAACATACAGACATTTGTTTTCACACAGTTCTGAAGACCAGAAGTCTGAGATCAAGATGTTGGCAAGACCATGCTCCCTCTGAAGGCACTAGGAGAGGGTTGGTTCCTGCCTCTCTCCTAAATTCTGGTAGCCTCAGGCATTTTTGGTTTCTAAATGGCCACGTTCTCCCTGTCTCCTTACACTATTTTCCCTCTGTGAATGTCTCTGTGTTCAAATTTCTCCTTTTTATAAGGACACCAGACACATTAGATTAGGGCCCACTCTAATGACCTTATTTTAACTTGATAGACGCTGTAAAGATCTTTTTCCAAATAAGGTCATATTCTGACATACTGATCTTTACGATTCCCACAGATCTTTTTGAGGGGACACAAGTCAACCCACAACAACCTCATTGATTTGTTGTGAGGATTACATAAATTAATATATGTTAAAAACAAAGCAGAATGCCTGGCAAATAGAAAACAGTTTGTAATTGAAATCTTACAATTAGAACAAAGCCAAGAATATTTGAGGCCTCATAAATGTTAGTTTGTCAGATAACTGAGTGGAACACACACCAAGATAATAGTCTTTGATATGGATGTATATATCACTGAGTAGAAGGTCATGGATTGATAGAGTAAATTATAATAAAATAAGTGCTTCAATCTTTGAGGGTAGTACAAGTGCCCTGGAAATCCATGGATAATAATAAGGATAAGGAGATTCTGTCAGATGACATTGACTTAAAAAAAAGCCAGGGCTTCCCTGGTGGCGCAGTGGTTGAGAGTCCGCCTGCCGATGCAGGGGACACGGGTTCGTGCCCCGATCCAGGAAGATCCCACATGCCGCGGAGCGGCTAGGCCCGTGAGCCATGGCCGCTGAGCCTGCGCGTCCGGAGCCTGTGCTCCGCAACGGGAGAGGCCACAACATTGAGAGGCCCGCGTAACTCAAAAAAAAAAAAAAAAAAAAAAAAAAAAGCCAGATTTTTTTTGTGACACATTTCTTCAGTTATATGAACATTTATCACATTTTATTGTAATACTATATTTGTTTGTTTACCCAGGACATGCCATGTCTTCATAAGCATCAGGAACCAGGTCTGTCTTGGCCATTAATGTATCCCCAGTTCATGGTAAGTCACATAATTTTGTTTTTTTTGAATGATTGATTGAATAAATGATAATCATAGAGCCTTGGATATGACAGACAATAATCACTTTTCTTTTGTAAAGTAGGAGTTAAAAAGTATTAATTATTATAGGAAAAGGTGATGAGGTAAATTATATAAAAGTCAAAACATGCTTTAGTAAAAACATGGAGGTGTGTGTCTCCTTTGTAGAAAAAGTCATGGAAAACCATGAGACATAGAAAGAGAAATAATTTTGTATGTCATCAAGTCAATTTTTTAAACATTTTATTGATGTTGAAATTTAGAAGGGAGGATGTAAGGAATTTGTTCATGTTTTTGCAACTAGTTGGAGGTACCATGATTCCCTGCTCGGTTTCAAATAAATACATTTTATAAATGGGAAAAATGCATGCAAACATAGTTTATTTTTGCTCTGTGGTATCCACCTCCTATTTAATTTTAACCATATGTTTTGTTTACATGGATTATAATCATCATTTTAATTAAATATCTTGGCATGAGATTTCCCTGTTGACAATTACCATTTGGCCTATAACTTTAAGATTGTTAAAGCAGGTCAGTTAAAATTTATTGTGTCTTTTATTTGCAAACCACTATGCTAAGCTATTTGATGAGATAATCAGAGGGAAGAATAGCCAATCCTGTACTTTAAGAAATTTAAATACATTTATACATACGAAACATACCCAAAGTAGACAATTCATTCAGTGTTAATCTAGATAGAGTGCACAGAGAGCAACCATATACTTTTGAATATATTTCAATATCCCTGAAGGTCACATGATCCTAGACCTTATTCCTTGATCATAAATGATATAATGCAAACTGTCTAAACCTAGATTTGAGAGTCCACAAGTCCAGGTACCTCTCTCTCAAGTCCTCAATTACAGTGGTTCATTGAGTTTTTGAACAAGTAAACAATGGTTCCATAGATAATAAACGATATGCATATGGTAGAGTCAGATAAGGAAAATTTCAAGAAGAAAACAATATAAGGACTAGTTTTGCCGACTGTAACAAGGACTAGCTTTGCAGACTATAAAGGGAAACACAATTTTTGGTACAGTTAATTCATTGATTTTCAGCCTTATTTTCTCACCTAAAAGCTGAGGAATCTGATTATGTGATGTCCCAAGAAAGAGTCTTCAAAGACAAACTGAGATGTATATACTCCTGTGAATATTTAAAATCTCTCTAGGAGATATACACACGTAAATAATCTTTAGGAAATTATTTTTCAGATATCCAGCTTCCTACTTCAAAAAACCTATGGTCTCTTGGCTCTGCTTTCCAATATTTCTTTTTACCATGACCTGTCTGTTCTCACTCCACAAAATTAAGACAAATTTTCCATCTTGAATCACATTACAGAGCCATCCTAGCCATATCTTGCATCTGATTGAGGGTCTAGTAAGAGCAAAACAAGGCATATTGAGGGGGTCAGTGACTTATTTCACCCCCAATATAAACTCTTAGCAAATTTCCTGTTGAACCTATCTAGTATTCTATTATAGAAATTCAGAGGAAGTGAGATGAATCATGGAAACATGCATTAACAGGCTTTTAAGAAATAAAAAATCAAATCAGACATTTTTCTGACATAAAGTTTGCTTTGACTGATTGGCTTTACGAATTAGCTTTTCTAATTAGATTACAGTGGTCGTTGTCTATAAAAAGAAAATTCACAGTTCTAAGATTTTATGAAAATATATTTGAAGCACATAAAAATGTACATTATGCTTTATGAAAAATCTACAGTTATGATAAAATATTTAGATTTCAATTCACAATGTGCTATGGCTACATATTTTCCCAGGATTATTTTAAGGGGTGCAGAAGCAAAAAGGTTTGAAAACCATCCAGTTCCTTCTAATATGAATGCAACTATTATTGTATCAGGCAGAGAGGGAGTGGATAAGAACATACTAATATCTTTTATGTTAAAGAGAGGAAACATAAATGTAGCAAACATTTTAACCTTAAGACTCTGCTTTACCTCTCTCTCAATGCATGTGATCCTTTTCAAGTGTAGGAACCACTGTGAATTATCCATTTCCTGGGTGTCTTTATGTTTTATATATTTATATTTTTCATCTACAAAACATTATAACTAGCATTTTCAGGTGAGCATCCCAGCAAACACAGGCAGACAGTTGTAGTTCAGAAGGCAAGGCTAGGTCACTTATTATCTATAATCAAATATATCAAAAATAATAATCAGATAGAAACCTTCCTTTGGGGAGAGGGGAAATGTTTCAAAAAGTTTCTGTGAAACAAGACCACACTAATCCACTTATTAAGACCCAATCTAAAAGCATTCTCTTCTTTCTTTCTGAAATGTATTGATGTTCTTTCAGTGACGTAGACTTAGAGTAGCAGTGATTCTATAAAATTTCTCTTTGAAAGATTTTAAACTATGCCACACAGGCTGTGTTAATAATGAAGCTGTAGCTACTGAGGTGAACTAATCTAACTTATACAAGAGCCTTAATGTAAACAGCCTACCAAGAGAGATACACAGACATGAAAATATTTGCAGGGGAATTTATTACATTCTCTATGGGAAAACAGATTAAAGTGGAGGAAAATGTACATAAGCCTTTCAACAGTGAAAAATATCAACTAAAAGACAAAGCTGTCAAAAACCATATTCCCAGGAAGCTGGAGGATGATTTCAGGTTCCCAGAGCTGCAAAGTGAATCAAATAAATTTCATTTTGTTATTTAGTTGCTGAGAATGAAGTCTTTCTAGAAGATCAGGAAATATTTCCTTCCCTATGTTTTATTTATTTGAGGCAGTTGTTGGGAAACAATGAAATTTGGAGCCTAGTTGAGGATAATAGATTTTATTAACAACAAATTTATTTGCATATACCAGCATAACAGACCCACAAGGGAAATTAGTGAACTAGAAAAGCTTGAACAAAAGAAGCGTGTGTATAGACCGCATGGCCTTGAGATGGTTCATTTCCAGGTATGATACTCAGCTTTATCATTATTAACTTTCTTGCTAATATAATGATTCAATTTAATTCTGAATTTTCAAGTGAGATGGATAATTTAACTGAGCTGCTTATTGCTGTCACTACTCTGAAAGACAGCCTTCTGCTTGTGGTGATGAATTTGGCTACATTTTCTTAAATTCACATTTTCATGGAGCATCTGATACTAAGACATGTCTGTACCAGTTTGATCATTCCAGGACAATAGACAATATTTCAATGCCTAAGTAAAACAGATTTAATTGCTAAACAAGATTTCAAGGAACTGAACTTCATTTTAATCAGAAACAAGCTGCAAGACAATTTTCAATTACAGCAAGCTTTTTATTTTTCTCCAGCTGTGTGTCCCTGCTGATTCCTGAAATTACATGTAAGTTGTCCCAGATTTTGAAGTAGTGTACCTACTGAGGTTTTTCTTTTGTCAGTTGATGAAGTATCTGTGATTAGAACCTAAATAAATTGGCATTTATAAGATGCATTACCCCACCCTGTATATTTCAGGACATGATGATTGAGCATGAAGAAGGTCTGTACTATCCCCTAGTGACAGGAGTGTTCCTAATTAGGCTGCTGGTGTTACAAGTACTCACCTCTTCTGCAGGAACATCAAAAGATAATGTGGGAACTAAGCCCTTGAAAAAGTAATCTGTTGGGTATTAGACAATCAGGTCAATAATGCATTGTATTTTCAAAGTTCTACAAAGTTGCAGCTTTTAGAGAAGTTTGCTGTGTGAGACCCAGAGTTTATTAATTATTATCATCTTACTACAAAGCCTGACTATAGGGGAAGTTGAAACAGATGTCCTTAATTTTAGAGGGTCAGAAGAAAATCTGGCTTTTAAGAGAAATCAAGGATAGCATCATTTAAAGATAGAGGAGAACAATGCTAATGGAACACAGAAAAGAATAAAAATGTTTTATTTCAACTTGCAGGATTTATTTGTTTTCCTTACTAACCTAATTACCATTACTATTACTAATTACTATTTTTTCTGTTGCGTCTTCTTTGACCCTTTATTTATTCAATAGTCACTCACCAAATATGTAACTGACAGCTATGATATGAAAATTCTTACTGCTTTTGCTAAGTACTGATTCACACAAAGATATTTATAAAGACATAGGGGGATTGCAATAAAAAGTGAGATCAAGAATACCAGACAAGGCAAAAGGTAAGAAAGATTTCAAGTAGAAGAGAAAAATGATATCAGATCACTCCTAGTCAAATTTGTATAATTTTATGAACAGATGTAAGGGGGTAGCTTATCCTAGAAATGAGAGAATAATATAAAGGCCCAAAAGAAAAAAGAAATCAGCAACTGGGTCTCAGGATTATAAGTAATAACTTTTGGATCCATTTTAGACTGGTAAAGATAGGTCAATGTAAAATTGTGAAAGACTATTCTCTTGGCAACGAAAGCAGTTGGAAAGGTTTAACGAGAGCACTGCATTAAAAAAAAAAGCTTTGAGAAAATTAATGAGATGAAATATTTGAATATGTTTACAAGAGTGAGAAAGTGGGGGCAAGAAAATCACTTGAGGGAATTTTGCTAAAATTAGAGATATTTAATGGCTGAGGTGGGCGTAGACTCTAAGACTTACTGCTGTAGGTGTTGACTGTGAAACTTGAAGATAAGCTTTGAAAATAGGAAAATGTGTAAAAAAATAATGAACTGGAAAGATATGTTGATGGGTTGGGAAACAATGCGAGTTAAATGAAATTAAATTTTAAAATTGGCCTAAACTTAAAATTCCAAAAGTATTTTTTTCTTTGTAATAAACTGCTTTGACTGAACATTGTGATTTGGGGCTTCAATAAAAAGCATACAAACATTTATGTAACATATATGATCTTTCATAAGTTATAAATTTGGAGATGCAAAAAACAGTAACTATTTTTCCCATAACCTTTCTCTATCAAGTTTCTCTACCCATTAACACACTATTATCACTGCCAACAATGACAATTTAAGAGATACCTATAAGAACATTGATAGAAAGATTGTGTGAAGATTTACACCTTTTCTAAAGAGGATTTCGTTACACTGAAGTCAGCTCAACTAATTTTGCAGAAATGCTCATCATATCTGTGAATTTTAATTTATGGCAAAATTTCTGATCTTCAAAGTGACCGCCGATCCTCTTGCACAGCTGCTGTGTTGTATAACTTTATTCTCATTTCCATGTAACTATGAATCCTATTCCTTTTTAATCGCTAACTTGTGACATATAGTTTCGTATCTTACTATCTATTGAACGTCTATTTCTTAATAACCATTCTCATTTCATTTGATAATCTTATGGATTTAGGCACACAACCATATCACATATATATGTGGGTATGTGTGCAGGTAAAATCCTAGTGGGATGACACAGGAAAGAGTGCCTAAAGAAAGGGAAGAAATCACTGACCACCTGCCACACAGTAGAATATTTCCATTTAGCAGAATACCTATTAATATATCTTTTTTCCTTGTAGCCCAGTTAGTTCCTCCTTGTCTCCCTAGATCTTTTCAAGTAATCTCAGTTATTGTGAATTAGTTCAGCTCACAGGCAAATTTAAACTGAATGTAAAACCTAAAATTTATTATAAATAATTATTTTAACTTATAATTAATAATACTTTAATTTAAAACATAATATAAACTGTGATTTATAAAATAGTGCTCATGGATATTATATTTTAAAAACATTGCCCTTTGACATTGTATGACTCTTATTTCTTTATTCTATACTAAACCACTAAATATTTAATGCATATTTAGATATCCATGTTTCCCCTGTTAAAAAAAAAAAATTCAACTGAGTAAATTTGAAGATCGAATTGACTTTATTCAACAATCCATGAATCAGGCAGCATCACGTCTAGTAAGAGAAAAGCCCTGGATGGAACTATACAAAATGGAAGGTTTTTATAGAAAAGAGGCTGGACAAGGAGGTTACTAGCGAAAGAAAAGGGAAGATGGTTGAACCAATGTCACCTTCCCTTAGGGGAAAGGACAGGGGGTCTTATCATGCAGATCACCTCACCATGGCTGACTGGGAAATTCCAGAGTGATTTATTTAAAATTTCACTCCTGAGAGAGGCAGAAACTGCAATTAGGTTATGTACTAAGTCTTGGTGATATTTCCACATGTTATACAGTAGGACCTTGTTCTTTATCCATCCTACATAAAATAGTATGCATCTGCTAATCTCAATCTCCCAGTCCTTCCCTCCCCCACCCCCTTCCCCTTGGCAACCACAGATATGTCCTAGATATCTGTGAGTCTGTATCTGTTTCGTAGGTATGTTCATTTGTGTCATATTTTAGATTCCACATATAAGTGATATCATATGGTATCTGTCTTCCTCTTTCTGACTTACTTCACTTAGTGTAATAATTTCTAGGTCCACCCATGTTGCTGCAAATGGCATTATTTCATTTCTTTTTTTTAATGGCTGAGTAATATTCCATTGTATATATATACCACATCTTCTTTATCCATTCATCTGTTGATGGACATTTAGGTTGTTTCCATGTCTTGGCTATTGTGAATAGTGCTGCTATGAACATAGGGGTGCATGTATCTTTTTGAATTATAATTTTGTCTGGATATATGCCAAGGAGTGGGATTGCTGTGTCATATGGCAACTCTATTTTAAGTTTTTTGAGAAACCTCTATACTGTTTTCCATAGTGGCTTCACCAATTTACATTCCCACCAACAGTGTAGGAGGGTTCTGTTTTCTCCACACCCTTTCCAGCATTTATTGTTTGTAGACTTCTTAATGATGACCGTTCTGACCAGTGTGAATCTTGTAGTTTTGAATAGATCTACTTCTTACCTATCACTTTGCCTCTCATTAAATTCCTTCTGTGCCAAGACATAAAGAACCTGAGCTTCATTAAGCCCTGAGGTGAGTTGTGTGATTTCAGTTGGAAGATTGTGTATTTGAGCCCCATCTGAGGTGTGGTATCAGAACCACTGCCTCAAGATTCATAGTACCTAACAGGAGCATCTTATTGTTCAAGCCTAGAACAGAGCCCTGTGACCAGGCTAATCAAGGAGAGGAAATAATGATCATCTTCCATTTGAACTATTTAGTCTAGGAAGAATACTAAATCTGAAAAATGATGCCTAGTTGTTTACAGGAATGTTAGATAATGGGACACTGATGAGTGCAAAGAAGATGAGTATAATTAAGAAAAAAGAAAAAGAATGTTACTTCAGCTAACTGGAACACTGATTATTAGAAGGGTGTGAAAAGACTTCTGGTTTCAGCCCCACCATGTGAAAAGTTTAGTGGTCATTTCTTCCATCTTTACAACAAATAAAAGATGAACAAACTCAGAATCAATGATTTTTTAACCCACAGGGCAAGATGCCACCTCAAAATCTGGAAAGATGAGTGAATTCAGACAGTCACAGATGAGATCTGCTTACCAGGAAAAGCTGCTATAGCCATAAACTGGTAGGAACAAATAAATGGTAATCTTAATGAATTGCTAGAGGCTAAGTGTGGATTAATATGAGAGTGAGAAACTTCTGGGGATCAGGTCTTACAGAGCCTCACATACTTTTGTGGGTTTTAAGATCAGAAATCCCACCTATTTCTCACAGTGAATTGCCTAGAAAGATCAACTCTTGGTTCTCACAGTGGGAGAGGAAGAGTGAAATTGTGAAATGAATCCATGAGCATTCTCTATAACAAAGTCCTGCTCTCCTGAAAAACAGTTTACTAGAGATTACCCCACCTGCGGGAAGGGTATTTTTCATACTCCAGCCCCACCCAGACCCAGACTCACTTTCTCACTTAAAGAGGTGAGGGGGAGAATGGAAGCTAAGAAACAGTTGTGAAGTTCACATCTCAGGGACCCAGGCTCGTTATGATACTGATATTCATCATAACATTAGAGAAGTTTTCTATTTCCTCACACCTTACCACTAAACTAAGAGGGCTCTGCTATAATACCAGTGAATTACAACAGAAATAGCTGCAAGATGCAACATCTCTCAGAATAGTAGTAAGTAGGGAAGCACAAAGTCAACACAAACAAGGACACTAGAGGAAATTGAAACCTCCGTCACCTACAGCTATATCAACCATTAAGCACACTGGAACTCCCATTCATATTAATATGGAACCACACACTAACTACCTATTTACCTCCTGAGATATTGCAATTTGCAATAAGAAATATATATATATTTGGTCTTTGCCCCCATTTCTGGCATAGAGCTCTGAAACTCTTTGACTTTCCAAAGTAATAAGAGCAGTGGAAGCACCTCTGTTTTATAATATTTGGTCTTTTGTCATCCTTTCCTGAAATAGATCCAGAGGCATAAAGATGAAATGGGTGTCATAACAAGCTGTTTTCAACCACACCTGAGCTTATGTTAATGGGATGACTTTTGGAAAGCCCTGAAAGATGGGGACTGGTTGCCAGGGGAACCAATCAATATTAGAGTGTTGGAACTTTCAGTCTCACTGCTTGACCTCAGGGAAGGGGGAAGGAGCAGGAGGTTGAATCAATCACCAATGACCAGTAAATTAACCAGTCATGCCTATGCAATGAAGCCTCCATAAAATCCCAAAAGGACCAGTTTCAGAGAGCTTCCAGGTTGATGAACACATGGAGATGAAGAGAGTATGGCTGCCTGGAAAGCGCATGAAAGCTCTTTGATCCTTCCCCTACAACATGCCCTATGTAGCTCTTCATCTGACTGCTATTTTGTAGCCTCTAATAGAGCTTCATAATACCCTAGTAGTCTAGTAAGTAAATTGTTTTCCTGAGTTCTGTGAGCCACTGTAGAAATTTAATCAAACCCAAGAGAGGCCCATGGGAACCTCCAGTCTATCAGAAGCACAGGTAACAACCTGCATTTGTGATTGGTGTCTACAGTGTGGGGTGGGGGTGGGGGATGTCAATGAGAAAAATCAGTAGTCAATCTAAGAAAGAAATGGGAAATTGTATGCGAGCCAACGTGCGGATTATAACCTGGAGACAGTGTTTCAGAAAGCTCTAAGGACTGTTCTGCTCATTAGAGGTCAAAGCAGTTATATAAGCTTTTGAGACAAAGGGTTATACATCAAATGACGTATTGTTGATAGTTTACACAATCCAGATCTAAACATACAAAGTAAGTAGTGGGTCATGGGTCATCCTGGCCCCTTATAAGATTAAGAAGGAATGTTATCTCCTAAGGAGGTCTAATTAAGGCAGATGCACAGTACACTCTAAACGGAAGGGAGTAGGCCAAAATGGGCAAAGAAAAATTTTGTGTTTAAATTTTGCCATAAAATATAAATATTATTGCATCAGGGGCAATCTTGTAAGCCTGAGTCCTTAACCTCCAGGTAGACAGTGTCAGAATTGAGTTAAATTGTATGACATCGATCTGGTGTCACAGATTAGCTTAATGTGTGAAAAACTTACACATCTGGTGTCAGAAGTGAAGCAGTTGTTGTAGAGTAGTATTGACAGTGAAGGAGACACATAAGAGTATATTTTTTTTCTTTATACCTCCATTACTATTATCCAATACATCATGACTGGTTTTCAACAAAAAATTACAAGTAATGCTAAACAAGGAAAAATCACAGTCTGAAGAAGCAAAGTCAGCATCAGATTTGGACTCACATATGTTAGATTTTGGAATCACCAGAAAGAGATTTTAAAATAACTATGATCAATGTTAAGGGCTATAATGGAAAAAGTAGACAACATATAAGAACAGAGTAATAATGTAAGCAAAGAGATGATTCTAAGTAAAAAATTCAAAAAGAAATGCTAGAGATAAAACATACCTTAACAGAAGTGAAGAATGCCTTTGATGTGCATATTAGTAGACTGGACATAACCAAGGAAAGAATCAATGACCTAAAACTGGTCAGTAGAAACTCCCCAAACTGAAATGCAAAGAGAGAAAAATGAAAATTAACAACAACAAAAACAGCATCCAAGAACTATTGAAAGATTTCAAAAGGTGTAACAAACATTTAAGGGTTGCCAGCTCTCTTTTCAACACTGCATTCCTTATTGCTTTAGTGAACAGAATATCCTCTAGGTCCTCCCATTAAAAAGAATTGGCAGATGAGTTTTATTAGTATATTTATTCTGATAATTCCACTTTTCTGAACCTTATCATCCTTTTTTCTACCATCTGCCATGCATTTGTGGCTTATCAATTTCACCATGGAATATTGCTTCTCCAAGATTCCCAAAGTCATCTTAGCAGCATGTTAGCACATTTCCCAGAATTCTCATCAGGGTGTTAAATTCTGCGTTCTGAGAAAGTGCTGCCATATCAAAGAATTTATCCAATTTTCAATTACTTCCCAGCATCCTCAGGAGCCAGTGTCACATGTGGTTTCATAGCTCTAGCCAGAACATTTTGGATAACTCCTGCAGCTTCTTCATCACAGAGTCTCTTCTTTATTCAGACTGAGCCCTTGCTTATCCACATTCTGTTGTGTTTTGATCTCAGTTATTCCTCTGGTAGTCAGGAGGGCAGGTGGGAATGGGGTAGGGCATGTTTTATTTTAAAATAGAGACTCTGTATTGTCTTTAAATAAGGGGGAACTAACATGGAAGAGTTGGCCACTTTGGTAAATCCAAAGTATTCCTGGGAATCTAAGGATTCATGATTTTTTAGGACATCATTCCTCATGCTCCTAATCCAACTCATACAGTTCTCATTTTCTCTATAAAACACCTAATCTTGGCATAAAAGATTTACTGGATTTGAGGATTTAAACTTTGACACTCTGCTACCCTCTTAATGAAATCCTGGGACTGCTTCTTGTTTCCTTCTGTCTTCTTGTTAAAGGAGATGACTATCTCTTAATAAGCTATCATTTAGTTAGTCCCTCTAGTTTTCATATTTTGCCGTAAACTGGTGATTATTTACCTTCAGCCTTTTACTGTCTTTAAAGAATCTGTTGACCTCAGCCATATTTTTACATGGTCCCTATAATCACTAATTCTCTTGTACCTCACAATGTTCTAAGATACTATACCTGACAATTCATATACTTACACTGATATCTCAGCCAAGTTCATCACCAGTCACAACTTTAACATTTGTACCATGACAATACACCTGGAGTGATCTATATTTCACTTACCAACAATGACAGGGTCCCCTTGCCAGCCTGCTACAAAATCTTATTTTATAATTTGCTTTCTCAAGTCAGTCAAGACACCAACTTCGTTTGAGTTTTGCAGGAAACAGACTTTTAGATGGAGATTGACATGAAATAAGTTTATCTGGAGTTACCCTTGGGAACTGCATCTCTAAGAGTGAAGGAAACAGATGTTGCTAGGATAAGCTGAACTGTGATGCATCTGAAACAGAGGCTTTAGCCAATCCTACAGGTAGCTGTGGAGCAGGGATGGCCTTTCAGAATTAGATGCTAATATAGGCAAGAAGCCAGGTCTTATGACGCACCTTGCTGACCAGTTATTGTATGAGGAAGTATTCATAATATTAACGGCCAAAGACACAACAGTCAACTTTATTCTCCATTATTAACAGTCTCCATTTTTCTTAAGTTTAGAAAAATAAAAGAAAATCAAGTCCCGACTTGTAGTGTTTGCAGACTTCTGTGGTGTGTATGTGTATATATATATAGGAATATATATATATATATATATATATTCCTACCATGGCTGATTTTAAACTTTGGTGTAATGGGGCCTACCACAGAGTTGGGAAGAGATGTATAGTAACATGCACTTACAGAAATGCAAGAGATATAAAGACAACAGCACAAATAAGAGGAAAATGAAATGTAGTAAAATAGTTGGGACATGATGACTTTTAAGAATTTAAAACATTTTAAGAATATAATTTAACTGTAACTACATAATTTAACTTTTAAACATAACTGTCGGTCTTCCCTGGTGGCGCAGTGGTTGAGAGTCCACCTGCCGATGCAGGGGACACGGGTTCGTGCCCCGGTCTGGGAGGATCCCACATGCCGCAGAGGGGCTGGGCCCGTGAGCCATGGCCGCTGGGCCTGCGTGTCCGGAGCCTGTGCTCCATAACGGGAGAGGCCACAACAGTGAGAGGCCCATATACCGCAAAAAACAAAAACAAACAAACAAAAAACCACATAACTGTCAAAAGCTAGATCACAAATTTTCTGAATATTTACAAATTGTCCCTTACAAGCTACCACAAGCTGGCTTGAACAAACTACTACCTCCCACCATTAGGCTCAATGAATATATGACCCATATTAAACTTAAATGTAACATATTAATTAGCATTTTTCTCAGTTGGCCGCTTGTTTTGGAAAACTAACACGCTATAAAGCCATGCTAAATGCACCTTTTGCATTTCTCTATGTAACTGAGTTCCTAAGGTTTTCCTCTAGAACAGAGACGCCTGGAAGGGAGTCTGGTATGAACACTAAAACTTTTGTCCAAAAGTTGCATGTTTTATTGCCTTTTCTTCCTATTTCAAGGGGACATTCAGGATTATTCTAACTTTAGCTTTATACTCTTTCCATTTATGTCTTAGCAGTAGAGGAGAACACTTGCAGCCTGTGGGTCAGAGAAAAAGGCAGCCAGAGATGAGGCCTGAGAACTGGGGGTGAACAACAGGTGTTAGTCCTCTTGTCTGACATTATAAGAGCTCATGTTAATTAAGCAGCTATCAAGAATTACACAAAGCATGTTACATGCATTATCACAATAAATGTTATTATTACCCACATTTATTTATGAGGGAATAGAGGCACCAAAATATTAAGCAAATTGTCCAAAGACACACAGTTCTTATTGAGCAGTGGAACCAAGATTAAGCCCAAGTTTTATAAGTTCAGAAGCTTACCAATTTCATGTGTTAACTACTTTAATTAAACACACCATTTGTGTAGGTCTTAATCATGAAAATAAATGTATTTTTAAAAATTCATGTGGCATGATTAACAACAGCATCGAGTTCAGTGTTATGCTTTAAACAGAAGCCATTATTAGTGTAATATAGCTGCCTTAATGTATGGTTTATAAAAATAATAGCAAATACAGTGATCATTTGTGCTTCTAAGTATTTACAAATAAGGCAAACAGAATAGGTAACATTTATACATCTGCTATCATGGAAACTAAAGATAAAACACCAAAGTCAGGACTAGTAAGCTATTTACTAACCAATGTCTGGGACATTTTAAACAGGTAGCTTAAATAAATCCTAGTTGATTCAGTAGTAGACAATGTTTTTGAAAAGTTGGATCAATATCATTGTTGATTTGCTCAATTGTGTAAATTGTAGTGATTAATCTTATTTAAAAAAAATGTATTGGGGCAGGTAGAACAGAGGGGCATACAGCTTATAAAGGTGAATAATACAGACAACATTCTCTAATAAGGAATTGTTAAGAATTCCTTGTTAGAATTGTTAAGAATTGTTAAGAATTTATTTTTCCCTTGATAGTGTATTTGTGGAAATATTTTCAGATACTCATAGAAATGTAAACTTTAATTTAAAAAGCAATATATTATCCTTCTGCACATAAAGCATCACACGTTTCACCATAGTGACTAATCAATGTGGTGATGACTTTTGAAACAAGTTAGTAAATAAATTAAATTAATTTACACACCCTCAGGAAAAAAAAAATTACCTCAGATTCAAATTTCTAAGAACTCTGTTGAAGATAATTAGATATAGGTGAGTATAGCGTATTAATTAGCACATAAAAATTTTTTAAAGAGAACACTGATATTTTATCCTTTGTTATATCATCTATTTATCCATCAAATACATAGTGCTATCAATTTATCAAATGCAAATACACGTCATCAACAACTGTCATTACCTCAAATGCATAAATAAATGTTCATATAATATATACTTTTTTATATACGTTCATGTACCTGTTCACATATCCATTTTAGAATTATTCATAATTTTCTTATTAAAAGTAGATTTTGTGTGAGTACTGTAAGGTGAATGACCCTCTGAGTTCTCATCCCACCCATAGCTCCCTTTTGTGTCATGTGCCCAGACATAGTTCCATGTATGTAGGTTGCCATGCCTTGGGTCTGATGACCAGAAGGATTTCCTCAGACCTGATTGTGCTATAGATTGTTGACTGACCAAAAGTTACATTGAATATAAGGGAGGCCAGTGGCTTTATGAGGAACACTGATTTAGACTCTCTGTTAACCTACCCAATCAAATCTCTTTTTGGGACTTGGTTAACATGAGATAGACAAGGGATTTTTTTTTTTTTTTTTTTTTTTTTTTTTTGCGGTACGCGGGCCTCTCACTGTTATGGCCTCTCCCGCTACGGAGCACAGGCTCCGGACACGCAGGCTCCGCGGCCATGGCTCACGGGCCCAGCCGCTCCGCAGCATGTGGGATATTCCTGGACCGGGGCATGAACCCGTGTCCCCTGCATCGGCAGGCGGACTCTCAACCACTGCACCACAAGGGAAGCCTGACAAGGGATTTTTGCAGGCAGTTGAGTGGAGCAAAATCCAAGTGATACATAGAGAAAGTATTCAGAATAATCCATTTCACAATAAAAAACAAGAATAAAGAGAAGTGTAAGGGTAAAGGTAAAATAGATAAAAGAAAGTAGAAATATGAGAAACAGATGCAGTGGACACCACAGCAACCAATTTGCATGACTTGAGTCATGAATTATTTTGGTGATGTTAGACCTGATATGCTATCATACATGACATTTCACTTGACCTTGGTGCTTTCATTTTATTTGTTAAAGCGTTTTATTTCTCTTATGCACAGTTGTACAGTAAAATGCCCACACCAGTAGAGATAAGCTAAACATATTACTGTTGCTTCTTACCTGAGTCAAGCTAGTACAATGAGAATGTACATACATAAAAATGTTTGTATATATGTATACAAAAATTTACTAAGCAATTTACATCTTTCTTCTCCTTTCATCTTAAAATGATTATATGTTCCTTGTTCTTTCTGTTTTTGGAAAGAACTTCAAAGGCTCTTTTGAGAAGTTACAGAGAACCCAATTTTTAAAATGTTCACAAAGGAAGTGGCAGGCAGTTATAAGTTTCTCATCACCAGATAGTTATATTCGCAGAAAAAAAATGTAGAAATTTACATCCATACTATGTACTGATAATAGAATTTCTTTCTACCATTCTAAGGCACTTCAGCTATCTTTGAAGCATAGGGAAAAAATGTGATTTCTAGAAATAAAAGGAGTAAAAGTTGCTTGTATCTCTATTGGATTCATTAAAAATTACCACACAATTAGTATAATTTAGTAAGCTGTGTCTTTATGGAATACAGACTGATTCAAATATTTTTGTGCAAAATCTTCTTTGCAGTAATGAACGTATTCAACCAAATTTGTGTGGGTAAGCTTTTCTAAATTTCAAAAATTCTAATTTTATGATTATATTACAAAGCAGCACTCTGTTGATGTTTTTGTATTTATCTATCATCTTACATCAATTGGTTTTCCAGAAGGATTTTCTAAAGCCAGGAAAAATGGTAGTCAAATCAATGTGAACATATTAACAAAACTTCAAATGCATTCTACATGCTCTATTAACCATTATTCAGTTATTTTACTCATTTGAAAATACATTTTACTCATCATTTTGTCTCAGATAAAATTTCTTCTTTCAAACAGTGTTATACTGTTCCTTATAATTGCCCCTGGGGATTATAATCAAAGGGAGATATGAGAAATGCAACATGCTTTGGAACCATCCACGCATTCAGTGTTCAGTCTACTGAATAAGGAACACTGAACAGATATGCAATTAAACACAATAACAGCTGTGCTCATGAAATAGGAAGAAGATTAAAAAGTAATCCTGGATACTCATTTAATTTTTTTAGATCAAATATGAATGTAATTAGAATACTGTGATGTAACAATTTTAAATATAACTTGAAATTTGACATCAGTCTAACCTCTTAAAGATAAATTTATAGAAATCAAAGACAACCTTGAATATTTGAGGATTTGTTCTACATAGCTTTGAATATCTATTCAATCATTCATTTCTTTTTCATTTGCTCAATATTTTAATACTTACCTAATCCATTACTGGAAAACATTATACTAACTTTTGGGGTGAAAAAAAACAAGAGAGGAATAGACATGCCCTATGAAATCAAGTAAATCCATTAGAGCCAAAAATGCTATAAAGAAAGTCTACAGAAATGGACGACTTTCAATATTTGTTTTGTTAAAGTTTTATAGTTTGGTACTTAATTAATTCAATTATTGTATATTTATGTTGTATCTCTAGATTTAATATCTTGTGACATGTTACATTTGGGGTGCCAGATGAAAATGTATATTTGAGTATTAGCAATAATCATTTTGAATAGAAAGAGTGCTTCTTGCCAGCCCTATATGAGTAAGTAATTGAATTTCTCTGACCCTTATTTTTCTCTTCTGTAAAAAATAAAAGAGCAACAAATAAGGTTATTTTAAACTTAATTTTATTTAGTTTTTTATACAGCAGGTTCTTATTAGTTATCTATTTTATACATATGAGTGTATATATGTCAATCCCAATCTCCAAATTCATCCCGCCACCACCACCACCCCACCCTGCTTTCCCCCCTTGGTGTCCATAAGTTTGTTCTCTATATCTGTGTCTCTGTTACTGCCTTGCAAACCACTTCATCTGTACCATTTTTCTAGATTCCATATATATGCGTTAATATATGATATTTGGTTTTCACTTTCTGACTTACTTCACTCTGTATGACAGTCTCTAGGTCCATCCACGTCTCTAGAAATGATCAAATTCCATTCCTTTTTATGGCTGAGTAATATTTGACCTGGTTATTGTAAATAGTGCTGCAATGAATATTGGGGTGCATGTGTCTTTTTCAATTATGGTTTTCTCTGGGTATATGCCCAGTAGTAGGATTGCTGAGTCATATGGTAATTCTATTTTTAGTTTTTTAAGGAACCGCCTCATTGTTCTCCACAGTGGCTGTATCACTTTACATTCCCACCAACAGGGCAAGTAGGTTCCCATTTCTCTACACCCTCTCCAGCGTTTGATGTTTGTAGATATTCTGAAGATGCCCATTCTAACCGGTTTGAGGTGATAAGTCACTGTAGTTTTGATTTGCATTTCTGTAATAACTAGTGATGTTGAGCAGCTGTTCATGTGCCTCTTGGTTATCTGTATGTCTTCTTTGCAGAGATGTCAAGTTAGGTCTTCTGCCCATTTTTTGATTGGGTTGTTTGTTTTTGTAATATTGAGCTGCGTGAGCTGTTTATATATTTTGGAGATTAATCCTTTGTCCGCTGATTTGTTTGCAAATATTTTCTCCCATTCTGACGGTTCTCTTTTCATCTTGTTTATAGTTTCCTTTGCTGTGCAAAAGCATTTGTTTCATTAGGTCCCATTTGTTGTTGTTTTTTTTTTTAATTTTATTTTTTTTACTTTAGGAGGTGTGTCAAAAAAGGTCTTGCTGTGATTTATGTCCAAGAGTGTTCTTCCTATGTTTTCCTCTAAGAATTTTATAGTGTCCGGTCTTACATTTAAGTCTTTAACCCATTTTGATTTTATTTTTGTGTATGGTGTTAAGGACTGTTCTAATTTCATTCTTTTACATGTAGCTGTCCAGTTTTCCCAGCACCACTTATTGAAGAGGCTGTCTTTTCTCCATTGTATGTATTTGCCTCTTTTGTCATAGATTAGTTGACCATAGGTGCGTGGGTTGCTCTCTGGACTTTCTATCCTGTTCCATTGATCTATATGTCTGTTTTTGTGCCTATACCATATTGTCTTGATTACTGTAGCTTTTTTGTATAGTCTGAAGTCAGGGAGTCTGATTCCTCCAGCTCCATTGTTTTCCCTCAAGATTACTTTGGCTATTCAGGGTCTTTTGTGTTTCCATACAAATTTTAAGATCTTTTGTTTTAGTTCTGCAAAAAATGCTATTGGTAATTTGATAGGGATTGCATTGAATCTGTAGATTGCTTTGGGTAGTATAGTCATTTTCACAATATTGATTGTTCCAATCCAAGAACATGTTTTATCTCTCCATCTGTTTGTGTCATCTTTGATTTCTTTCATCAGTGTCTTATAGTTTTCTGAGTACAGGTCTTTTAGCTCCTTAAGTAGGTTTATTCCTAGGTATTCTTTTTGTTGCAATGGTGAATGGGATTGTTTCCTTAATTTCTCTTCCTGATCTTTCATTGTTTGTTTATAGGAAGACAAGAGATTTCTGTGAATTAATTTTTTATTCTGCAACTGTACCAAATTCATTGATTAGCTCTAGTAATTATCTGGTGGCAACTTTAGGATTCTCTATATGGAGTGTTTCCTTAATTTCACTTTCAGATTTTTCATCATTAATGTATAGGAATGCAAGAGATTTCTGTGCATTAATTTTGTATCCTGCTCCTTTACAAAATTCATTGATTACCTCTAGTAGTTTTCTGCTAGTGTCTTTAAGATTCTCTGTTTATAATATGTCATCTGCAAACAGTGACAGCTTTACTTCTTTTTTTCCAATTTGTATTCCCTTTATTTCTTTTCCTTTTTGATTGCCCTGGCTATAAATTCTAAAACTATGTTGAATAATAGTTGTGGGACTGGACATCCTTGTCTTTTTCCTGATCACAGAGGACATGCTTTCAATTTTTCACCACTGAGAGTGCTGTTTGCTGTAGGTTTTTCATGGCCTATATATGTCATCTGCAAACAGTGACAGCTTTACTTCTTTTTTTCCGATTTGGATTCCTGTTGTTTCTTTTTCTTCTCTGACTGCGGTGGGTAAAACTTCCAAAACTATGTTGAATGAGAGTGATGAGAGTTGGCAACCTTGTTTTGTTCCTGATCTTAGTGGAAATGGTTTCAGAGTTTCACCAATGAGAACGATGCTGGCTGTGGGTTTGTCGTATATGGCTTTTATTATGTTGAGGTAAGTTCCCTCTATGCCTACTCTCTGGAGGGTTTTTACCATCAATGGGAGTTGAATTTTGTCAAAATCTTTTTCTGCATCTTTTGAGATGATCATATGGTTTTTCGCCTTCATTTTGTTAATATGGTGTATCACACTGATTCATTTGCATATATTGAAGAATCCTTGCCTTCCTGGGATAAACCCCACTTGATCATGGTGTATGATCCTTTTAATGTGCTGTTGAATTCTGTTTGCTAGTATGGGATATTCCTGGTCTGGGGCATGAATCCGTGTCCCCTGCATCGGCAGGCAGACTCTCAACCACTGTGCCACCAGGGAAGCCCGATCAAATGGTTTTTATTCTTCAATTTGTTAATATGGTTTGTTACATTGATTGATATGCATATATTGAAGAATCCTTGCATCCCTGGGATAAATTCCACTTCATCATGGTGTATGATCCTTTTAATGTGTTGTTGGATTCTGTTTGCCAGTATTTTGTTGAGGATTTTTGCATCTATATTCATCAGTGATATTGGTCTGTAATTTTCTTTTTTTGTAGTATTTCTGTCTGGTTTTGGTATCAGGATGATGGTAGCCTTGGAATGAGTTTGGGAGTGTTCCTTCCTCTGCAATTTTTTGGAAGAGTTTGAGAAGGATGGGTGTTAGGTCTTCTCTAAATGTTTGATAGAATTCACCCGTGAAGCCATCTGGTCCTCGACTTTTGCTTGTTTGAAGATTTTTAATCACAGTCTCAATTTCAGTGCTTGTGATTAGTCTGTTTATATTTTCTATTTCTTCTATTTCTTCCTGGTTCAGTCTCAGAAAGTTATGATTTTCAAATAATTTGTCCATTTCTTCCAGATTGTCCATTTTATTGCCATAGAGCTGCCTGTAATAATTTCTCGTGATCCTTTGTATTTCTGCAGTGTCAGTTGTCACTTCTCCTTTTTCATTTCTAATTCTATTCTTCCTGGTTCAGTCTTGGAAGGTTATACCTTTCTAAGAATTTGTCCATGTCTTCCAGGTTGTCCATTTTATTCTCATAGAATTTCTTGTAGTAGTCGCTTATGATGATTTGTATTTCTGCAGTGTCTGTTGTAACATCTCCTTTTTCATTTCTAATTTTATTAGTTTGAGTCCTTTCCCTCGTTTTCTTGATGAGTCTGCCTAAAGGTTTATCAATTTTGTTTATCTTTCAAAGAATCATGTTTTAGTTTTATTGATCTTTGTTATTGTTTCCTTTATTTCTTTTTCATTTATTTTTGATCTGATCTTTATGATTTCCTTCCTTCCGCTAATTTTGGGGGGTTTTGTTCTTCTATCTCTAATTGCTTTAGGTGTAAGGTTAGTTTGTTTATTTGAGATATTGTTTCTTGAGGTAGGATTGTATTGCTATAAACTTCCCTCTTAGAACTGTTTTTGCTGCATCCCATTGGTTTTTGATCGTCGTGTTTTCATTGTCATTTGTATCTAGGTATTTTTTGACTTCCTCTTTGATTTATTCAGTGATATCTTGGTTATTTAGTAATGTATTGTTTAGCCTCCATCTATCTGTGTTTTTTACATTTATTTCTCTGTAATTTACTTCTAATCTCATAGCGTTGTGGTTAGAAAAGATGCTTTATTTGATTTCAGTTTTCTTACATTTAGCAAGGCTTGATGTGTGACCCAAGATGTGATCTATTCTGAAGAATGTTCCATGTGCACTTTAGAAGAATGTGTAATCTGCTGTTTTGGCTGGAATACCCTATAAATATCAATGAAATCTATCTGGTCTATTATGTCATTTAAAGCTTGTGTTTCCTTATTAATTTTCTGCCTGTGTGACATGTCCATTGGTGTAAGTGAGGTGTTAAAATCCCCCTCTATTATTATTATTATTATTATTATTATTATTATTAATTTTGCGGTATGCAGGCCTCTCACTGCTGTGGCCTCTTCCGTTGCGGAGCACAGGCTCCGGATGTGCAGGCTCAGCGGCCATGGCTCACGGGCCCAGCCTCTCCACGTCATGTGGGATCCTCCTGGACAGGGGCACAAACCCGTGTCCCCTGCATTGGCAGGTGGACTCTCAACCACTGCACCACCAGGGAAGACCACCCCTTCTATTATTGTGTTACTGTCGATTTCCTCTTTTATACCTGTTAGCATTTGCCTTATGTATTAAGTTGCTCTTATATTGGGTGCATATATATTTATAATTGTTATATCTTCTTCTTGGATTGATCAGCTGCTCATTATATAGTGTACTTCCTTGTTTCTTGTAACATTCTTTATTTTAAAATCTATTTTGTCTGATATGGGTATTGCTACTCCAGCTTTCTTTTGATTTCCATTTGCATGGAATATCTTTTTCCATCCCCTCATTTTCAGTCTGTATGTGTCCCTAGGTCTGAAGTGATTCTCTTGTAGACAGCATGTATATCGGTCTTCTTTTAGTATCCATTCAGAGAGTTTGTGTCTTTTGGTTGGAACATTTAATCCATTCACATTTAAGGTAATTATTAATATATTTCTATTACCATTTTCTTAATTGTTTTGGGTTTGTTTTTGTCCTTTTCTTCTTTTGCATTTCTCACTTAGAGAAGTTCCTTTAGTACTTGTTGTAGAGCTGGTTTGGTGGTGCCAAATTCTCTTAGCTTTTGCTTGTCTGTAAAGCTTTTGACTTCTCCATCAAATCTGAATGAGATCCTTGCCAGGTAGAGTCATATTGGTTGTAGGTTCTTTCTTTCATCACTTTAAATATGTCATGCCAGTCCCTTCTGGCTTGTAGAGTTTCTTCTGAGAAATCAGCTGTTAACCTTTTGGGAGTGCCCTTGTATGTTATTTGTCATTTTCCCTTGTTTTAATAACTTTTCTTTGGCTTTAATTTAATCATTTTGATTACTATGTGTCTTGGCATGTTTCTCCTTGGTTTTATCCTGTCTGGGACTCTCTGTGCTTCCTGGACTTGTGTGGCTATTTCTTTTCCCATGTTTGGGAAGTTTTCAACTATAATCTCTTCAAATATTTTCTCGGGTCTTTTTTCTCTCTCTTTTCTCCTTCTGGGACCCCTATAATGCGAATGTTGGTGCATTTAATGTTGTCCCAGAGGTCTCTTAGGGTGTCTTAATTTCTTTTCATTCTTTTCTCTTTATTCTGTTCTGCAGCAGTGAATTCCACCATTCTGTCTCCCAGGTTACTTATCCGTTCTTCTGCCTCAGTTATTCTGCTATTGATTAATTCTAGTGTATTTTTCATTTCAGTTATTATATTATTTATCTCTGTTTGTTTGTTCTTTAATTCTTCTATGTCTTTGTTAAACATTTCTTGCATCTTCTCGATCTTTGCTTCCATTCTTTTTCTGACGTCCTGGATCATTTTCACTCTCATTATTCTGAGTTCTTTTTCTGGAAGGTTGCCTATATCCACTTCATTTAATTGTTTTTCTGGGGTTTTATCTTATTACTTCATCTCATACATAGCCCTCTGCCTTTTCATTTTGTCTATCTTTCTGTGAATGTGGTTTCTGTTCCACAGGCTGCAGGATTCAGCATATAGTTTTAAATAATATTGCCACTCTCTTTTGAATAAAGGATGCAGCAACTTTACAATTTCCTGTTCCAGAGATTATTGTAAAAGTAAAAGCTTCAGAAATAAATATCCTTAAAATCACCATGAATGATTTGATGTGCAATTTCTGGAATGCTTTCAACAATGGAAGAAGACAGATGTGTTTTGAATGATTTTACAGTTTTATATGGATTGGAGGTAGGGGAGGATAAAGAAATCAAAGGGAATTAGTCAGCTTTGATAAGAGGGGTTTGTATGAAGGAGAAAAGTTGATTAAAGTGAATCTGAAGTTTAGAAGATGAATGTAGTTTGATTCTACAAAACAATTGAAGAACGTTAGAAGAAACCTTATGAACTATAAGAATAATAATGAAGTCAGTGGCAGGGAGCAAGAGATGATAATGGTTTAATTAATAAAACAAATTTGAATACATATTTTCATTCAAATTCAATAAATTTTAAAATATATATAGGTAATATTTTCTCATCTAAGATTATTCTTAAGTAAAAAGCATGAAAACAGGAATAAAAAACAGCTGTAACCCCAACCTGAACTATAACCACCATTAACATTTTGCTGCTTGCTCCTCCATATGTATTTCTATTCAGTAGAAAAACACAAGCCCTTTTTTTTCTTATGTTTTATAAAAAATGGTATGAATCTTTAGCTACAATTTGAACACAAAGTGTTTCACTTATTTTTCACCAGTCACTTTTTTTATAAGGGGATTAATTTTGCTGTAACCATCTCTTAAAATACTTATTGAAAGGCAGCATTCTGCCCATGTGTGTATACAGTAATGGAAGTTCTGATATCAATTCTTACATTAAAAAAGAAAAAAACTTTTCAATATATTCTTGAAGTATTAACTCAGTGTGTTAGAAATCTGAGTTGCTTTAGTTAGCTTGCATTACAAACTGACCTAAACTAATTTGTTTTTGAGACCTATGAGAAATTTTGAGTAACCATTGGTAGCTTCCAATTGCTAGAGATAAGTTGGAGCTGAACATTTTCTCTCCAAGAAACTTACTCCCACAAGGGATGTTACAATAAAAATCAGCCTCAGTTCAAATTCTGTCACATTTTTTAACAAGCGTATGTGCACATGTGAACATGTACACACACACATGCAATCTCTTCTGCAAACCTGGTGAAGTTTCTAGTCTATGCCTTTTAGGCAATTCAGTAAGTTCCTTGTATGGAAAGACTTCAGGATTTAGTTATCTCTGGAGAAGGATCAGATGACAAAATCTTCTGTTATTTGAACAAAAGAGGGGTGAGATTGGAAACCTAGGACTCCATTCTGAATGGCACTGCCGTATTCACTAGATTCTTTCACTCTTCTTATCAAAATGGAAGTTCCTACAAGTATTTCTTCATTAACTGAATATTTTTACTACAGCTTATTTTACCAGTGAAAATCACTTCTAATAATCACTGTGCTAATTTACAAGTCTTTAATGTTGAGTGGATATAAAGATAGGTCTAGTGGTTATTTCTGGAGTAGAGCTTTGTAATTATATTTTAAAATGCTAAATCAGACCAATAAGGAGATGATTTACAACTATATCATCTATCATTATTTATATATCTATATACCCTTTATATTGAAATATTTTAAATTAAATTATAGATAATATGATAAGAACTGCTTGTTTATTTCTGTTCCCTTAGGCTAAATTTGACCTTCACTCAAAAGTCATTGTTGTCACACACAAATAAAGGGATATTGTTCTTATAATTTCCCAAGAATCTGCTGTTAATTTGTATTAGGGGAAATTCTACTCTATAAGATTTTATTTTTTCTTTTTATAAATTTATTTATTTATTTTTGGCTGCATTGGGTCTTCATTGCTGTATGCAGGCTTTCTCTAGTTGTAGCGAGCGGGGACTACTCTTCGTTGCAGTGCACAGACTTCTCATTGCGGTGGCTTCTCTTGTTGCGGAGCACAGGCTCTAGGTGCATGGGCTTCAGTAGTTGTGGCTCACAGGCTAAGAGTGCAGTAGTTGTGGTGCACAGGCTTAGTTGCTCTGCGGTACGTGAGATCTTCCGAGACCAGGGCTCAAACCCATGTCTCCTGCATTGGCTGGTGGATTCTTAACCACTGTGCCATGAAGGAAGTCCCATATAGGATTTTCGTAAAGAGCTAACACCTTATATCCACTCTGTGCTGAACGTTGTAGAGCTTACCAAGATTCTTATTCAGAAGAACTCTTCTCCAGAGTAGTGCGCTCAGTGGATAACCCACAGCTGTTAGCCATTTCGAGAGTTGAATCAGTGAAGACAAGCACCTTAGCCAATGCTGCACTGCCTTCCTGTGGTGGCCATAAGTAATATACATCTAAAATAAAGGTCTGGCCTTCTTGTCCCTACTCAGGACAACTCTTGAGTCACTCTAGCTTCACTGCTTTTCTAGGGGTTGGCTGAGGCTGTCATTGGGCCTACATTACTGTTCAGTTTCTCCATCTGGGCAAATCCTGCCTCCTTCTCCCTTTCATGGTTATTGATCCCATGGATGATCCATACTTCATCTTTTCAGATAACCCAACAGATGATCTATTTCTTTGCCATCATGACCTTTCCATAAGGACAATGCATTTCAATTCATGGAGTTAAAACATTGTTACATAACATAGGATAGTAGTGTCTGCTTTTCCTGTAGTGTTCCATGTCCTTCTCCTGAGATCAACACAAGCTTTTTGAAAACTGTGATGAAATTCTTTTTTACATCTCTTGATGGCTTAATATAAGTGTCATTATTGGTTATAACCAGTCATGCATTTTTAAATTTAATGTTAATATTAGTAATATATATTTATTTATTATTATTTCTATTTTGGAAAAGGTGCAGAGAGGTTAAAAAATTTCTTGCAGGTCATCTAGTTAGTAAATATCTGGGCTGGAATAAACATTATGATATATTACAGAATCAAGATGGAACTGGAGTACAGGTAGAACTTTATTTAAAACTAGAAATATACATTTAAATTCTCAAATATTTGTCAAATGAAACATTAAAATATCAGGTATGTGTCTATCATTCTCTTTTCTGTGTGTCATTCTTAACAGAATTAAGGAAATTGATATTTTAAATAAACAAACAGAAAAGTGTTTTTAGCTGAGGATACAGCTTTGTGTTATTTAGTTAGACACAGAAGTTGCAGTAAAACTATTTTGTCCAGTATTTTTGTCCTCACAGCAAAACTATTCTGCTAGATTTTATGTCCTTCTGAGAGAGATTGTTGGTATAATTAATCTACTGAACAGAGCAATGTATTTTTATAGTGGACTACTAATATTAATAGTAAATCAGAAACAAGAGATGTACCTGGAAAGAACAAGTAAATCAGAATATGCCCAAGCAGAATAGAACATAGAAGAAGAACTTGAAAGCTCATCTGGGTCCAGTCCAAGAGAACAGCACTGATCTGAGAGAAACTCAAGAAGGACCAAAATGAGCAACCTGCTAGAGCAACCACCCACGTTCCTTTAGGACCCAGTGTTTTGCTTTTATTTCTCCAGTTTTAGAAAATTAAGGTGTAAAGTATTTCTGAGAAACTTTGAAATCAAACGGCTTAATTTAAATCATGGTAGAATTCAGCACAAAATACTCTAGAATATAAAACACACACACATTTAGTCTTGAAAGCTTTGAAGTTTTGAGTTCTCAGAATAAATTATAAAACCAAAGGGAGACATTTTAAATTGTGTAGAGTATATTTTAATGATTAAGAAATAATAAAATCAGTTCAATCTACATATTTGTGTGCATATGCACACACACATATTCATGCCACACAACCACATGCACAATATGTACATGTTGTACACACACACACACACACATACACACACACACACACATATGTATATATATATTCAAGATACTAGGGATTTTCAAAGGCCATCAATTTTTTCCACATGGTTTTGGAGTCAATTGATATATACAAAAGCATGAAAGAGGAGATCAGATTATCAGCTTTATTAGTGATAAATGTTAGATTAAAATACATGGCTCAGATGCACACTAAATGAACTTTATAACCCATTCATAAGTGTGGGACAGCAGACCTGAGTGCTTATTTTATACAGGTCAACTTTCTTAAAGAAAACAATAAAGGATTGATCTGAACATGCCCACATTTTTCACCCAGTGAAATTAATCAGGTAGCTCACATCTCCTCTAGGAAAAGAATAGAATAAAAGTTGACTAAAGGCCAACAGTTAGATTCCAAATAAGTTTCTTTACGTGGAACATGAGGAGTCAAGTATAATTGGTTGTGTCTGTGTATATGCACATACTTTTACAGACATAAAACTACTCCCAATGTTTTCAATGTTCTCATTTTTGTTTCAGAATTCTTATTAATATGGTTAAGTATAGCCTAATTAAGAGGGCTTTGTAAAAAGTACATGCTTGTATTTGTTATTACTTTATGAACCATCTTGCTGTCCCTTTTTAGTGTTAATTATGTGAAATCACAGTATTGTAAAAGGATATTACAAACCATTTATCTCACCTGATTAAACATTAAATGAATGTCAGTAGGCCATGTGATGGCCTTTGTTCATGACTGCAATTTTTAGTGTTGAGTGGCATATATGTTGCCTCACCTTTAAAAAGCAAAATGACTTTTGAATAAAAGAAACTCAAAAGATAAAACCTGGGACTTCCCTGGTGGCGCAGTGGTTGAGAGTCCGCCTGCCAATGCAGGGGACACGGGTTCGTGCCCCGGTCCGGGAAGATCCCACATGCCGCGGAGCGGCTGGACCCATTAGCCATGGCCACTGAGTCTGCGCGTCTGAAGACTGTGCTCCGCAATGGGAGAGGCCAAAACAGTGAGAGGCCCAAGTACCGCAAAAAAAAAAAAAAAAGATAAAACCTGATTAATGCACACAGAAGGTTTCAGAAAACTGTGACTATTTTAACATTTATTTATTCCTCAACAATTGTTGATTATCTACTATATTCCAGATATTTTAGCAATCACTAAGAATACAAGAGTAAAGGATATAATGAGATATGTTACATAAATACAAGATTGTGATATAATCTGGTGAATTCTGAAAGGAATTCTTATTTTTTCATATGTTATAAAAGGACTCTACTTCATTCCTATAAAGGAATGCAATCTACTTCATTCTAAGTAAGGGGAGTTCTGAAATGAATATAACCATACTCTTTCCACCCCCTCACACTTCCACATAATTAAGAGCAATATGAATATGAATGGCCAGAATCTAGGATGTTTACTGAGACATGTGTTTATCTGGAGACAAGGTCACCAACTTGTAAGCCCATGGGTTTTATTACATTAACTCTTCTGCCAGAAACTGGATGCTAATTAAGTATTCAACACACCAAGGAGCTGGATAGTAACTAATTGGAATGAATCTACTGTGCAGATCAAACTCAACCTACTTATTGTATACATTTAGGCATGGAATAAGAGGCTTTAAAATGTGTGGTCTTTGACCTGTTTTATTAAGAATCACGGTAGGTCAGGGGTTATTAAAACTCGGCTGTGCAATAATAAAGCCAATAGTTTGAGTCTTATTAGGGTTCTTTTTTTTTCCTCTTTATATTTTATTTGTTAGAAGGGAGCATGATTCACAAGGAAAAAAATTATAACTATGTGTGGTGATGGATGTTAACTAGAATTATTATGGTGATTATCTTGCAATATATACAATATTGAATCATTATGTCGTACACTGGTAACTAATATAATGTTATTAGCCAATTTCCTTTCAAAAGAGAAAAAAAAAAGAAGAGAGGATGAGTAATTTGTAACACAAATTACAACATACTAGGGGACAAACATGAGAGGTTGAAAGTAAAATTGAATGCGTGTGTCTATTATTTTAAGCAAGGTTTCTTTGTAATCTTAGCTTTGAGAACAAGATGTACCTGGAAATGGTTACAAACCTTGAGTGGCAGCTGAAGTATTTTTAAAAATTTTTATTTTATATTGGAGTATAGTTGATTAACAATGTGTTAGTTTCAGGTGTACAGCAAGGTTCAGTTATACATATACATGTATCTATTCTTTTTCAAATTATTTTCCCATTTAGGTATTACAGAGTATTTAATAGAGTTCCTTGTGCTATACAGTAGGTCCTTGTTGGTTATCTATTTTAAATATAGCAGTGTGTACATGTCAATCCCAAACTCCCAATCCATTCCTCCCCTCCACCCTTCCCCTCAGTAACCATAAATTCATTTTCTAAGTCTGTGAGTTTGTTTCTGTTTTGTAAATAAATTCATATAAGTGATATTATATAATATTTGTCTTTCTCTGTCTGACTTACTTCACTTAGTATGATAACCTCTAGGTCCATCCATGTTGCTGTAAATGGCAATATTTAATTCTGTTTTACAGATGAGTAATATTCCATTGCATATATATCACATCTTCTTTATCCATTCATCTGTTGATGGACACTTAGGTTGCTTCCATGTCCTGGCTATTGTAAATAGTGCTGCTGTGAACATTGGGGTGCCTGTATCTTTTCCAATTAGAGTTTTCATCTTTTCTGGATATATGCCCAGTAGTGGGATTGCTGGGTTGTATGGTAGTTCTATTTTCAGTTTTTTAAGGAACCTCCATACTGTTCTCCATAGTGGCTGTAATCAATTTACATTGCCACCAACAGTGCAGGAGGGTTCCCTTTTCTCCACACCCTCTCCAGAATTTATTGTTTGTAGATTTTTTGATGCTGGTTGTTCTGACTGGTGTGAGGTGATACCTCATTGTAGTTTTGATTTGCATTTCTCTAATAATTAGTTATGTTGAGCATCTTTTCATGTGCCCCTTGGCCATCTGTATATCTTCTTTGGAGAACCATCTATTTAGATCTTCTGCCCATTTTTGGATTGGGTTATTTTTTTGATATTGAGCCACGTGTGCTGTTTGTAAATTTTGGAGACTAATCCCTTGTCAGTTGCATGTTTTCCAAGTATTTTCTCCCATTCTGTGTGTTGTCTTTTTGTTTTGTTTATGGTTTCCTTTACTGTGCAAAAGCTTTTGAGTTTAATTAGGTCCCATTTGCTTATTTTAATTTTTATTTCCTTTACTGTAGGAGACATATTGAAAAAGATATTGCTGTGATTTATGTCAAAGAGTGTTCTGCCTATGTTTTCCTCTAAGAGTTTTATAGTATCTCACTTAAATATAATAGCTTGTTTACTCTTTACAACACCTTAATAAGGATAATAATATTGATAGAAACATTTTGATGGATGTTTCAAATGTCCTAAGACTATTCTAAGTGATACACATAAACTATAGCATTTAGTTCCTGGGAGAACTCTGTTAAGCAAATACTATTATTATCAGCAAATACTATTATTATCTCCATTTAACAAATGGGGCACTGAAGCATAGAATACTAAGTAAATTGCCAAAGATTATGCAGCTTTTATTTCTAAGATGTTCTGATGCCAAAATCTCTACTTTAGAATATAATTCTTTATCAGCTCTCATGAAGAGAGAACTGTGGTACAATAGGTAAACTTAGCTTTCGAAATGGCAGTGAGAAATCCAGAGAAATATCAGAGAATGGAGGAAGGCAGCAAGCTACTTTGAGAACTTGAAGGCCAAACTAGTCTTATGTGAAAAGAAAGAGAAATGGAACAAGAACAATATATCTGGAACTAACGGCTTTGAAATGTGGAGTGTAAAAGAGGAAGATATTTTATTCATGACAAAATCAGTAAGGATTACTAGGGCTCCAAGAACTCTAACAAAGAGAAAAAAGTAGATCTCAGAGAGTAAACAAAAATGTTTCCCTAGTGGAAACCCTTTCCAAAAAGTTTACTGAGAGACTGTTTCTTAAAGTTAAGGTAGGAAGTCAATAACAGAGCAAGAGACTATCTAGGTACATGACTGGGATAGTTACATTTAGTATTTATACCAGCTCTGAATAGGTCTGTGGAGAGAAGACTGGGAATTCCAGTTAGAATATCTCAGACAACAATCAATGAATATAAAACTTGTTGGAGACTCATATTTAAAAAGCATAATGTGATCTAGGAAACTATATAACAAATGAGTGAAAATTTGGGCTGATGGGGGTGTTCCCTATGTAGGAATATCCTACAAAGGCAGATTATAACAATAGGATTTGTTTGAATAATAGACATTTTGTGCTGGCTTTGATGTCACTTTTATATTATGAAATAATTAATTAGGCTATTTTTGATGCAGTATTCTGACGAACTTGTGTTTTCGTTTTTCTCTTAAAACACTAAGAAATTCAAAGTATCTTCATCTTCAGAGGTTTGAATAATGAACAAATATACAGACCAAAAAAGGTCCAAGGAAGAAGAGAGGGCAATATTCAAAGAGGAAGAGTAGATCAAATGACTCTGATAAAAGAATATAGACAATAGAGAACCAAAAACTATCAGATAAACTGTTTTAATTAGGGCAGGTACCTTAAGGTTCTCCAGAGAAACAGAATCAGTAGGAGATATGTACATTTATCATGATAGCTTGGTTCATGCATTTATAGAGAATGAGAGGTCCCACAATCTTCCATTTGCTGGAGACCTAGGAAAGCCAGTGGTATTGTTCAGTCTGAGTCTAAAGGCCTGAGAATCAAGAGAGCAGATGGTTTAAATCTCAGTCTCAGGGCTGGAGAAAATGATATAGCTCCACTTAAGTAAGCAGGTAGGAAGCAAAAAGGGATGAATTCCTCCTTCCTCTACTTTTTGTCCTATTTAGGCCTAGAAAGGATTGGAATGTACCCACCTACACTGGGTAGGACAATCTATTTTACTGAGTCATTAATTCAAATGCTAATCTCGTCCAGAAACAACCTCACCACCACATCCAGAAATAATGTTTAATCCACACACACTGTGGCAAGTCAGGTTGATACATAAAATTAGCCATCACAGCAAGTGTTAGTCAGATGGTGCCAAAGTAATGCCATACATATGTAATGTTCTAATGTACAAAGATTCAAAATCTCAGTAGCTTACAACATAATCATCCATTCTTATGCTCACAGGTCTGCAGGTGGACTGTGGTTCAATTGACTAAGGGTTGGTTTGACTGGATGACTCTGCCTTAGGTTGTGGATCAATTGTCTCACACTAGGCTGCAATTAGTTTCATTCTAGGCTCTAGATTGAAGGGGATGCGGCTACCATGAGCATAATCTTCTCACAGCACAAAACCAGATTGCAAATTTATTTAAAGATTCTAATTTGAAAAATGTGTTACCATTGCAGTAGTCAAAGCAAGTCAAATATCCAAGCCCAATATCAATGGACAAGGATATACACACTACTCTCAGTGGGAGATGGAGGTGAATGAATATTTACTAAGTAATACTCCAGACTATTACAGGACAATACTGGGTTAAACAGTCATTAAATTTCAAGAGCTCTAAGACCATGATTTTTTTAAGATCTTATAGATGTTCTTGAATAAAGGAGCTCCTCTCTCAGAAGACAGAGTCATTGGAGCTAGTATGAGTCACACTAATTTGGAAAATAGAGTTGCAAATGGAATAAATACAAGGTCCACTGATATATCAACAAATGAGTGTGCGCAAGACTAGTAAGACTTGGGCTTCTTGATTCTAGTAAATTCCAGAGCCATGAATAGAAACCTGTATTTGGAGGGTACAATAGTCTGGTTCTGTGGGTTTTAAATTTTGCACAAGTGCTTCAGTTAGCCTAATGGAGTATACCTTACAGAGAATGAGAACGGTGGTTGAATGAGAGAGTGAGACATACAGGGAATAAGTGAGGATATCCCATTAACAGAAGATAGTTCAAATTAGAATTGAGGGTGGGTAAAGATAATATTGACTGGACTTCTGGGAACTTACGCAAATTAATAGTTTTTGGTGATCTGAGGAAATTCAATATAAATATATATTTACTTAATAGGCATTTATTTATAGATTTGCCTGCATTAAGAAAGTTTCATTCATTAAATACACATATGAAGAGTGGAAAAAGAATTCAAAAAGGAAGAAAATGGTATTTGTAACATATGTTACCCCTCCCCCACAAAAAGAAAGAACTAATTCTAGAATATATAGGAACACCTGCCTTTTGGGGGAACAAGCTAGACAACTAAAGAGAAAGATAAATTACTTAACAGGCAACCCATGCATATACATGCACATGAACACACACACTCAAAAGCACACACATTTGAGAAAATTAATAACATATGAAAAAATATTCAATTCATTAATAATCAACAAAATGCAAAAAAAAATTGAAATAAAATATCATTTTACACTGATCGGATTGAGAAAAATGTAAAAGTCTGACAGTGCCCAGTGTTGGCAAAGATGATAATAGGAATTTCCTTACATTATTGTGGAAACTTTTGCAGCCATTTTGGAAAATTGTGTGGCATTATCTAGAATATTTGAAGATGAACATATCATATGACCCAGAAATTCTACTTCTAGGTATTTGCCATAGACTTGCACTGTCCAGTACATTAGCGAGTAGCTACATGTGGTGGTTTAAATTCAAATTTAAATAAAACCAAGCTAAAAAAATTTGATTCCTCAGTTACACTAACCACATTTCAAATGTTATTTTGCCAGGTATGACTAGTAGCTACCACTTTGGACTGCAGAGATAAGAACATTTCCATTATATGAACCCCAAGAGACATTTACAAAAATAACCTTTGCAGTTCTTTGTGTTAGCCATAAACTGAAAGTAACTCAAAGTTCCAACAATTTTAAAATGGATAAAATGGTTGTAGTATATTCATACAATACTATACTGCAAAGAAAATGAAAGAATTAGAGCTACACCCAACATATTAGATAAATATTAAATGAATATATTTGGTATGATTCCATTTATGTAAAAGTCAATCCAAAAAAAACAAACCAAAAAACAAATTTGTGTTATATTGATTGAGGTGGCATACATAGAAAATCATACAGAAAAGTCAAAGAACTGACACACCTAGATACGTACACACACACACACACACACACACACACACACACATTACATACACAGAGAAGTGGGCAAGAGAATGAATAAATGAGTGAGTGATTATGAGAAGGACCAATGTTATCCTAAATTTTCCAGGTTCAGACAACCATAGGGAATAAGGAAGGAGGGAGAAATGAGAAGCTTTCATCAGATATATTTAAGGAAAGATTAGGATATCCAAGTAAAAACATCCATTAGGAAGTTGTACATTTAATGCTGAAATCACTGAAATTAGTTTGGGCTGAAACAATAGGTTTAAGAATCAACCATATGAGGATAATAGTCGAAGCTAGAGATTAGGTGAAAGCCTTAGGAAGTTGGCTACAGGGAGAACAAAACATACAAGCAAAGAAAAAGCAAAGGAAAGAAGGAAAGACAAATCCTCTCTAATGGACTTGTGGCAGCCTGCCCAAAAAAATTAACCCAGCATGGATACAGTGCACCAGCCATAGCTTTCCTATGTTGCAATGAAATAAATTAATCTGCATCTCCCCTGATTCTGAAAAGAAACCCTGACATTAATTCTCTGCATGTTCGGCTCTTACCTATTTTAGAGATGAGAGAAATAACTGCTAATCTTTCAAATGTCAGCTGAAACGTCAGTTATCTAGGTAAGCTTCTGTTGTCCACTGCCCCCTGGCCTAAGTCAGGCACATTGATAAACTCATTCTCTACTTTCTCTTTGTAGCAATGATTACAGATTGGAATTATAAATCTACAGTATGCATATGGCTGTTTTATTATAATTACCTCCTCCATTAAATTCTACAAAAGCAAGAAATGTTGTTTTAACTCACCATTCTGTCTCTAGTTCCTATACAGAAGATATACAAAACGTGTATTTGTTGAGCAACAGATTGACTGAATAAATGAATGGATGAATTAGAACATTTTTATTTGCACTGGTGGCATATGTCTCTGAATGATTCTCACATCGTGTGTTGACTATTTCACAAAAATGTGTAACAGGGATGGAATGAAGTAGATCCTTTCTTTATTTCTGAGTTCCTTCTAGACTTTTTCCATAATCATATACATATATACATAAAAATCTTCCATCTATAAGACACCACACAGAGACATTGATGCACAAATGTCAAAGAGAAGGAAACTAAGTCTAGGTAAAAGTCTAAACTATCAATAAACTGAGGCCAGCAGCAATTATCTCCTCTTTCTTTGCCCATATCTCTACATTTCAAGAGTGAAATACTCAGTCTCCAGTTTTCTTGAATTCTATTCCACCCATTTGATTTTCATAAAATATTTGATGGTGCCTTCAAGTGAATTTATTTCAAAGTGCTATCAGTCCTAATGGCATTTTATCTTACAACTTTAATCATGGAATAGAGGGTATTGAAATAATCAAGCATTTATGGTAACTGGACTTTGAATTCACATGAAGGATTCTTTCTCTAGGAAGAGGAAAAGTAGTTGAGGTACATTGAATTCATTCATTCTTTTATTAAAATGGATTCTGAAAAGAAAGGACATTGGTCTTAGAATTTTGGAAATGTTCTTCATTTTGTCTTCCTTTTGTATTTTCAGGGAAACTGTTGTTAATTGGTGTGTTAAGCACTAATCATTAAAGATTTTGCACAATTAAATGTGAAGATTAGGCAGTTACCAATTCCCAGATTTAGATATTAATCCAGGATGTACAGAAATTGAAATAGCATATACATGTTTTCAACTCTCCCAGATGTTCTGAGAAATCTTTGGAAATTTAGGGATCACCACCAGCATATTGATTTGGTGGAACTCATTTGGCTCGATAGGTCAGAGTAAATATGTTTATTCAGTATTATTTGACACAGAGAAATATAGAAAAATTCATATAATCTTACACTGCATGTTTTTTAAGGCACTTTGAATTTAATTTTTCTCACATCAGATAACTTTGAGTAGTTACCAAGTTGATTGAAAGACATTTAAACTTTTGGAAAAGTATTAATAATATTAAGGCTGGATGGGCAGACTTTTTTGCTGGAATATTCTAGGTTTCTACAAATTCTAGTAAACCTGGAACTTTCAGATAAAGTTGATTAATGAAAGAGCCAATTTGGTTACGTAAAAAAAATTTAAGGCAGAATAATCAGCTGTTGTATTTCTCTGTTTTGAAGTTAGAGAGAAATATCTGGATATTTTCTTAGATGTTGGTGAAGGCAATGAAGCTAAATAACATGTAATATTACCCACTTGAGAGGAAATCATGTAAAATTGTGGGCAAGAGCTTGGGCATTTTACTTCTAGGAACCCTGTTTTAAACTACTGGATCAAGTTTTAGGTCCTTTTAATACTTAAATCTCTCATTGATTGGTTACCAGTAGCAGCAGGAAATTGTAAGAGAACCAGAGACATGTTTCCTTACCAAGTATTTAGACCCTTTCTTAATCACAGTTAAGTCCGCCTGATCTAATGTGTTTTGCCAGCACCACAAGCAAATGCAATAATACAGGGTTCCCTAGTAATCCTGCCATTTGATAATTGTTCACTTGTTTTACCTGTATATTTACTTCTAACTTTTCATCTATTTCTGAAAATAATTTGAGGCAACATAAACTTGGGGGGAAAAAGTCTGAGGAAAAGAACAGGAAACAGGTAAAAGGTTTACTCTGAGTTTCCTGGTATACAAGTTAAGAAAGTCTATCAGCTACGCATATGAGATCATTATACTCCAAAAATAGTAAGGAAAAAGTCTCAAGTAAATCTTTACATGCAAAACATGTTATTATCAGTTTTCAATAATACTGTTATGTAAGATACAATTTTTAAATGATCTCAATATGTGAAATTCAATGAAACTTATTTTACAATTTATCATAGAGTTCTCTACACATATTTGCAATGTCTTTTTATTGTAAGTTAATTAGGGGGAAGGTAAATATGCATTCCTTCTTTTTTACTTCTATCTTCATACCACAAAGTATGTTTGGGTATATTAGGTGTGTACCTAGAACCTAAAACTAGAGTTAAAGGAGATGATAAAAGTTTGGAAGTGTTCATTTCCTCATTATACCAGATGTTAAAATTTCTATGTAATACTTGGGGTCACTTTTTTATGAATACGTTAAGATATTGTCTATGAAGGAAATCTTCTTTGTGTTTACTGGGAGACGCTTATTACCAGAAAGTAAAACCTAGTTGCAATAATAGTAAGTTTAAGAAATTTTTTTAGTTACAGAAGGTAATGAAGAAGAGAGGTTAATTTGGAATTATTAACAGCAAGCCCTAGCTGTTTAAAAGTTCAAGCAACGTTTTTAAGGGCTGTAACTTATCTGAAGCACATCAATTTACTTTCCTTAGCTATTTCTAGTATAATTGTTAGTATTATAAGTTTATTAGTTAATGTAACTTCAGTTAAATCCCAACGTATCAAAATTGGATAAAACATCTTAATTTTTCATGCAAGAAGTAAATCAAAGGTTACAGAATGGCCATTAAAATTATTTTAAAAAAATAGACCAGTCAAAGGCTACCAGATTTACCATATATTAAAATATAATATAAAGTAATTGCCAATAAAACTATGCAGTACTGTTATAGATTGACAGATATACTAATGCAATAAAATAGAAATCTCCCAAATATATACCCACATATACATGGATGACAAAGTTGACTATTTTAATTCAGTGGAAAATGTAGTTTCATTTAAAAAAATATGCTGGCACAAGTGATAATGAATCTTGAAAAAAACAAAGTTGGATCTATTCTTTACACTGTACATTAAAACTAAATTCTTGATAAATTAATGGATTAAATCACATTAACACCAACCATTAACAATTGGCAGTCTTAGAATAAAATTTAGAATATTATATGTATATGCAAAGGTTTAGGAAGAAATTGTTAACAAGAGAGGGAACTCAGAAAATTAAAGTGTGCTTGTATCTATCTATTATATATATTTATAGATATATATATATAGATCTTTATAAATAAAATTTACAAATATAATTAGTTTTAAAATGTTTTTCCTAAATTTAATTCATGAAACTGTCAAAGTCATATCTTAACATGCCAACATTTCACACAGTTTCCACAGAAAAAGATAAATATATTAAGTTGTTATTTCTGGTTTTAACCAAATTTTTTTTTACTTCAGCCATGAAGAATTTAAAAGAAATCCAAGCCAAGTAGAATTATATTTAGCTTAGTTATATGTAAAATTATTTTAAATAGTTCATGGAAATTAATTTATCTATACTAGCCCTGCCTCCCAAAATGTTAGAGTACTATTTTTAAGATTAAAAGGGTTAATGATATTTCTTGTTCAAAAAGCAGTGTCTGTCTCCTTATGTTATTTTAAGTCTACCAACTTTAGCCACATATTTTCCAAAAGTAAATGCAAGGTCTGACATAGTACTTTTCAAGCTAAGTCATAAACACTTAACTTGCTATGGTGGAATTTCAGGATAGTTACAGGCATTTTTATATGTAGTTCAAACATTTCCACTGAAACAAATTCTAGCACTTAGTATAAGGGAGATGGAAGTGCATTCACTGTAATATTGGGAAGGAAGTATGCATTAACACTGATGGATAATTTGTTCAGTTAATAACAATACTTTTAAAATGTAATTTTGGAGAAATCAAAATACATTTAGTTTTTTGAGTACAAATTCAGCATGCATAAATGTTGCATATTTGAAAAGTCATGTAATACTTTGTTCAGAAAATTGTAGGTCTTTTCTATTATTGTAATCATGATAGTATTTAAACTAAGGATTATTGTCTGGCATAATACTATCATTCTTAGAAATAATCAGAGATTGATCAGCTTATATTGATGTAATACCTTCTGGAGAAAAGGATGCAAAGGCAAATAGGAAAAGAAAGATATTTTTCTAATTATTTAGCTGAATGTAGCTGTAGGCTAAACAACTGATGTATTCTATTGGAATGGCTAAAAAACCCGCACACAAAAAACACAACAAATTCAGACATAAAGAGGCTGAAAATGACTTTCATTCACCCTGTCTTCATTTACTCTTTATGTCAAATACCCTTTGCTAGAAGCACATTTGGGATAGTCTTGGTAAGGTGTCTGACAGAATTCTGATGTAGGTGATTTTATTCTTGGGGCACACCCATCTTCCATTGTATTACTCTATTTTACCCACAGGCATTATGACAGAAAGTAGGGATGAAAACTGTGTCACACTTATATGGAGATTTATCAAAACTCCTCATTTCTCCATCTTCTCATTGCTAAATCCAGAAGTAAAAGCACACCGTATGACATTAACTATTGGAAAGCTTAACAAGCAGCATCACATTCTTAATGTATAAAAAGAGGGATGGCCGTTTATGCCATTTCAGAGTATATATTCTTTACACCCCAGAGGTATTGAACTACATATACAAGAATCTATAACATACCGCAGACAGTGTCTTTTTTCAGAGCTCAGAGAAATAACAAAGATCTCTTTTGTCCCTACATTTCCACTTGCAAAATAATAGGTAAGGAAAGCTTTTGTTATTTTGTTATAATCTATGACTCCAATATAGCTGGGATTGCGTTTACCAGTTTTTGTTCTCCTTACTTTCGTACAAAGGCCAATAGTTAGCAGATTTTATTTGAGCTGTAGGGCCTTAGTAATAAACGTCTTTGGATTCCCCTTTTGACATTTATGACATGCCAAGTCAAACCACAGTTTTATTAAAGGTTTCATGCTCACTGCTTTTATTTTATTCATTTGCTTCATTTTTATAATTTCAAAAGGCACCTATTCAGTAGAGTGTCTTGATCCATATCTAAACTGTTAAGTTTCATTTTTAAACTTTTGACTTCATGTGTTTTTATGATCTAAGCTCAGGTGACAAATCACAGAAAGGTGTGCCACCCCGACTCGGATTTTCAGTTTTATGTAATTTTGATGAACTAGAATTACTTTCTGTTTTTCTGAAAATACCGAGCCATTCAGCCTCCCAGGGATTTTGCCAAGGAACAACAGTCACTCTGCAGTTTTCTGCTCTTGCAACCAATGGAGAATGCCTCTGACAAAACGGGAATATTTTCAATTCTGACTAAGTTCCTGTAAATCAAGTCTCTCTCTCTCTCTATCGATCTATTTCTATCTCTATCTCTCTTTCAGTCCATGAATTATAGTTCCACATCTGGAGTTGCATGTTAGAGATTTATAACTGGATGCCATACAAACCTGGCACAATTTTCTCCAAAATAGTGTAAATTGAAACTCATTTTAAAACATTCCTAAATCTACTCCTAATCCTGTGCCTTTCTTTTTCTGTTGAGAGAAACAATCCCTATGGATCAAAATCTCAGTTCTAACCCAGACTCTTTCCTTTACAGAGACTATTAAAATCATCTCTGATCTTATGTTTACTATCCTCACATTCCCATCTTTTCATAACATGAGTTTTATCCAGCTAAACCCTGCTAGTTGTAATATAGGTATGCAGATATAGACACAAATTGTGAATTTTTACTAAGACACCAAGTTTGAATACAAATTTTGTCATGTATTACCGTTGCAATAAGTAACTTTACTTTGAATCTATGTAGAAAACTTTTCACATTCTTTTGTTTATTCACGTAAGAAGTATTTATTTAATAGACTACTACTAAACCCATGGTCTATTCTGGGACATCCAGTGAAAGCAAATAGGCAGGATTATTGCCTTCATAGCTCTTACAGATAATGGGTAGAGAGAGATTAAATAATCAGACAAATTATGTAATTTCAAAAGAATAATAAGTGCTATAAAGTTGTAGCATAGGATGTAACAAATACATATGACATTTAGATTAGTCCTCACTGTGGAAGAGATAGTTAAATTAAGACCTGTGTGATTAGATGGCAGTAGTTAACTGGACAAAACAACAGATAAAAAAGGCCTCAAGGCAAGAAAATTCTTGGCACATTTGATGACTGACATGTACTGTGCCTGGGACGAAGCAAATGCAAGTAGCCCCTCCATAGTGTGGAGTTTTGTTCTTTTTTTTTCCTTGGAGTTTTGAACTTTTCTGTGATGAGTACAAATATTCTTGAATGACTTCTTTCTAGAAAGAAATTTAGTCTACCACAATAAAAAAAAAACTTACTTAAAAATTAATCTAATTAATTAATCTGAAATTAATATTACTCTAAAATATGCAGGTAACTATGTTTTTTTCTAATGAAGACATTAAAATTTTAAAGTGAAACTCAAAATTAATACTTCATAAGAGTCAAATAAAGCGTACTCCTGCTTATTTGTAGGTTTCAAGGACTCAGCATACTGTATAAACAAACACTATAGATATAGATTTCACTATATTTAAAATTCAGTACTTAATAAGGCCCTTAACCATACAATGTCTTTTACACTGCAAACTATGTAAAGGAACATTTAAACTGCATAAATGAGCTTAACATATCTATGTTGTAAAACAAAACGGAGTAAACTTAAAACATGTATTATACTCTTGACAGTAAGAGTAAGACACTGTACCAAGCTAGGCCGAGAGAAAATGAGAACACATAGGGAACACCCAACAGTTATTTCAAGCAAAAAGTAGATACGTTATCACATATTCCCTTTCTATACATTACTTAGTATTTGTGACTCATGAAATCTTTAAAGAATGTGTTGTGATATGTAAACTTTAAGTAGTGAAGTCATGGACTTCAAAGAGTGTTTTTTACATTCAGTACAACTTATTTTAGAACAAACAGATTATGTCAGATTTCTAAATCATATTAAATAATACAATGTAAATTTACAAAATTCTCACTAAAGTCTGACACTGATTCAGACATTCTTTTAGTGACTAAACATATATTAAATTAGCATAGTGTGCACCTGAAGACGTTTTACAAAAATAACTTTGAAAAAGATACTTAAGAGAACTGTGATTTCAAAATAACTGGTTTTATGTGTTTATCTTTGTAAAACAACTAATTGTTCAGTGGTAAATATCTCGGGTTATTTGAACTTGTTTTGTCAAAATAGCTAGTGTAAGTGATCCACTAAATACAATTATTGAAGAAAAATTCAATACATCACATACTACACTGGTAAGCACTGTATTTATCAATGGAATCATGAAGATTAACTATTATAACTGATAGTTTTGGAAACCAAATTGTTCAAGTGGGTCATCAGGGTCTCTGCATTGTAAAAATCAAGTTAATAAGAGATAAATGAAATTCCTACTCTTTCCCTCTGTGTTCCACATTTTTCTAGAAATGATTCTTGTAATAATGACTCTCAAACTTCTGTAAATTTGAGACAATGATACATATTAATTATTCCTTTTGACATAACTAATTCTTTTGAATCTTGGAATCATTTACATGTATTTTCTAAAAATTTGTAAACTACTTTTATAACTAAAATAGAATTTCATCAATAATTTCATACTTTTAAATTAATCTACTTTCTTATCAAATTTTTCAGATGTCTATCTTTACTTATTAATATCCTTAATTCCTTAAATATTTTATTGCACTTTACAAACACTGTATGTATACTATACGTACAAAAATAATTAGATAACTTCAACTACCAAAATTTTATTTCCAAACACTAAGCTTTCAGTATAATTTAGGAGCATGTGCATTCCCATTAATTGTCAGAAACAATTGAATACAAAGAGCAGCAAAGACATATAGAATAAATTCCAGATATAAGTGTGTGTATGTATAGTTTTTGCATGTTTTTTCTAGAAGACAAATATATTTAATTACTTAAATGCAATTAGTTTGTAATTTTTAAAATGCAATCATTAAAAACTCTGTTTATCTGAATTTATAAGCTCAATTTTAAAAGTAAGCTTGAAAAATACTGTCCTTTAGTAATATCTTTAGTTTTATTTATCAAAGACTGGATTTCTTTTGTTCCTTTTATTTTTACTTTTTTATTTTTTTTTAACCATCTTATTACAGATCTTCAGAAGCATTTTGCCTTTTTTTAATTTTAATTTTAATTTTGGCTGCACCACGCACCGTGGCTTGTGGGGATCTCAGTTCTCCAACCAGGAATTGAACCCGGGCCTCTGCAGTGAAAGTACCAAATCCTAAGAATTTTGGTACTTAGAAGAAAGAATTCCCTCTTTCTTCTTTTTATCTTTTCTTTTAAGGAGAAAGTGAGGAGGAAGCTATGCCTTTTTCTCTTTGTTCATGCAATTACCCAGTAGACTACAATGCCCACAGATCTGTAGAATACTGAACCATCAGTATTTTTGTCTTTTATGCAGAATCAATTACATAAGCTAGTCTAACATAAGCTCCCGCAGCATTAGCCAGGTTCTTCAAAAATCACATAACTCACTATAGAGTAGTGGATTAAGTTTGAAGCTGCTCTGGTCTTCATCCTGGATTTGTCATTCTTGCTCTGTGTATAATCCAGGTCAGATCACAACATACACTTGCTTGAACATTCACAGCTATAGAAAGAAACTGCTCTTATGGATGCCTTATACACTATGAGCATTTTGAGATGATGGTGAAGTCAGCCCATCATCTTTGCAACATAATATTTAACATTCAAGTAATACTTCTGGTAGAAATTTATATAAACTGTCTCTAGTGTAAAATTAAATAAACTCAATACAGAGAAGCTTGCTTACAAAATATCATGACTTTAAAATGTGACTTTCCTTTGAAAGATAATAACCATATTAAAAACCATATTATTTGAAAGATAATAACCATATTAAAAGGCTTTTAGGTATTATTTTGATATTTAGATGAAAAAAATATTGATTGTAATTTTTGTCCAGTATTAGGTTAATGATTTAAATATGGAAAACTATATTTTCCTGTTATTCTTAAAGAGAAAAAGACAAGTTAGAAGGACTTACATATTTTTCCCATGATCTAATAGGTGGCAAATTATAAAAGGAAGAATTGAAATCCAACACTTTCTGAATCAAGAGCCTATGATATGTGTGCTTCCCAAATAGATTACTAGTTTGGGTTGATTTAAGTTGAAGAGATTTTTTCTTCTTTCCCATTTAAACATGCTACTCATTCTTATACTATTCTTTAATATACAGCATAAATCTTCTAGGGTCTAACTAACACAAAATTTAGTAATTATATGTATTTTTCACATTTCACTAATGTCTTCATTTTTACCTCCATGAATATGCATTTAAGTACCACAGCTAAAATTTTCAGAATTTCTTCTCTTCTAATATAGTGTGCCTATTGATTCTCATTCTCACCACAGGACCTGCAGGTTGACAAAACTGTCTTTTAATATCAAATTGAAATTATTATCACACTTGTTAACATATTAACGTCTCTTAACTCTTAAATCTTAAACAATGATGTTAGATCAGATATTAGATCAGATACTAATAGAAAGATGAGATATATGTGTAGTGGTCAATAGCTCCTGTTATGGATATGTTAATACTACATCAGAAGTTAAAACCTACTTAAGTAGAGTTAGACAACTGGCTACAAAGTCTCTCCAAAGTGCCAGTTCCATACTGGGTTTCAGACTTCTCTCCTGAATTCCTAAGGGAATGAGATCTATATTTACTATTAAAGTATCAGTTGTTGCCCCTCAAAAAAAAAAAAAAAAAAGGAAAAGAAAAAAACACAAGACCATAGTTAAGAAAGATTAATTATTACTCTCCCCTCTATTCCTGTTTTATGTGTTCTCACTATTCCCATTGACTGCAGAATAAGATCTCACCTCCTCATTTATTATTTGGTCTCCATCTTCCTTTACATCTTATGTTTGCCAGCTTCTGCCTTATATTATAATCTAATAAGCCTAAACTACATATATTTTCCTAAGGAGTCCATGATGTTTCCTGTTCCATTTGGCTCTCACTGGGGGATTATACTGGGTTTATTCACCAGTAAAGTGGGAATCTTGACAGCCATGTTAGAATCCTGCCTACCTCACTTCTCTTAAAGCTTTACCATTAGTATAGAATGTAAAGGAGATGAAACAAAGTATTTTTCAAGAAATTTCGTTACTTCTAAAATTATTTATTTAATTGAATTATAATTAACATACAATATTATATTTGTTTCAGGTGTCCAACATAGTGATTTGATATTTTTATATATTACAAAATAACCACCACAATAAATCTTGTTACCATACAGAGCTGTTACAATATTATTGACTATATTCCCTATGCTGTACATTATATCCTCATGCCTTGTTTATTTTATAGCAATAAGTTTGTACCCCTTAATCCTCTCTACCTAATTCACCCATTCCCCCCAACCCCTCTCCCCTCTGGCAACCACCAGTTTTGTTCTCTGTGTCTTTGAATCTGTTCTGCTTTGTTTTGTTTGTTCATTTGCTTTGTTTTTTAGATTCCATATAAATTGAAATTGCAGGTGTCTGTCTTTCTCTGACAGACTTATTTCATTTAGCATAATACATTCTAGGTCCATCCATATTGTCACAAATGGAAAGATTTCTCTCTTTTTTTTTAATGGCTGTGTAACATTCCATTGTATGTATATGTACCACATTTTCTTTATCCATTCATTTATCCTTGGACCCTTAGGTTGCTTCCATGTCTTGGCTATTGTAAATAGGGCTTCAATGAACATAGGGGTGCATGTATCTTTTAGAATTAATGCTTTTATTTTCTTCAAATAAATGTTCAGAAGTAAAATTGCTTGATCACTAGTGGTAGTTCTATTTTTAGTTTTTTTAAGGAATCTCCATACTGTTTTTCATAGTAACTACAATAGGCATTCCTACAGACAGTGCATGAGGACTTTTCTCCACACCCTTACCAACACTTGTTGTTTTCTGTCTATTTTATAATAGCCATTCTGACAGGTATGAGGTAGTACATCCTGGTTTTGATTTGCATTCCTTGATGATTAGTGATGTTGAGCATCTTTTCATTTGCCTATTGGCCATCTCTATGTCTTCCTTTTTTTTTTTTAATTAATTAATTAGTTAATTTTTGGCTGCATTGGGTCTTCATTGCTGTGCACGAGCTTTCTCTAGTTGCGGTGAGCGGGGGCTATTCTTCGTTGTGGTGCACAGGCTTCTCATTGCGGTGGCTTCTCTTGTTGCGGAGCACGGGCTCTAGGCACGTGGGCTCAGTAGTTGTGGTTTGTGGGCTCTACAGCTCAGGCTCAGTGGTTGTGGCACACAGGCTTAGTTGCTCCACGGCATGTGGGGTCTTCCCGGACCAGGGCTCGAACCCGTATACCCTGCATTGGCAGGTGGATTCTTAACCACTGCACCACCAGGGAAGCCCTCTATGTCTTTTTGGAAAAATGTCTCTTCAGGTCCTCTGTCAACTTATTAATTGGGTTGTTTCTTTTCTTGATATTGAGTTGTATGAGTTCTTTATATATGTTGAATATCAACCCCTTACAGAATATGTCATATTCAAATATCTTTTCCTATCCAGTAGGTTGCCTTTTTTGTTTTGTTGATGTTTTCCTTTGCTGTGAAAAATCTTTTTAATTTGATGTAGTCCCATTTGTTTATTTTTGCTTTTATTGCCCTTGCCTGAGGAGACATATTCAAAAAATGTTTCTAAGATTGATGTAAAAGATCTTCCTGCCTACATTTTCTTCTAGGACTTTTATGATTTCAGGTCTCTTATTTAAATTTTTAATCCATTTTGAGTTTATTTGTGTATACGTGGTAAGAAAGTGGCCCTGTTTCTTTCTTTTGTATGTAGCTGTTTTCCCAACACTACGTATTGAAGAGATTGTCTTTTGCCCACTGTATATTCTTGCCTCCTTTGTTGTAGACTAATTGACCATTAGTACATGCATTTATTTCTGGGCTCTCTATTATATTCCATTGATCTATGTGTCTGTTTTTGTGTCAGTAACTTACTACTGTAGTTTTGTAAAACAGTTAGAAATCAAGGATTGTGATACCTCCAGCTTTGTTCTTTCTCAAGATTGCTTTAGCTATTTGTGATCTTTTATGGCTCTACACAAATTTAGGACTTTTTTTCTAGTTCTGTGACAAATATCGATTTTTTGTGTGTTTTTTTTTGTGGTATGCGGGCCTCTCACTGTTGCGGCCTCTCCCATTGCGGAGCACAGGCTCTGGACGCCCAGGCCCAGTGGCCATGGCTCACGGGCCTAGCCGCTCCACAGCATGTGGGATCTTCCTGGACCGGGGCACGAACCTGTGTCCCCTGCATCGGCAGGCAGACTCTCAACCACTGCGCCACCAGGGAAGCCCCACCATTGGTATTCTGATAGGGATTACATTGAATTGGTAGATTGTTTTCAGTAGTATGGACATTTTAACAATTTTGGTTCTTCCAATCTATGAGTACAGTATCTATTTCCATTTATTTATTTACATTTTGAAAACATTCCAAAGCTTTATATTTTAACACCTCCTTAATTTTATATTTTTGATGACTCATTTTACATCTTTTTATTTTATGTATCCCTTGAATAATTATTGTATTTTTAATTAATTTTACTACTTATGATTTTTACTTTGCTACTTGTTTTATAAGAGATTGATTTACTATCTCTAGCATTTATTTATTTACCTTTTCTGGTGAGAGTTTTGCTTTCACATGTTTTCTTATTAATTAGTGCCTTTTCTTTTTAGCTTGGAGGAGTACCTTTAACATTTCTTATAAGGCCAATTTAGTGGTGATGAACTCTTTTGGCTTTTGCTTATCTATAAAACCTTAATCTGTTCTTTAATTCAGAATGATAACCTTGTCAAGAGACAAGGTTATCAGAATGATAACCTTGTCAAGAGAATTCTTGTTTGGCAGTCTTTTTCTTTCAGCACTTTGAATATGTCATGTCACTCCCTTCTGGCTTGTAAAGTTTCTGCTGAAAAATGTGCTGATAGCCTTATGGGTTATCCCTAGTACATAATAAGTTGCTTGTTTTCTTGCTTCTTTCTTTTTACAATTCTCTCTTAATCATTAAATTTTACCATTTAAATACAACATGTCTCAGTGTGTTGCTCTTTAGGTTTGTCTTATTTGGAACACTCTGGGCTTCCTGGAACTGAATATCTGTTTCCTTCTCCAGATTAGGAAAGTTTTCAGCCATTATTTCTTTAAATACAAATTAAAGAAATTTCTTTTTCTCTTCCTCTTCTCCTTTTGAAACCCCCATAATGCAAATGTTATTCCACTTGATGTTGTTCCAGGATCCCCTATGTTATCCTCATTTCTTTAATTCTTTTTTTACATTGTGCTGCTCTGTCTGGGTGTTTTCCATTGCTTTGTCTTTCAGCTCATTTTGTGCTTCTTTTTGTTTTTAGTTGATTAACAATGTTGTGCTGGTTTCAGGTGTACAGCAATGTGATTCAGTTATACATATACATGTATCTTTCCTTTTCAAATTCTTTTCCCATTTAGGTTATTACAGAATATTGAGCAGAGTTCCCTGTGCTATACAGTAGGTCTTTGTTGGTTATCTATTTTAAAAATAGCAGTGTGTACATGTCAGTCCCAGACACCCAATCTGCTTCTGTTTTATCCATTCTGCTGTTGAACCCTTCCAATGTATTTTTCATTTCAGTTATCACTTCTCTTCAGTTCTTTCTTATAGTTTCTCTTTGTTGTCTTCTTGCTACGTTCATCCCTTTCTTCTCCTGAGATCAGTGAGTGTCTTTATGAACATTATTTTGAACGCTTTGTCAAGTAGATTGCTTATCTCTGATTCATTAAAGTATTTTTCTGGGGATTTGCCTTGTTCTTTGATATGGACTATATTTCTCTGTCTCCTTGTTTTGTCTGTCTCTCTGTGTTTGTCTACATGTATTACGGAAAGCAGCTACCTCCATCAGTTTTTTTCCAGGGGGAGCAAAGGCAGCTGCCTTTATTGGGGGCCATGGGCTGGCTGGCTTCACTCAAAGGCCATGCACTTGATCTTGAAGTCACCATTGGCTGCCAGGTAGTTGATGGCCTCCAGGTTGAGGCAGTTGGGGAATTTGAATTTGTATCCACCAGGCAGCTGGATGGTTAGCTCTGCCTGGTCGAAGCAGATGCATACCTCCACAACACTTCCAGGCTGAAAGGGGAAGACAGACTCCTGCTGCTCAGCCCCCCAGGCCCCGCCATCCTTGCTGTTACACACGATGGTGTTGGTGTCCCCGTGCTCATTGAAGCAGGGGTTGAAGTGCAGGCACAGGTTGTTGCCATCTTTGCCCAGGTTCAGCACAAAGCTCTTGGCATCCAGGGCCACCTTGCCCAACACTCTGAGGCACTCCCCAGGTTTGAGATTCAGGTTGATGATGACAAGACCACAAGCCATGATTGAGGAGAGGAGGATGTTCCTGGGACTTTGGGACCAGTTGTCTGAAGACTCTACCGGAGAGCCTTGGTCTTGAAAGAGTGGTATTCTTTAGAAGCTGTTCTGTGTGGCCCAGAAGTGCAGTCTCCTCTGGCCACCAGACCCAGGCATTCTATGGCCATCCCTCATGTGGGCTGTAGGTGCCCACCAGCTGTGATAGGGCTGTGACTGCTGTATGGGGAGGAGAGGGTTGGAGTCACTTGCCCATCCTGGGTGTGGATTGATCTATGTATGGGCTGGTTGGCGCTCAGGGCACTCATCAGGCTCAGTTGTGGGTCAGCTACTGCATGAGGATGACAGGACTCTGTAATCCCTGCTGACCTCCAGACCAGAAGATCCATAGGTGTCTCCTTGGCTGTGGTTGCAAAAACTGGGGCTCCTGGTGAGTGTATAAGCTCCTTTCTGAGGAGCCTCATCAAGCCCTAACAAGGCCAAGGGGGTGTGCAAGGATGGTGTCTCCCTGCTTACAGTCCCTGGGAGCACCTCCTTAGCCTCTAGGTATGTGGGAAACCTGAAACCTGTCCCTCAGGATGAAGCTCCAGGCTAAGTAAATAAGCCTTTTTCATATAAGATGGGGTTATGTTTCAGTCTGCTGTCTGTGCAGGGCCCTGGGTATGGTGGCCTGCCAAGAGCTGTCTTTCCGATTGCTCCAGTGTCATGAAGTTCAAGAACACCAGCCCCCATGGCCACCAGGGCCAGGCCAGCCAGTAGTGTCCCCTATGCGGATTGCATGCACCCACTGGCTTTAGCTAGGTAGCTGGAGATTATAGGGGGTGGGACTTGCTCTCTTGCTTCAAGAAGGCAGCAGGAAAATGTCTTGAATGCACCCACCCCTGGGCTTCAGCAATGCAGTACAAAAGTGCCTTGTCTGTGCACATGAGTCAGCCGTTAGGCCAGGAGTGGGAGAATATTATGACTGCTTGTGTTCTCCACTCCCAGCCAGGGGGGCAGGGGAATGTCACAGCCACCCACACTTGCAGACTTTAGTTAGGGAGCAGGAGAATGCCATGGCTATTTGTGCCACCCCAGTCAGGGCGTGGGGGGATGCTGCAGCTGCCAGAGCTCTCCAGCTTCAGCTTTGTGGCAGGGTAGTGCATCCAAGCTCTCAGGCCTGTGCTAGCAGGTGAGGTGAGGAACACAATGGCCTCTGCCAGTGCCTCCTACAAGTATTACCACCATATTACACCCCCTGCACCCCCCCCCAAACTGATGCTTTTAGATTTGCAAACAACTCTCCTTCACAAAGAGTCTCAGCAGTTTGCAAACCGTTGATATTTTGCAGGGTCTCTGAGTGAGAAGGATTGCATGTGAGCCCTTTAAGAGGGGAGTCTCAGTTTCCAATAGCTTTTTTGGACCCTTGGACATTAGCCCCGTTAGTTTTCTAAGCCAGGCGTTTTGGGGACTCAGCTGTCTGGTGTAGAATTCTTGGGCCCGTGTGTCTGATGTGGGGTCCCACACTTGCTCCCCCAGGAGAAAAGCCTTTCTAATAAGATCCCTCTGTATTGTGTGCAGCCAGGCCAGGGGTGGGGTTTTGGGTGAGAACTTTTCTCTGCCCCTCCTACCCATCCTGATGTAGTCCTTTTTATTCTTTGTTGTGAAACAGGTGATCAACTAGTTTTCAGGTTCTCTTCTGAGGGAATTAATCCACATGTAGGTATTTATCTCTGGGAGGAGATAAGTTCAGGCTCTTCCTTCGGTGTCTTCTTAAAATGCCTTCTTAGTTGTTTATTTTTAACATATTTCTATAAATATTTTTTGTGATGGTCATATTTCTCATAAATTTGATATCTCATACATAAATTTAATCATTTATTTTTAGAAGTTTAGAGAGTTCTTACAATTCTAATTACTTGAATTTTCTAAAAAGAAACTAAGGTACTAGTGACTTTGGTGACATTTAACTTAATAGGAAAGGAAGGTGGATTCTTTCTACTCACTGGTTCTTTCAAAAGGGCAAAAATCACCCTGGAAATATCTAATTTTCAATTCAAAAATATAATTCTTACCAAACAGATTTGAGCTTTCAGTGGGTAGGATGTTTTATTAAATCACCTGAGTTATTAATAAAATTTCACCAAGTCTTGACAATCCCCTTTTATGTGCTGTTCTCAAATAATGCACTTCCTTTCAAACACTTTAAATGGCTCTGAAGCTAATAATCATGTAGGATGCCCTCTCTTCTCACACAAAGAAGTATTTCAAAATGAATAACACAGGTCAGGTATATTTAAATCTTGCACTATGCATGCATGTTTTCTAACTCTAAAGCAAATGCTACCATTTTACTTAGTATCAACTGAATATTTGTAAAGTGTCAATGTCTGATTTCAAAGTCAAATGGATACTGATGGTGAACGTTTCAAGGTTTGAACCTCTATATTTGTTGTTAATTCTATAAATAGTTTTATCTTTAAAACTATTTATACAATTAATAAATTGATAATTTATAGAATAAATAAATAAAACTATTTCACTTTCCCACAGAAATCTTCAAGAGATATGGCAGTGATAAGATATAAAGTAAAAGTCCTTACTCAAGTGTTCACCTAAACAAAAAAGAACCCCTTTGAAATTTGAATTACAATGATTTTATCTCAAATAAAGAAAAAAGTATGAACACAAAGCAATGCTGCATTCTACAGTGTGGAAAGAGTGACCAATGATGTCTGCCTGGGACTTGGATGCATATTTTACTATATGATGTCCAGGAAAGAGCATATTAATGATCTCCAAAAAAAAGGAAACTGGATAGTCATAAGGACATTTCCTGGGACCACATACAGAAATGCCCCTGGTCACATTGATTTTTAAGGCAAGCAGTCATTTTAAGTCTAGTGCTACATATATTAAATTTCACCAGTTAAATATGACTTATGGACTGGATATTCAGAACACATGGACTATGCAGCATTAGCATTAACAGTGCAAAATTAATTCTGTCAAGAATGACTTTGTAGAGGAGATTTAGACTGTCTAACCATGTGACTAGAAATATCAAATAAGCTAACCTTTATTGAACACTTACAAGCCAGCACTGTGTTAATGTTTTTCATGCATTTTCTCTTTAACACATAAAATTCCATGAGGTAAGTAGTGCTATTATCCTCATTTTATGGATAAGGACTGTAATGTAACAAAATGTACCAAAAATGATGTAACATTTAGCTAGTGTTAGAGGTGGAATTTGAACTCCAGATCATCTCCCTTCTAAGAACATGCCTGAGCTTACCACAAAAGCACATTTGTGGGAAGCAACAAATACGAGAAAGTCTAGGGATACATTTTAACTACATTTAACAGGAATAATCTTGAAGCAAATATTCCCCGCAGGGATCAGTTTTCCTTTTGCAGGATACAGAGGAAGAATCGGGCACCATGGGGGCCCTATAAATTCCCCCAATTAAAACACAGAATGAAGATCACACCAGGTCTTCCTTCAGCTGGATCAAATAGATGCTTGAACCTTATAAACACTGGCACCTCCAGGGAGGTATGGAGTCATGTGTTTGGTCTGTTCCAAGTTACCTATTCAATATTGTCTTATCTTTTGTAGTTTCACCCATGTTGGAGTTGCTTACCAAATTTACCACACCTTCTATCCGTATTAGACTTGCCTGAAATAATATTCCACTATTACCCAGAGTAGTCAGTGTGGTGTTGTAATGTTTTCCACTGTTTGGATATTTGAAAGACCTAGCCGATTCCATAGAGTATATTCACGTGAGGATTTTATTTAAATATAAAATATACAGAACAAGAGAAGTAGGTGTCAGGCAGCCATCAAAGGTCTGAGAGACAATCTTTGTGCCCTTGAGTTGTACTGAGCCTCTGGCTGCACTGCCAAGTTTGCATGAGAAATCTTAGCTTCAGGAGAGCAGCTAGAGGAAACTCTAAGAAGTTCTTCAAGTGGCCAAACCAGGCTTGTCAAACTATTAGAGCTAGTTGAACCATTGGTAAAGAAACCAAGCCTGGGTGGAGCGGGATTACCAGAAAAGTTTCCAGCTTTAAACAGCACATCATAAATGCCATTGCCTTTATCTCAGACAAGAGTCAAAAACCAGGCATCTCCAGAGACAGAAAGCTTAGCCATTCCAGCTGTAAATTAGCTATCTTTAGGTGTCCAGCCCTATATTCTGAAGCCATTTGACAAACATTATTTAAGATTGGACTGTACCTGTGTAATTGTTTAAAATCAATAATCTCTACATTTAAAACCGTTGAGAATTCCGGGCCTGAGTGTGAAAAATACTTGAGTCATGCTGTTAACAGAGGGTCTTAGAATTGTGAATGATTCTTGTTTAGCTTATGGGCCTCATTGATAATGTATTACTGTATTTCAAACATGGATCACACATGTGGACTTTACTATGATTCTAAAATATAATAGGTAGCCTCCAGTTTTGGTAGATCAATAAGACATTGATCTGATCCTAACTGAGCTTAAGGGTTAGGAATAATGCTTTTAAACACATGTTGAAAACTATGTTTGGCTGAAATTCTGAATCTCCCCTTCCAACTGCCAAGAAAAATCTCAGAATTAAGTTCTAATATTTAACATGCTACCATGTTCTTGTTTTGTGTACGTTGTTCTTGCATTTTCAACTTTAATTTAAATACATTAATAGTAAAATTGTCATGTGGTCATGACCAAAACCAGCACAAAGTTAAAACTCAGCAGGAAATATTCAAAAGCAGTGTAAATGATTATCTTTCCCAAAATGTGAAGTTAATTATACCAGGTCAAAAAGAATAGTAATCTCATTGCTACTTGAATAAAATTTAATTATAGGCCAATCTTCACAAACTATTAATATGCTGACACATATTTAAATCAAGATTCACAAACACTGAAGAAGGGAGCTACAAATATGGAAAAGGAGAAAACTAGAATAAACTCTGTTCTGTGATATGCATTAAAGGGATCAGTACAAACTTGTAGGCTGTAATATAATTGATAGATATACAGTCATTACAGATGTATGTGTATGTGTTGTTCTCTGCCTCTATCTGCTAAGAACACTTGGAAGTAAAGAAACTCTGATACAATGAGCACACCTAGCCCACAGATCTTGGTGTCTATATACCAGGGATCCTTGGAGAAATGGCTGATATGAAACATCTACACACACAAATACAAATTCATTTTTAAAAGGATGAAATAAAGGATTATAGAGGTTATGTCATTTACATAAAGTCACAAGCAAATAAGTGATAAAGAGAGCATGAAAAGGTAAATGCTGGATCAGACTATCTGGGGTAAGATCCCAACATCCTTCATTTACTAGTTTTCTGGGCACGTCTGTCAACCACCTGACCTTAATTTCCTGGGCAGTAAATCTGTATAACAGCAATAATATGTACCTCATAAGTAGGGTTATTGTGAGGAACTAAATGAGATAATATTAGAAAACATTGCATATTGTAATTATACACTTTTTATCGCTATCATTTTTATTTTAATGATGATTTTTATTATATGAAACCATGTCTGGTTGACTTCATAATACTCCCACAGATACAGAATTGGAACAAGTATATTACAATGATGAACACTGTATCAGAAAATGGACTTAAAAACCTCATGGTGTATTTGTGAGAAAATAAGGAGGGTGACGTATATAGTATAGAGTGTAAGAACTGAAGAAGAGTGGGAAACATGGTTTGACAGAAATGTTGAGCCCAGATTATACTGATCGTTGAGTTTGGAATATATATGACTTTTGGAAGTGCATTTTTGGGGGAGTTTAGGTTCTTCATATCAGTATGCAAGATATTTTGAGTGAAGGAAAAAAAGAAATTGTCTTTTTGCTATATATGGGTAAAGGATAGTTCCTGAATAGTTAATAATGCCTAAATTGTACTGGAAAAAATAAAGGGCATCATAAATTCAAAACAATTAGAGATGAATTCAGATAAAAAATAGGAACATTTTTTGCAGTTGCAACTGTAGAATATATAAATTAAATTAATTTTAGCTTTAAATTATAATTTAAATTGGTCTAACAAATGATTTCACATAGAGAATCTGTAAGGAGTGACTTTAATTGATACATGTCTAATTTGTAAGTATTAGAAATCCATTGTTTGATATAAATAATTGATGTGAAATTATTGTAAGTTTTCTATTAGGTTTTTTTTTTTTTTGCAGTACGCGGGCCTCTCACTGCTGTGGCCTCTCCCGTTGCGGAGCACAGGTTCCGGACGTGCAGGCTCAGCGGCCATGGCTCACGGGCCCAGCCGCTCCGCGGCACGTGGGATCTTGCCGGACAGGGGCACGAACCCATGTCCCCTGCATTGGCAGGCGGACTCCCAACCACTGCGCCACCAGGGAAGCCCTATTAGGTATTTTTTAATTGTCTCCTTTGGAATCTTTATCCTGTTAATTTATTTAGCCATTTTTTTCACACAAGGAAAAAGCTACAAATACAAGCCAAGTGATCAAAAATTGATGTAATTATTTCAATATAGCTTCATTTTAAAAAAGCTAGAAATGACAACACAATATTCATTTATATTCTATATTTCATCATTTTTCCTCTCCAGTTTCTGCTGGCACAATGCAAAGTCCAAAAATATTAAGACTAAGGAAAAGGAAGAAATAAAGGTTAGAAATAATGAGCAAAATGGACAATCACTTCTGGATAATTGAGAGTGAACTGTGTATCGCTCTTAAAGTAAGGGGCAGCGTCAGTAAGCAGTATTGCTACTCTTATTAAAGCATGAGCCACTGGTCTCTAGAGGAGAATAGCTAAATTTGGGGGTTTAATGAAGGTTTAAATGGGAATGAAACTTCCCAAACCTTGCATATGAAATTTCACTTGACCCAGAAGCACTGTTCCTAATTCTGCAAAGTTAACAAAAGGCATGAGAATGGGGAGGAATGCATTACTAGACACAATCTGTTCCATCAGTTTTTTTGAATTCCTGTCCTATTTCAATCTTCTTTGTACAATAGATGTAATGTCAAAAGCATTGCTAATTAAAGGATATTTGTAGTAGCCAGATCCTCAAAAAGAACCACCATAATGCTAGAAGAAAAGAAGAGAAAAAAGGTGAGACATAGCTATTGTAATAAAAACAGCCTATTTCTTAAAAAAAATATTACAAATACTAACTGAATAGTGTAGCCATTCCTAAGGATGATTATGGATTTTAACGTGTTGTGACACCTATAATGCCTCTATATCCTACTCTCTTATTTTCACTCTGTTGTAGTCCTCAGAAAGATGAGTTGACCAATTCCACGGCTTCAACAATAAAGGCAAATGCAATGTAAGAAATATTGGATCTGTTAGAAATTTTCAGTTGCCTTTATAACAACTCATAAAAATATGAACTCTAATCTAATCACCATTGATATTATCACTTGTGGGGGGTTTGTGTGTGTATATACTTCCAGCTAGGGTGATATAATTTTTTAATTTAATTTAATTTATTTATATTTTTATACAGCAGGTTCTTATTAGTCATCTATCTTATACATATTAGTGTATACATGTTAATCCTAATCTCCTAATTCATCACACCAACACCCCCACCCCTGCTTTTCCCCCTTGGTGTCCATACTTTTGTTCTCTACATCTGTGTCTCTATTTCTGACTTGCAAACCAGTTCATCTGTACCATTTTTCTAGATTCCACATATATGCATTAATATATGATATTTGTTTTTCTCTTTCTGACTTACTTCACTCTGTAAGGGTAATATAATATAACATATAAAACACTAAGTCACTTCAGGCAGTTTTCTTCCTACTTTTAACTATTTTTTTCTGTCATGTTTAATTAGAAACATTCAAAAATCACCTGCACTGTGAACATACTTTGTATGAAGGTTATTAGAGATAGAGAGGAGAGTTTGCTTTGATCAGCGCTGAGCTACTGAGCAAAACAATGGCTATAATTTTGAAGTAGTGTTGAGAAATTCAATCCAGGAAAGATTAGTTTTGATAATTTTGACAGAAAGTGAGATGAATTTCTACTTGTAAAGTAGACATGAATATTTTGCTAGTTATCTTAAATCATCTGTTTTTGAACAGATCCAACTGTTTTTGAAAGATTTGGCTCAGTCCCATCCCATCCCATCCCATCCTTCCCTCCCCACTTAATAAGTGATCCAGATGCTGGGCTAGGTCTGGGGATATCAAAGCAATGAATAAGACCTTCCTTTAGAAGACTCAAGTCACCAAAAAAACACAAAAAGCCCCCAACAAAACGGATAGTTAACAAAAAAAGTTGAATAAACGAGATGCTATTGTTAGCTACAGAGTTTTAGGGGAGCATGGGTGCATGGCACTAACTGAGATGTTATAGAAAACTTCAATGGAGAAGAAGAAACCTGAAGTTTGATGAGCAAATAGAAGTCAAAAGATGGGAGAGAGACAAGGAAGAACTCTAGGCCGAAGAGCCTATATGCAAAAGATCTGGGACATGAGAACGCATGGTATGTTAGGTACATCGAAGAGGAATTTCTTGGCTGTAAGATAGGGAGTGTTTTCACATATATTACCTTACGTAGTGTTCAAAATAAACTCACCAGGCAGAAAGACTTCTTTTCCCATTTTAATATAATAAAATGACAATTTGGGGAGGGATCTGAATGTTATAAAACTCTCTAATGCTAATAATGGATTTTGAATTCATTTCCTTCGATTACAGTGAAAACATGCCAAGTATAGTAATAAGTACTGAGTCATGTCAAAGAGGATTCTACAACACAGCACAGGACAGAGTAATAAAAGTTGATACTTATATAGTGATTATTTTATGTCAGGTGCCAATAGGGCTTCCTAAGTGTTATTTTAAACTCATCAAACCCTTGCCACCTACAAAGTTAGCACTATTATTATCACCATTTCGTGAATTAGGAAACCAAGGTAAAGAAAGATAAATCTTCACTAATTTCTCATGGCTAAATAATTGGCAGAACTAAGGCATAAAATCAAATAGTCTATCTCCAAATCCCACACTCAATTGCTAAACCACTGCTTCTCTATGTTACTATATTATTCATTCAAGAAGTCAATGATTAAAAAGCAGTATAAAATAATGACAATAAAGGGGAGAATTTTTGTACGTGATCTATAAGATATGGAGAGGAGGGGATTATTGTTTGGGGTCAAAAATTTGGTTTTGAAAATAGAAATGAATTAGCAAAATAGTTGACAGTCCTGAGTACTGTGGTGCCCTGCTTAGATCTCCCTTCAGGCATTCATTGCTCCCTCCACTGCTGGGAGGGCTGCCTGCTGAAGATTGGGGTCATCTCTTTCCTCAGGAATTGCCCATATCTGAAGGGAGCTTTCTCACCCAAAGTTAAATCCCCTTCTGAAAAGTAACCCACAATGATTGAGTTCTACAGACAGGTTAAGTAAATTACTTTAGGTCACAAAGATTCCACATAAAAGAATATGATCCCATACTTGCCTCATTCAAAGTCTAAGGCATTTTTCCTTTACCAGGTTTCCTCCTGTATATAAACTTTACAGATCAAAGTAGGTATTTTATAGGAACTGGCAAATTTATTTATGTCCATTTCATGCAATCTTTAGACTACTGTCATTTCAGTGTGCTCTCATAAATTTGTTTCAATATCTTTAACATAGACCAAAAATATAAAAGAAACCAGAAGCAGTATAAAAGGAGAGAACTATTGGACATTGAAACATGAGATTATAAGTGATATCCTGTATTGTATATTAATATATGTATGTAATATAATATATATATATTTTGTAGCTTAAGAATATGTGTTTCCTTATATTGAATATAAAATACTGAAGTCTGGGCTTCCCTGGTGGCACAGTGGTTGAGAGTCTGCTTGCCGATGCAGGGGACACGGGTTCATCTCCCGGTCCGGGAAGATCACACATGCCGTGGTGCGACTGGGCCCGTGAGCCATGACTGCTGAGCCTGCGCATCCAGAGCCTGTGCTCCGCAACGGGAGAGGCCACAACAGTGAGAGGCCCACCCGCGTACTGCAAAAAAAAAAACAAAAAAAACCTGAAGTCTGTGTTCCCTAGAGATGAGAAGAATCATTCTTATTGATTCTAAGCATCTAAGCTACACTTTATAAATAGTAGGAATCAGTGGCACTTCAATCTAGGTTTTTATGTGTCATTGGATCTTTTATGGTTGTTGAAAAAGCTGGAATGTCTGTTAATTTGAAATACTGTGTATAACAGAAAGTATATCAGCTGTGCTTCAAAAGACTCTAATAGAAAATCTTCCAGAATATTCCTGGGCCTTTAAGCTAAGCTTTTATTTTTCCAGAATTTTACCCACAGTTGATTCAAGACATTTCCTTGTTATACTCAACGACAAATAGTTAAGCTCAATAAGGTAATAGTTTGAGCAACTGAAACCCTATATGTTGTGTTTCTCACAGACAGCATGAATGCTGCTTCAGGGCACTGATCTATTAAGCTGGATATTATAAATCACAGGGCTATTCACTGGCAATCATGATGAGAATCCCTGTTTATAGAATTGCAACCTTGTGCAATAGTTGCATAGGCCAAAGACAATTAAAAGAGTTAATGCCAGTGAGGGTCACCTTTCAAGAACCACTTAAATAGAACTGTGCATGCAGCAGTGCCTTGCCCCTCCATGAGGGGCACTGCAGCACTAGACTGCAAGTCTATAGCAAGATGTATAAAAGTCATAAAATAGCCAATCTCTCTAATCCAAGTTTGTCTTCAAAGGGACATCTTCATTAGTCAAGCAGTACAGTGAACGCAAGTTCTAAAATACTCATTAACTGCCCTCTGAAATCAATCAATTTTGGAAACAATTTACAAATTACATATTTATTTGATATATTCATTATATAAAAAGTGAATAAAAAACAACACCCTCAAAAGTCTTGTAACCTTTTAAATACACAGTAGTAGTAAAAATTTTATTTGAAACAATGTCACGTTTAGCTGTGTAGCCTAAGAAAATACTGCATGTATTATTGTCCTTGGAATAAATTTATGCTGTTGAAAGCCTTACTCTTCTTATTTTTGGAGAAGATTAAACATACTACTGCACTACCATTGGCTTTTTAGACAATACTTATTAAATAATTGTCTTTGTTTTAATGCTGAGTTTGATTCTTATGACCGCATTTCCTTTGAGGAGATAACATCATGACATAATTATACCAATTATACTTCCCTTGTCTGTCAGCAATGTTGTAGTTACTAGTATCAATCAACCAATATATATGCATGTTTGACTGACCTTCACAAGAATTATATAAGTTCACATGTTGGAAATGAGCATCATTAATTTATAGGCAGAGATAATCATATACAATATATATATACACAATATGTATATATACATATACAATACATATATCATAGTAAGGCAAGAGTCCTAGCAATGTAAGGCATTAAGTGCTTGTTTATCTAAAAAGTAACGGCAACTAGCATTCATTGAAATGCTTACAATGTGGCAGGTCCTAAACATTTTACATAAATTAATTTGATTACTCTTCAACCTGAATCTATGAAGTGAATACTATTATTTCTCAGTTTTGTAGAAAAGGTGACTGAGACTTAGAAAGGTTAAGTACTTTGCCCTAAAGACTAAGTGAAATCCAGTAAGTGATGGTGGGAGAGTTGAAATATGGCAGTCTCTCACCAGAGCCATATTCTTAACCCTGGAATCAGAGGTCTTGCTCAAGTTTTGGTACTGTCTCTAATGGACCAATAATCTCATTGGTTCTGAGGTCCTGAGAAGAGGAATAAACTTTTCTGACTTAAGTTTTGAAAATATCACTCCGGATGCTTCTCTGAGAACTGATAAAGACACTTTTGGAGGCAGAGCTACCATTGATTAAACATAGCACTATCCTAAGGGTCTTTAATGGACAGACACTGGCCCAGACTGTGGACCCCTGAGACATCCCATGCAAACGCATCTGCTTGACTGCTGTAGATATAGTACAATATACAGTACAATATATTGTAGATATGTACAATATAGCAAATTATGCAATATAAATGTGTAGATATTACATCTCTTTATATTTTGACATGTCAGTTGCAGAATCTTTAAGGTGCTATATTTTCAAATACTTAGAAAAAACATCAACAATTGTTATAGATCATGTAAAGTATGAAACACAAAATGTTGCATTTCAGTACAGGAGACGACACTTCAATTCACACTCTTCTGAAACATCCCTACAAAGTGTTGTTTGGACTAATCAGACCACAGGAGAATTCAAACCACAGGTGGTTTGAATTCAAAAACAATGTTCAAGGTAGACCAATTGAAAAAGTGGGGCAGCAATGATTAGTGCTCTATAATAAGTAATTTTTATTCATAACAGAAGTCTAAATAGAGAAGAGATGTAGATGCCGCAAGGGGTGAAATTTTAAAGAAATTTATATGAAAGGGAGTGACTAAGTAGAGGAAAACAATCAGATTTGCCTCTGAATGAACGTTGCCTTTGGCCTTGTTAGCTCAAGAGCCACCTTTGCTTTCTTTCTGACATAATCATTTAACTGCAACAAATCAAATTTGTCTGATAGAGTTGCTTGACAGGAAGCATAAGTAACTGCCAGGAGGCCTGGCTGCAGCTGTTGCTATCTTATAGCACACAGTTGTGCTATGTCATTTGAATTTGTGCCTCAATGCATCTTTAGGACATCCCTTCTACATAACCTGATTAAAGTTGGGTCCTGTCTGTTCACATGACTGGCGATGCTTAGAATCCTACTGTTAACACAGACCACAAATTTTAAGTCCAGTAGAAATATTTTTCAGAAAGAAATACTTATGAAACTAGACATTTCTAGCAGCCTTCCTTTCATTAGGCCCCAGCATTTTATCACCAAAATCCAAGCACGTCTGTCTATTCACTTTGGCTCTTAAAAAGCTTTTGTTCCTTGAATCCCACTCTGATAATTTCTTTGCTACACTTATCCTCTACCCTTATGCACTGTTTGTAATACTTTCATTCCCAATCTTTGTATGGTCTTTAAAAGTATTCTTGGGCATTTTCATGCAGTTGCTATATATTCTCAATAAGGCTATCAAATTCCTTGAAGACTAAAATATTCCAAAGTATTTGGATAGTTGGATATATACTGGAGAAACTCAGGAAATGACTTTGTCAAATATATATCATCCACTTTTTTCATCAATAATGCCATTTGCAGCAACATGGATGGACCTAGAAATTGTCATACTGAGTGAAGTAAGTCAGACAAAGAGAAATATCGTATTATATCACTTATATACAGAATATAAAAAGAATTGATAAAAATGAATATATTTACAAAACAGAAACAGACTCACAGACTTAGAGGAATGAACTTATGTTTACGGGGGTGGGGGGGGAAGGGTGGAGGGAAGGGATAGTTAGGGAGTTTGGGATTGACATGTACACACTGCTATATTTAAAAATGATAAAAATACAATAAAGCAGCTGTGCAACAACAACAACAACATTGGTAAAACCTCATATGTTTTTATGTATTACATAGATGATTCATGTTTCACAGAGAACAATTTTTAACCAAAAAAATGTCATCTCTCACCCCTAATTTCCCTCCTTCTTGTGCTAGTATTGGCAATTCTTTTTGTTATCATTCTGGCAATAACTAGCCCTTAAATTCTTAGGCTTCCCCCTACTATTTTTCTGTAATATTCCAAATTATTCTCCTCTTCAGTATACTGAGCAATTTAGCAAATTTTTCTTTTAAATTTAATTTCTCATTCAGATTACTTCCATCACTTCAAATAAGTCACTAAATTATTTTTTCCAGACAAACAAGGTGTACAATTTCCTTGTGAAAAATCATATCATCAAATAGCATACATGTGTTCTTGGCAGCTAAATATGATTGCTTGGGTCCTAACTGCTCCTTTTGAGGATTTTCTTTAGTCTATTTTTTAAAGCTGCTGGGTTTTGAAATGAGGTTGGTTTTTTTTTATTTTATTTTATTTTATAGTTTAATTTGAAGTTCCAGGCACTAGAAAGGCTTTGTTTTAGAATAAAAATTTCAAAGATTTTTTGAGGTGAGAAGAGTAGATTTGAAGAAGTTAAGTGACATGTCTAAATTAAATGACACAGTAAATATTCAAGGCAACAAAATAGGCAAACTCTTTAATACCTGTTATGATTAATTGTACATTAATAAAAAAAGAAATTATCTTAGTACCTGAGCATAGCCATATATGGATCAACTGTTTCTTTATTAATTTTCTGTCTTGATGGCCTATCCAATGTTGAAAGTGGCATATTTAATATTCCTACTCTTATTTTATTGCTGTCCATTTCCCCCTTTAAGTCTGTTAATATTTGCTTTAAATATTTAAGTGCTCCAGTGCTGGGTCCCTATATATTTATTGTTCTTATATCCTCTTATTGAATTGATTCCTTTATTACTATTTAGTAACTTTTTTTGTCTTTCCTGTGACTGATTTTGACTGAAAGTCTATCTTATCCCATGTAAGTATAGCCTCCCCTGTTCTCTTTTGATTACAATTCACCTAGAATATATTTTTCCATTGCCTCACTTTCAACCTATGTGTGTCCTTAGAGTGAAAGTGAATCACTTGTAGGCAGCATGTAGTTGGAGCTTGGGGTTCTTTTTTTGTTGTTGTTTTCATTCAGCAACTTTGTATCTTTGATTGGAAAATTTAATTCCTTTTCATTTAAACTAGTTATTGATAGGTAAGGACTTACTACTACCATTTCATTAATTGTTCTCTGTTTTTTAAAAAGTTCCTTTGTTCCATTCTTCTGCTCTTACTCTCTTCCTTTGTAATTTATTTTTGGTAATGGTATGCTTTAATTCCTTTTTTATATATCTTTTATGTAACTACTATAGGTTTTTCTTTGTTGTTACCATGAGACTTACATAAAACGTTGTATGTATAGAACAGTCAATTTTAAACTGATAACAACTTAGCTTCAATTGGGAAAAAAAGCTCTAGAATTTTCCTTCTCCTCCTTGTACATTTTATGCTATTGTGTCACACTTTACATTTTTTATATTGTGCATTATTTTTAAAATTATCATAGTTATAGTTATTTTTAATATTGTTTTTCAACCTTTTTATAATTTTTATTTTTTTTTATAATTTTTATTTTTTTGACCACGCTATGAGCATGTGGGATCTTAGTTCCCCAATCAGTGATCAAACCTGCACCCCTGCACTGGAAGCACAGAGTCTTAACAACTGGACTACCAGGGAAGTCCTTGTTTTACAACTTTTATACTAGAGGTAAAAGTGTTTTACACACCAATACTACTGTATTAGTGTATTCTGAATTTGACTGCATATTTCTCTTTATTAGTGAGTTTTATACCTATATATGTTTTCATGTTATTAATTATCACCCTTTCATTTCAACTTGAAGAATTCCCTTTAGCATTTCTTGTAAGGCAGGTCCAGTAGTTATGAACCCCCTTATTTCCATTATAATCTGAGAATTAATTTTGTATGATTTCTATTATTTTTAATATATTAAGGTATGTTTTATGGCCCAGAATGTGCTGTATCTTGGTAAAATTTCCATGTGAGAGTGTGAGAAGCTGGCATAATCTGCTGTTGGATGAAGTATCTTATGAAGTACATTAGACTCTTGGTTTCCATTCTGACGTGTAAAGAGCTTAAAATTTGTCACTCCTTTCCCTACAAGTAAAAAGATAAATGAATTGAAAATCAAAAACTCTTAGTACATATATCAAAGAATTGAAAACCCAGGGCAAACTGCTGCCTCCTCTGAAAACTGGAGAGAAAGACAGAAACAGGATCACATCTTACTGGGAGTAGAAGTCCAGAAGCGAAGCCTGTATCTGGACCAGTATTGGTAAAACCATTTTATATTGTAGTTGAGGAATTGCTGGAGGCTCAATGTATGTTTGAGCAATAAAAATTCCAAGGGGGTCCAGTCTTTGTGAATACCAAATACTTTCTTTAGTTTTACCTCCAGGAGCTCTACCAGATTCTAACTCTAACAGAGGAAAATTCCCTTGTGCTTCCAGCAGAGGTTGGGAAACAGTAACCATTTTGAAATATGCCTATGGCTTTCCCTAACAAGGCCTGTCCTACAGGGAACCTACTTTACCAGAGCTTAACTGGCTGGGGCTTTACTAAAGCTTAATGACACATATTCAAAAGGGCAAAAGGATTTCTTATCAACCAAGTTACCACTTTGGATCACCAAAAGCCAGTGAAGAGCTTAGGCTCAAAGCTACCCAACCCAAAGGGAGCATGGGTATTATCACACTGTTCTAGTTACTCATTGCTGTGTAACAATCTATCCTGAAACCTAGTGCCTTAATAGAACCATTTTATTTTTTAACAGACTTATTAAGATTTAATTAATATACAATAAACTGCATATGTTTAAAATGTACAATTCGATATATTTTGACGTGTGTATATTCTGTGAAAGCATCAGTGCAATGAGGAAAATAAACAGATTTATCACCTTCAATTTTTTTGTGTGCCCCTTTTTAATTTTTAAAAGTTAAATTGACATTTTATATATCATTGGATCCAAGTTGAGGAAATATTATTCAGAATTTTTGCATCTGTTCTCACAAGAGATAGTGATCTGTAGTTTCCTTTCTTGTAAGTTCTTTTCTCCACCTGGTTTTATTATGAGGATAATGCTGGCCTCATAGAATCAGGAGTATTCTCTATTTCTTTTTTAATCTATTTGCAAGAATTTGCTTATAATTGAAATTATTCCTTATATGTTTAGTATAATTTATCAATGAAGCCATCAGAGTCTGGGGTTTTCTTTCTGTTTAGTTTTATTTTTTCAAATCTAATATCTAATATCTAATAAATAGATATTAGGCCATTCAAGTTATTTCTTCTTGAGTGAGTTTTGTCATTTCTATCTTTCAAAAAATTTGTCTATTTCATCTAATTTATTGAATTTATTGACATAAAAATTGCTCATAAATTTTTGTATTATTTTAAGAATTATAGAATTTATAGTGACTCAAAGAGAACAAAATCAATTGGATATTTTTATCCAGCCAAAAGTTGGTGATGAATTGGACTAAGAGGCAAGTACTATGTTGCCATCTAATACTAAGATTAGTCATAGATAACAGTCATTAATAAGTTTTCTTAGTATTCTCTTTTGAAGAAAGCAGAACATTAATTCAATAGTTATTTGCCAACATACATATTATTAAGCATATTACATGCCAACTATTATATTCATTGATTTTTTTCTAAGAAAATTGCTCAAAATTTTATTAAAATACTTGGGACCTAAGACAAATTTTAGCTAATTATGTAGAAAATTCATTTAATATTTACTTGCTGTAATCTTACGTTTGTCATTTGGGTTTTCTAAGGAACAAGAGATGTACTAAGAACAAAAGATTTATTAAGATTTATTGGGACAATACTTGTGAAAGATAAAGGATAAAGAGTGCAGGAGTAGGCAGGGAAAGACTTCTGACTGGAATACAGGTCTGACATCTGTGAAAGGAGAGTATGAAAGAAAGAAGATTGATTAGGAAGAGCCCCAGACAGTGGTACAGCCTTGAGAAAAACCCTGACTAGCCCAACAGAGAACTCTAATGCTTAGATGTCTTTCAAACAGTTCCACGTCGTCTTAAATGTTGAATCCTTTTATCACCATGATGTTCAGTCATTGGAACCGTACAGTCATTCTGTTGTGTGCCATGGCTCAAAAGCTGAGGCAGATCCTGAAAGTACCTACAGCTAGAGACTCTCAAATAAATTCTTTTTTGTGGCATGTTTCCCTTGGAATAGACTTCAGAAAGGGGCAGAATAGAATGGCTTCCCCATGGTGTTTTCTAAAGTTAAGAAACACTATTGTCACCAAGAAATGCTAAATTATATTCCCTAAACAAGTAGTGTGAAATATGTTCTCCAAAGAATGCCACATTAAATATTTTTAAAGTATACTAAACAATAACACTGGATTAAAATCTTATATTAGTCCTTATTTTTATTTGTCCTGATTTTTTCTACTAGATTTCTCTGTACTTACAGAATACATAAACATTTCATAAGCCCTAGTATTACTAGAAGAAGCAATCAACATTTATTATTCTTGGAACCCTACTTAACCTCAATTTTCTTAAATGGGAAATTTGGGAGACTATATTTTTCATGTATATATTATTACAAAATATTTGTGTGATTGTTCACTATAATTAACTAAATTTTTTGCATGCTTGTTATAATCAGACCCTTAGAATTTTGCTGTAATATAGACTAAGAGAATTTTACTTTTGTATTCATCAAAATAATTTAGTAACACTAAATAAAAAATAATGTGGTTTCAATGACACACCAAATGTGCTATATTTTACAAAAGCAGTGTTGGCTGATACAAAGTATTTTGGGTTAAGCACACAGGGTCAAAAGCACAAAAAAGTTGAGAATGAGTTTTTGAATAAGAAGTAACACTTATGTTTACCAAAAGTTCTATATTAGAAACTTAAAGAACTTACTAAAGCATTGTTTCTTGGTAAAATTAATATTACATTCACATGTACATGTATGCATGTATCTGCATATGTATGTATGTCTGTGTAGATATTCATAAGCAGTTATAAGTTGTTCATTCATTCCTCATCTCTGGAGGTTGAGCTGATTTCAAGGGATTTGTTTCACACAAGTTAAAACAGCTGCAAAGGTTTTTATTAGCTTTCTAGCTGGTTTTAAGAGGGGTAAAAACACTACATGTAAATTAGATTTTTAAAAATCATATATCTATTCTCATATTGGCCTAGTTTTGAAAATGGTTTATTTTCTTTTATGATTATTCTTTAATTGTTGATGCCTCTTTATATATTTTTTAACTTTATTTTTTAATTTTTATTTATTTATTTTTGGTTGCATTGGGTCTTCTTTGCTGTGCGTGGACTTTCTCTAGTTGTGGTGAGCAGGGGCTACTCTTCGTTGCAGTGCGTGGGCTTCTCATTGCAGTGGCTTCTCTTGTGGAGCACAGGTTCTAGGCATGCAGGTTTCAGTAGTTGTGGCAGGTGGGCTCAGTAGTTGTGGCTCACGGGCTCTAGAGAGCAGGCTCAGTAGCTGTGGCGCATGGGCCTAGTTGCTCCACAGCACATGAGATCTTCCCGGACCAGGGATCAAACCTGTGTCTCCTGCATTGGCAGGCAGATTCTTAACCACTGTGCTACCAGGGAAGTCCTCTCTTTGTACTTTGATTAAAGTTTCTTAGATCCCTAGCTGCTAATTAATGGACCTTTAAACAGAAATACAAGATGATTTTTCTTTTATCTCTGGTTTCTGTGGGGTACATAGTAACGGATCTTCAAATAAACATTGACAAACACTGGTGGGATGACAGTGGAAGTGTTTAGAGAGAAAATGTCAACTGATTTTTTAAACTTTATTTTCATATATCATTATTTTTATTAACTGTGACATTCCCAGTCATAGTTTTAAGATGTGAATTGAAAGTTAACTTAATTTTAAAATAAAAATTATTATATCATTATTCAAAACACACATAAAAATACATGAAATAATATAAAATAAGTATTTTGGCCACACAGCTTTGAAAGATATTGGCAATTTGACTTATTAATTTTACAGCTTTTTTTTTTACTAATAGATGGACTTTATTTATTTTAAACACCTTTATTGGAGTATAATTTCTTTACAATGGTGTATTAGTTTCTGCTGTAAAACAAAGTGAATCCGCTATAACATAAACATATGTCCCATATCTCCTCCCTCTTGCGTCTCCCTCCCACCCTCCCTATCCCACCCCTCTAGGTGGTCACAAAGCACCGAGCTGATCTCTCTGTGCTATGTGGCTGCTTTCCAATAGCAATCTATTTTATATTTGGTAGTGTATATATGTCCATGGCACTCTCCCATTTCGTCCCAGCTGACCCTTCTACTCTGTTTGACAGTCTCTAAGTCCATCCACCTCACCACAAATAACTCAATTTCATTTCTTTTTATGACTGAGTAATATTCCATTGTATATGTATGCCACATCTCCTTTATCCTTTCATATGTTGATGGACACTTAGGTTGCTTCCATGTCCTGGCTATTTATTGTAAATAGAGCTGAAATGAACATTGCAGTATGTGACTCTTTTTGAATTATGGTTTTCTCATGATTTATGCCCAGTAGTGGGATTGCTGGGTTGTATGGTAGTTCTATTTTTAGTTTTTTAAGGAACCTCCATACTATTCTCCATAGTGGCTGTATCAATTTACATTCCCACCAATAGCGCAAGAGGATTCCCTTTTCTCCACACCCTCTCCAGCATTTATTGTTTGTAGATTTTTTTGCAGGCAGACCCCCAACCACTGCGCCACAAAGGAAGCCCCCTGTTTGTAGATTTTTTGATGATGGCCATTCTGACCTGTGTGAGGTGATACCTCATTGTAGTTTTGATTTGCATTTCTCTAATGATTAGTGATGTTGAGCATCCTTTCATGTGTTTGTTGGCAATCTGTATATCTTCTTTGGAGAAATGTAGGTTGTCTTCCCATTTTTGGATTTGGTTGTTTGTTTTTCTGATATTGAGCTGTATGAGCTGCCTGTATATTTTGTAGATTAATCCTTTGTCAGTTGCTTCATTAACAAAAATTTTCTCCCATTCTGAGGGTTGTCTTTTTGCCTTGTTTATGGTTTCCTTTGCTGTGCAAAAGCTTTTAAGTTTCATTAGGTTCCATCTGTTTATTTTTGTTTTTATTTCCATTTCTCTAGGAGGTGGGTCAAAAAGGATCTTGCTGTGATGTATGTCATAGAGTGCTCTGCCTATGTTTTCCTGTGAGAGTTTGATAGTGTCTGGCCTTACATTTAGGTCTTTAGTCCATTTTGAGTTTATTTTGGTGTATGGTGTTAGGGAGTGTTCTAATTTCATTCTTTTACATGTAGCTGTCCTGTTTTCCCAGCACCACTTGTTGAAGAGGTTGTCTTTCTCCATTGTATATTCTTGCCACCTTTGTCATAGATTAAGTGTCCATATGTGCATGGGTTTATCTCTGGGCTTCCTGTCCTGTTCCATTGATCTATATTTCTGTTTTTGTGCCAGTACCATATTGTCTTGATGACTGTAGCTTTGTTCCATATGATCATCTCAATAGATGCAGAAAAACTTTCGACACAATTCAACAGCCATTTATGATAAATACTCTCCAGAAAGTAGGCATAGAGGGAACCTACCTCAACATAATAAAGGCCATATGTGACAAACCCACAGCCAACATCATTCTCAATCGTGAAAAACTGAAACCATTCCCACTAAGATCACGAACAAGACAAGGTTGCCCACTCTCACCACTGTTATTCAACATAGTTTTGAAACTTTTAGCCACAGCAATCAGAGAAGAAAAAGAAATAATAGGAATCTAAATCAGAAAGGAAGAAGTAAAACTGTCACTGCTTGCAGATGACATGATACTATACATAGAGAATCCCAAAGATGCTACCAGAAAACTACTAGAGCTAATCAATGAATTTGGTAAAGTAGCAGGATATAAAATTAATGCATGTAAATCTTCTGCATTCCTATACACTAATGATGAAAAATCTGAAAGAGAAATTAAGGAAACACTCCCATTTACCATTGCAACAAGAAGAATAAAATACCTAGGACTAAACCTACCTAAGGAGACAAAAGGCCTGTATGCAGAAAACTGTAACACACTGAGGAAAGAAATTAAAGATGATACAAACAAATGAAGAGACATACCATGTTCTTGTATTGGAAGATAAACATTGTGAAAATGACTATACTACCCAAAGCAATCTATATATTCAATACAATCCCTATCAAACTACCAGTGGCATTTTTCAGAGAACTAGAACAAAAAAATGCACAATTTGTATGGAAAAACAAAAGACCGCGAATAGCCAAAGCAATCTTGAAAAAGTAAAATGGATCTGGAGGAATCAGGCTCCCTGACTTCAGACTATACAGTTTTTTTTTTAATTGTGAAGAGCACAGCTCATGGCCAAGTCCCCATAGCTTAATTCTCCCATCCTCTCATGAATAACTTCAAGTTGGTGTGAATACTTAGATATTTTATATTTAAAATTTGATATTTATGTATAACTGCTCACATGCATACAAAGCAATATGCAGGATTGATATTGCATATTTACAAAAGTTAAATAATGGCATTTATTTACCTTTATAAGACATTCCTTCCTCCTTTAACATGACGGTTTTGAGAAGTACTACTTCATTTAGCTCTAGTTCATTAATCCATTATTGCATAATATTCCTTTGTATGAATTAACCACATTTATTTTTCTTCTACCAACAAATTGAACTTTTAGGCTGTTTTAGTGTGTTCATAATTACACACAAATTTTGCCATGGACACTAATGGCCACAATTCCTTCTGCACATGTACAAGAATTTGTTTAGGGTAAATTACTGAGCATAAGGTTTCTTATTCTTAATTTATTACCAATTTCTTCTCAAATTATGCTCTTATAGCAATGCATTGTGTTCTGTTTTTCTACTTTCCACCAACACCTTCATGTTAGCCAACTTTTTAAATTGTGTAATCCTATAGATGTGAAATTATGTTTCAAGATTGTTTTAAATAACCTTTTTTTAAGTTAATGATTAGCTTGAGAATCTTTCATTTGCTTATTGGTTATTCAAGATTTCTCTCTACAGGCTTTTCCATTTTTATTTTGTCATGTTTTCTTATTCTTGTGGATATGTTGATGTGTTATCATTCCAGAGTTAAATCCTTTTTTGCTACATCCATGCCATATATCATTTTTCAGTCTTTCTATTTGTTTATACTATTTTTATCATTTACATGTTTCATTTTGCTGTGGACAATTTTATCAGCATTTTCTTTATGCAGTTGTGTAAATACTGTTAAACCCATGAAAATGTAATCTATAGGACAGAGGGATATTTGTCAGTAATGTTCACTATTTTATCCTTAGCACCTAGAAGAATTAATGGCAAATAGGAAGAATTCAATACAAAATGTGTTTAAAGTTTTAATCAGGTTGTTTTCCTATCTTAAAGTAATTAAGAAGTATTTCAACTAATAAATAGAAGTTTTAAATTATTATTTTTATATTTAGTCTTTAATATGTCAGAAATTAAAATTAAATGTCATAAGAATAGTATCTAATGTTATCTTTTTTCTTGCTTATGTATATAGTATGTACAAGCATGTGTGTGCATTTGTGTATTGATATTTATTGATACTAAGCCAATTCTTATAAAATATAGAAAGTTTGTTCCAATACAGTTCACATTCCTCTCCCCTACTTTGTCTTATGATTTTCATATATATTACATCTATATATTAACTCAACAACTCAGTGTTAGAATAATTGTTTTATACCATCTTATAACTGTAAAAACCTAAGAGAAAAAAATTAGACATTATTTTACTTTTATCACAATTTTGGGTCACTCTTATTTTTTCCTGTGGATTTGAATTGATGTCTGGTATCATTTTCTTTAAGCCTGAAGGCCTTCCTTAGGAGTTTCTTGCAAGACATATATGCTAATAACAAATTCTCTTGGTCTTCATGTTTCTGGGCATGTTTTTATTGTACTTCATTTTTTGAAGGATAGTTTTGTTTCTTTTAGTGGACCCTTTTTTTCTCTCCTCTGCACATGCTCACAGTTTCCTTTTTTAGATTTTCTTCCCCAGTTTATAATTGTTTTTAGAGACTTTTTTTTATAATCTTTATAATTTTTTTCCCAGTTTTTATCATTGTTTTTTCCACTATACCAAAAAATTCCTCTCTGTCTGTGACATTATTAAAAATTAATTTTATCTGAGAATTACTAAGTCATGTTAGTGAAATAAATTGTACTTTAAATATTATGCAATACTGTATCAGAATGTTAATTCCTAAAAGAAACTTTTTGTCCCACCCAAAACTCTGTAAGAAGGAAGAAGTTTGGTATCTCTTGCTGGGGATATAATTTATCAGTGTTTACAATGGCTTTCCTTATCTTATGCATAATTTCCTCAACCCTTATATTTTTATAACTTTATCTCCACCTTATATCAAACTTTGCATATGATTTCCTTCTGTCTGTAATATTTTTTCCTTAAGATGTCTTCTTGATAACTTTTTTATCATCTAATATTTGATCAAATGTCATTGTTTCAATAAGCCTTATCTAATTACCCTATTGTATTGTCACCTGCCTCTGATAACTTGTTTCTTGTTCATGTGTAAGTGTTAACCCCCATGCTTCTTTTTAAAGCAAGCTCAATATTTTATTGTACCCATTCCTCTGGATTGTGGCTTCTCTTTAACTTTGGAAACATGGAGATTTATCATTGACTTGTAAGCATAACCACATTTCTTTTTAATATATTTTGTTATAGTTTACTAGTATTTCTGTGTGTTGTGAGTCATATTTCTAGAACACAAATTTTATAATACAGTTTTTCAATTTGCCTAAAGCATGAGACACAACATAAACAACATTTTTAAGGTTTTCCTGAGAATTAGCTGTAAAATTTTAAGAAGGGAAGTAAAGAAAGCAGTTAATGGAGGATATTTATTCCATCATGTATTTCACTCAGGGGTTATATTTTGGGTTATATTGGGATTAAAGCTAATGGCTGCCAATCAACTATCGATGAACAGTTTATATGATTATGGTGTCTGCGTTATTATTTGCAAGCTAAATATTCTAATTAAGGAATACCTGTAGGTTATTTAAGAAGACAAAATTATCATGACTTACCCTACACAAAAAGTCAATCTAAAAATTGGTCACGATGGAAAAGGGCAATTGAAAGAACAAAGCTAACTTGTTCTTGGATAACACTATAGAGTGGGCACATGTGAAATACTTCATATAATTATAGTTCTAGTATCTTAAAAGTATAATGTCAAAAATAACTCAATAAAAGATAACCATGTTTTAAAGCTGTTAGGAAGTGGTCCTAAAGAAATCAAGAAAAATGATCAGAATTCTAAGGCAAGAAATAAAAAGCCTAAGAGGAAAAAGAATCAGTCTATAAAACCATAAGAACTATGAATAAGTGAAACAATAGTGAGTTCACTAATTTCAAAACCTAGCTTAAGGAATACAACTTGGGTTACAGTTGGGTGAAGAAGATAATAAGTTAAAGAGTAGGGACAATTTCATAGACTTCCTTGATATAGTTTAAGGTTAAAAGACATTAAATGCCTGTTTTTAGTTACTATATCAAAATAGGAATTGAAGAAGATATTATCCTACTTTTAGAATTTAGAGATTCGGGAATGCAATAACTTTGATATCTATCTAGCCTACTAGAAGGATTATTAACAGCATAGTTCTAAGCTGCATGGTTTATAACTATGATTCATTAGAGTGTCATTGAAATTTTAATATATGTACATATACTATTGCAATATTTGAACATCTATTTGTTGTAGGCATAGCCCCATTAAAAGAAATATCCATATATCATAAGTAGTTATGCAGAACAGAAATGTATCTACAGAAATGTATCTGTTATGCAGAACAGAAAATGTATCTATCTATGTCATAGATACATAGATACAGAAATGTATCTATGTATCTATGAAAGACATAAAATCTTAGTTCTTGGGAAACAAAGTGGTAGATAGGAGCTAGGGTGTCTTTTTGCGAATTTATAGTTCCCTGATCCTCTGAAATTGGCTTATTTCAGGATATCAACTTTTACAGAGGGAAAGCTAAGGAATATTGCAAAGATAAATGATTATAAAGATAAGCAGATAATGAAAGCTAGAGATTTACTATTTTTCAATCATATTACTTGACTCTATTGTCTGATTCTGAATAACTGATTTAAACCAAAGACCTATTTGCAAGATTATATGGCTTTGCATCCAGCTGTGAGAGTGTGATATTAGCATGCAAGAAAAGGATACGATTATTAGCACAATGCTGGACAAAGGCCTCCCACCTGGGAATGTATTTAGAGAAAATATTTAAACTAATATTACATTTTAATTGCTAGATGAGGAACTATTGAAAGTGTAGTAATTTTCTGTTTTCTTTGGTTGGTATATTTGATGCATTCCACTTGTATTTTAGATCAAAGATGGATATTAAAGTAGGCATTATCACTATACTTAATTTTCCAAAGAGTTATCAGTGAGAAATATTAATCCTAGGTATTAAAAGTATAATTCTACCACTTTGAAAGTTACATATGTATTGATATAACCCCATAAAAATTAGGAAGAAGAAATAATAAATGGAGTTTTCAGATAAAAATATATCTCACTATTGTGGGCATGAAAACATAACACTGGTTTTTCTTGGTATTTTAATAAAGGTATTATGAATTGCTAATATGTACTATATTCTTGAAAATTACATACTTTCATAATTAAATACTCTGACAATAGGGTTTCACACTGGTATTTTATCAAACATAAAGCAATACAAAAATGGACATAATACAAAGCATCATTAGATTATCATTCTCTAAAGTTAGCTTTAATTAAAATATTAAAAAGAACAACATCCTGTGAACTTTAATATAATCAGAACATTTTTGTGGGAAATGAGGCCTGCTCATCTGGTTTTGCATTTTATACTGATAAAAAAAAAGATACTTTTAATCAAAATGTACATGTATTACTCTATTTACTAAAATGATTTCAAAATGCAAAAATACATACACTACATATCAGTGTACATTTTCTTTTACATAATTTGGCAAATATGATCTGTTTTAGAAAAGAAAAAATAGCATGAATATTCCCACTATATCTTCAATCCAATATAGCAGAAGGATTGAACAACCTTGGCCCTGGTGTTCTAATAAAAACAATGTTGCAAAATGCTCAAAGAAATGATAGTATCAAAGGTCTGTGTCATTTTGTTTCCTACCAGATCCAGAATGAGATTGATAAAGTTTCTGTGATTACCTTTCAATCCTTATAGAATGTTGCTTACAGGCCCTGTGATGATGTTCTCTTCATGTGTTTTTCAAATTCTAGATTTTAATAATCTCTTTCTGGGAGAGTGAAACTAAGTAAACTTTGCTTTTCCTGTATTCATCCCAATGCTAGCCTGGGAATAGATAAAAAGTAAGTTATTCATGAAGTGATCACCAAATAGAATATATTACTTTTGGATTAAATTAGGTGGGAGGGAGTTTGGATTAGAATGGTTACAGATACTTTTTGTTAAATATTCTCCCTTGAATTTGGTCTACACTATTTGCTTAAGTAGGAAGAATCTGACAGAACAATTAAACAGATAATAATTTGATTTACTGTCAGTGAATTATAAGCCAATAAATAAGCACAAATTCCCAAAATATTACCTACATGCTGAAAAATCTTAGATTAGTTATGAAAGCTTTAAGTATTGGAATAGACCATATAGAGTAAACCCCCAAAATAATGCCATTTATAATATTCATGAAAAATAATAAAAAATATAAATTTACAAAACCTTGAGTGACTTTATCAATATGATTTCCAAATCTTAATTTTCAGGGCATTCTAGTTCCTTTCTTAATAAGTGTGAGAGTAAAAAGGTAACATTAATTAAGAAAAGAAAGTCTTAAACAGAGACCATAGTATAAGAAAGAGAACATAAGCTTTGAAGTCAGACAAATCTGGTTTCTATTCTCAGATTAGTTACTTAAGGGCAGTGATCTTGGTAAAGTCATTTATGTTCCATTTTCCCCTTTCATTATTTGTAATAATAATACTTACTTTACAGAACTGTAAATATTACATAAAATATACATTATATTTTTGCCATTTGCTTTAAGTGTGCATCCCCAATTGATGGCAGTAGTTTCAGTACAAGTTAGAACAGAATGTTGATAAATGTATAAGTTCTAAAGCATACTTTTAAACCACCAGTGACTGTAGCAAATTCTCCCATATCTATACCCCTGAACACCTAACCAGTCATTTTATTTTATTCATTTCTCTTGAAAAAATATCTTTCTTGTTCCTTTGAAATTCTATTGAACAAATATCATTAATTTTACTTTGCTTATTATTTCCTTAAATTTAAAACTCCATAAAAATAACTTTCACATACATCTTTTTCTTTTCTTTTCTTTTTAAAGAAGCCCATGGAAAAGTTTTAAATGGCCAAGTGAAGGTGGCATTTGCAAATAATGACAGATTTGCAAATAATGGCAGCTTTATTTCATCCTTTCCAAACCTAATGCCTCTAGAAAAGGTTTAATAGAAGTGCTGAGAGGAGGCATCTCTGTTTCTTGATCCCAAAGGTAATGTTTTCAGCATTCCAGGATAAAGTGTGTTTGCTACATACATCTTTTTCTAAAAATAACCACTTAAATCTCTTTTGCATGGCATGTATTTAAAAATTATTTGTTAATTTCATATAAATCAGTGATACAATATTTATGATCTTTTCATGGTGTATTTTCAAGTGTTCAGTGATAATTTTGGCAGAGAAAATGCTTGTTAAATTCATAACTTTTGATTGTTAGATATTGGGTGATATTGCTGAGTCTGAAAATAATGAATTCTAATAAAAATATGGAAATGAATACCAACCACCTCACATTTATGGGGAAAAATGAAAGCATAAATGGATCAAATGTAAACTAGTTTTATTGTGTCCTCAAACTGAACTGATGACAACAATTAGTGCACAATATCATGTTTAGGTCAAACAACATACGCAAATGTATTTTTCTTCCGTAATTCTACAACTTGTTTGCAAGACTTTAAATTATTTTTCACATAACCACAGGGAATGGTTTTCTTTCATTTTGGATCTCTGAAATAGAGCAAATATATACTTTCTTAGAACACTAAAGAGCATTTTATTAGGATGCAGAAATCTCTACTTTCTTGAAATTTTCAAAGTAAGAATTTTTAATCAATATTTAAATGTGAATTTTTTATTTGAATTTTTAATCACCAAATATTAATGATTTAATTGTTTTCCAACAAAATGTTAATTCATTATAGCTTTGTCCTATATTTTCAATGTTTTACAAAATCATGTTTTTTATGATACATATTTATGCAGGTGAATGATGTCTAAATACTGGGAACATTTTGCTGTTTTTGAAGTTCAGTTTAACTGGCCAAATAATGCATGCCAGTGTGAAATAAATAAATGCCATATATATTAAATAATTAATTTAACAGTAAAATGAACTAGTTTAGAAGTGATATGATTTATTTACAAGTTGTTACACCCATGGGGAGAGACTGTGGATTTGTGTGCTGTGGATTTGTGTGGTATAGGTAGGCAGTTTATTATATATTTCACATACCAGCCTAAGCTACTTTCAGTTGCTCTTTTCCCTCAATTTTTCTCACTTACTTCTATGGCATCAATTTTCTCTACCTAAGTTTCATCTAAATTTCTAGCTCTTGTACTTCTATAATCTACACATAATTTTTCAAGTATTTCCCATATTCTTTCATTTAAGGACCTTAAAATCCCTCCCCAATACAATATGAATACATAGCTAACATAAAATACCCCCAACTCTCAAACTGATAACCCCTTATAACTGCTATTCTCTGCTAATGCTTTCACAATTGTCCTAATTTCTGCTCAGATGACATCTAGTCAGTTATCAAGCTGAGTTGATTCTGCAATTCACTTATTTATTCCTTTGTTCATGCAGCAAAAGTTTATTGTTCCTACTAAAATTGGCTGATAATATTCTCGATACATTTTTGATAATATAATAATAATTTATTTCCATTTTGTTGGGTCTGAGTCCTCTCAGAATATGTGATAGAGATCTAACATCCCTTGGACAGCCTGCCAACACTCAATAATGCTACAACAGCAAGTCTCTGTTGACAGGTCAACTACAGCAAAATCTGCTCTTTCCTGGTGTCGCAAGCTTGTACCAGGCTCCATCTGTTTTGTTCCAGAATGTTTGGTCCTGCCTAAATCTTATGCTTTGATACAATATTTTTAGTATCAACAATGAGTAGTGTGACAATATGTTTTATTGTCCAAACAGAGACACTATGGACTATGAAAAACAGTAAAAACTCTTAAAATGTATAACTTTTGAATGTTTATTTCTTAAGTGCCAAACTGGTCACAGTATATTGAAAAAACTAAAGATAATTATATTCTAAAATAAATGTTTAAAAATATTTCTAAAAGTAAAAACATATACACATATCTTAAATAAAAATCTTATTTATATTGATTTCTCAGGATTAACATAAGAAGAAAATAATTCTGGTATATATGTATCTATTTCTAATACCAAGTCACAAATATTTTTTTAAAGAATATATTTCTCAATGTGGTATAAAATGTAAATTTGTCAACTTGGAAACAGAAAATCCATCAGAAGATTGTTTCCACAAGTTAAGGTACTTAAAAAATAGTTTGTAATAGTTCAAGGTTAAAAACTGAATACAATTTGATTCATGTCATTATTTAATTTGTTTAAATCTTCCCTTGATAAGTAGATTTCTAAGTCTTTCTATTTTGTATGAGTTATTTTAAATAATCCCAATTTTCTGAGAACTGCTTTTTTGTGGTTAGTATTTCATTCATTATTGCTATGACTAACAATCCCCAACTACTTTTGGAAATGTAATCACACTTTAAAAGAGTTATTTACAAAATCTTTAACAGTGGGGCACTTATGTTGATTTGCTAAATAGTTCCTCAAAGGCTAAACATTTTTAATTGATAAACAGTAAAGAGAGAAATTGCATATTGCCATGTTGAATTATTTTGTTTTTTGCTTTCTATATTGGATTTGTATATATCATATACAATATATATACTACCCATAGCTTATTTTGTGAGTGTATAAAAAGATTTGTAAAATTTGACAACTGTGGATTTTAATTCTGAATTATATTTTCATCAAAACCAACTCAGGTACATTCTTGCTCCACAGATAATTAATTTAGTAAGAATATTGTTTTACTGTGCTACTCTGCTTCAAATTTATATTCATAGTAATTTGCAAAACCAAGTAATTTTATTTTCAGTGTTGACCTGGGAAACTGAATTTTAACAACTTTTACAATTTCAGTTGTCTCACTTTTGAGAGAATGAACTCTTAAAAGCTTTGGTTTTTGTTTTGTTTTTTAGTGGAGTATAGTTGATTTACAAACTTGTGTTAGTTTCAGGTGTACAGCAAAGTGGTTCAGTTATACATGTACATATACATATATTCATTCTTTTTTTAGATTCTTTTCTCTTATAGAGAAATATTGAGTAGAGTTCCCTGTACAGTAGATTCTTGTTGGTTATCAATCTTATATAATATAGTGTTTATATGTTAATCCCAAGCTCCTGATTTATCCTTCCTCTCCATGTTTCCTCATTGGTAACCATAAGTTTGTTTTCAACATCTGTAAGTCTGTTTCTGTTTTTGTAAATAAGTTCATTTGTGTCATTCTTTAAAATTAGATTCCACATATGAGTGACATCATATGATATTTGTCTTTCTCTGTCTGACTTACTTCGCTCTGTATGACAGACTCTAGGTCCATCTACATCTCTACAAATGACCCCAATTTTGTTCCTTTTGATGACTGAGTAATATTCCATTGTATATATGTACCACATCTTCTTTATCCATTCATCTGTCGATGGACATTTAGGTTGCTTCCATGTCTTGGCTATTGTAAATAGTGTTGCAATGAACATTGGGGTGCATGTATCTTTTCAAATTATGGTTTTCTCCACATGTATGTTCAGGAGTGAGATTGCTGGATCATATAGTAGTTCTATTTTTAGTTTTTTAAGGAACCGCCATACTGTTTTCCATAGTGGTTGTACCAATTTACATTCCCACCAACAGTGTAGGAGGGTTACCTTTTCTCTACACCCTCTCCAGCATTTACTGTTTGTAGACTCTTTGATGATGGCAATTCTGACCAGTGTGAGGTGATACCTCATTTTAGGTTTGATTTGTGTTTCTCTGATAATTAGTGATGTGAGCTTTTTTTCACATGTGTTTTGGCCATTTGTATATGCTCTTTGGAGAAATGTCTATTTAGAGCTTCTACCCATTTTTTGATTGGGTAGTTTGTTTCTTTGACATAGAGTTGTATGAGCTGTTTGTATATTTTGGAGATTAATCCCTTGTTGGTCACTTCATTTGCAAATATTTTCTCCCATTCTGTGGGTTGTCTTTTTGTTTTGTTTATGGTTTCCTTTGCTGTGCAAAAGCTTTTAAGTTTCATTAGGTTCCATTTGTTTATTTTTGCTTTTATTTTCATTACTCTAGAGAGTGGATCAAAAAGATCTTGCTGAGGTGCTCGCTTTGGCAGCACATATACAAAAAGATCTTGCTGAGATTTATGTCAAAGAGTGTTCTGCCTATATTTTCCTCAAAGAGTTTTATAGTGTCTGGTCTTACATTTAGGTTTTTAATCCATTTTGAGTTTATTCTGTTGGGTGTTAGGGATTATTCTAATTTCATTCTTTTACATGTAGCTGTCCAGTTTCCCAGAACCCGTATTGAAGAGGCTGTCTTTTCTCCATTGTATATTCTTGCCACCTTTGTCACAGATTAGGTGTCCATAAGTGTGTGGGTTTATCTCTAGGCTTTTTATCCTGTCCCATTGATCTATATTTCTGTTTTTGTGCCAGTACCATATTGTCTTGATTACTGTAGCTTTGTAGCATAGTCTGAAATCAAGGAGCCTGATTCCACCATCTCCCTTTTTCTTTCTCAAGATTGCTTTGGCTATTAGGGGTCTTTTGTGCTTCCATACACATTGTAAATTTTTTCGTTCTAATTCTGTGAAAAATGCCATTGGTAATTTTTTTTTTTTGTGGTACGTGGGCCTTTCACTGTTGTGGCCTCTCCCATTGTGGAGCACAGGCTCCGGACATGCAGGCTCAGTGGCCATGGCTCACGGGCCCAGCCACTCCACAGCATGTGGGATCTTCCCAGACCGGGACACGAACCCATGTCCCCTGCATCGGCAGGCAGACTCTCAACCACTGCGCCACCAGGGAAGACTGCCATTGGTAATTTGATAAAGATTGCATGGAATCTGTAGATTGCTTTGGGTAGTATAGTCATTTTCACAATATTGATTCTTCCAGTCCAAGAACATGGTATATCTCTCCATTTGTTTGTGTCATCTTTGAGCTCTTTCATCAGTGTCTTATAGTTTTCTGCATACAGGTCTTTTGCCTCCTTCGGTGGGTTTATTCCTAGCTTTTTATTCTTTTTGATGTGATGGTAAATGGGATGTTTCATTAATTTCTCTTTCTGATCTTCTGTTTTAAGTGTATAGGAATGCAAGAGATTTCTGTGTGTTAATTTTGTATCCTGCAACTGTATTGAATTCACTGGTGAGCTCTATTATTTTTCTGGTAGCATCTTTAGGATTCTCTTTGTGTAGTATCATGTCATTTGTAAACAGTGACAGTTTTACTACTTCTTTTCCAATTTGGATGTCTTTTATTTCTTTATCTCCTGTGATTGCTGTGGCTAGGACTTCCAAAACTATGTTGAATAAAAGTAAAAGCTTTGTTTTAATTTATATAAATTTAATTAAAATTTAATTCCTATTTAAAGTAACTGATGATACCCAATGCATTAGTTAACAATCTTCTGATGCATTTGACTTTCTTCTGTTAACAGATTCTACATATTAATATCTATCAGTTCACTTTTTTTATATGTACCAGAAGACTTGGAACTGATAATGAGAAAAATTAGTTTAGAAGAAGAGTCATTTGAGTTGAATGAAAAGTCATGCATAACAGTCATAGATAAACACAACTTAAACTTTTGGAGGTGATATATAACATTTTTACATATCAATCATATCTCAACAAAGGGGTTTAAAAATAAAACCTATTGATACAACTTTTGTAGGTAAACTTGTTTATATTTTGTTTTCAAATTGCTAACTTTTGAAATATTCCTGATGCTTTTTCAACAGATATGCATCATCCTATTTTTATCTTGTCAGCGACATCATTACAGTTTCTATAGTGGATGGTAAATGTTAACAAATACTTGCTTAACTGACATGTTTATTACTAACTTTGTTGAATAGAAATTCAGTCTTAAACTTTTCATTAAATGTGCATTTTCACTATTTTGAGATAATTACCACCAAAAGTACTTATTACAAACTTAAAAAGTGTTACCAAATGAGTGTTATCAAGACATTTGACCATGTTACCAAATGACAAGTTCTTGTATATTTATAACATTTATAAATTATCAAACCTCTGCAGCAGAAATATACAATTTTCTATAAAATATAGGCATTGATGGACCTCAATTTCAACATAATTTTTTAAAATATTTTCAACTGAAAAGAAAACACACAACATGAGGGCTGTGAGTTCAGTTTTATTTGTGACTTACTGAAGACTATAGCCCAGGAGACAGCTTCTCAGATAGCTCTGAGGAACTACTTCATAGATGTATAAGACCAGGGCAGGGAGGGGAGATCAGTACTTATATCCTTTCATGAAGGGGTTACATGCAGTCAAGCATATATCTCAGTAGAAGGTTGCTGCTAGTCATGAGAAGGTTGCTGCTAGTCACAAGGAGCAGATGTCTCTGTTAATGATTTTAGTGTTTTTCTAGGTATGAGAAGACGCAAGAAATTGGATTCATAAAATTTTCTCCTGAAAATATCAAACTATTTGAAGGCCTGTTCTGCCACTTTTCCTAGAGCACAGAGTAACTCATTCCTGATCTCTCCTCATTCCTGAACTCCTTTCAGGGTGTGTTAAAGGTCAGTGACTGCAGTGGCTAGTGACTTAATTCTTGTAGAACCAGATGGTTAGTGACATTTTTTAGTTGTCAATATCTAAAATAGCTCTTACCTTATTATCTCTAGAAATTGCTAAATTTAGTTATTACATACTTCAGTATCTAACTCTTGATCATAAGTTACCATATTTTCTCTTTTCCAACCCACTCTTTCCCTATAATCCCTGATTTCAGACCAAATTAACATTTCTTTTTCCTTATTTTTTCTTTGAAAAACATGAGCCCTTTTATTCTCCTCCTTCTTTGTCCCATCTACTCATTTCCAACATTAAAGCCATATTATAGACTCAATGTTTATGTCTCCCAACATTCATATGATTAAATCCTAACGTCTAATGAGATGGTTTTTGAAGGTGGGGGCTTTGGGGGGTGATAAAATCATGTAGGTAGAGCTCTCATGAATGGGATTAGTGCCCTTATAAAAAGACCCTAGAGATCTCCCTCTCCCTTTGCACCATTGAGAACACAGCAATAACACAGTTGTCTATGAATGAGGAAGTGGGACGTCATCAGACAACATATATCTGCTGATGCCTTGATCTTGGACTTCCCAGCCTCCAGACTGAAAAATAAATTTGTCTTGTTTATAAGCTACCTAGTCTATGGTGTTCTGCTATAACATCCTGGACAGACTAAGACACCATACTTTCTCTATTATTATTTCTGTGCAGAAAACATGAACTTTAACACTACCATATGACTTCACTTTTGCACACAAAATGCTGAGTGTACTACTATTAAAAACACAAGAAAACACTTTGAAATATAATGAGATTGCAATATTGCCTTGAAATTTTCATGTGTTGCTAATAAATTCCCTTTCCCCACAACAATCTCTAGCTTTTACCCTTATCCTTATAATTCAAATCCAACACATAGCTCAGAACATATATCAGTGTTCAGCTTTTCTTCAAAATTAGCATATTGAGAAACTACACATTACTTCTCTACACAGTAAAATTCTATCCATGTCTATAACCATGTTTCCTTGCTTAGAATTCAGTGGAAGCAAAACTCCTCCTCCTATTAAAGACCTGTTACAATATCTGTTCTCTGACTCTATTGGATTCTGTTTCTCAAGGAATTTCTTTATCTTCTATCTTATCTTTTCTTCTTGGTTGAATAAGACATAATAACAGAAATAATAATTATAACAATAGTTATAATAAATACTTTCATCAACTCTAGTTCTCAATACCTAGCTCTTACTCATATCAACTTTCCTTTTAGAGCTGAGCTTCCAAAATGGGTGTATTTACCTGCTCATCTCCCACTTACCTAATCCAGTGCTTCCCTGATTCTAATTCTAACTTGCATTGTTCAACAATGGCATATTATCAGCCAAATTTTTTAGTCATTATTTGGCATATATAGCCATGGACACTACTGAACTTTTCCAGCTTCTTGAAATTTTTTGTTTCTTTGGGTGGCTTCATTCAGAGTTTCAACCTTAATTGTCTTTGCAAAATATTTTTCATTTGCATTTCCAATGGTGAAGATTCTGAGAATTTCAGAAGACCCTGGAAGATTAAGTAAGATAAGGGATTTAAAAAAATTCATTGGGTTCATTACAAGGGTGATGTTAGTATCTTGACAGCTGCATTTTCATTAGTGATAATTAGAAATCATACTGAAATCATTTGGGGGTGAATGCAAGATTAAAATAAGTGAATACATTTCAAGAAATTGACTATTAATTGGAGGAGATAAATTGGACTGTAGATTATGAGTATTTAGGGTCAAAGGAAGTTTGTTTATATATATATATTTCAAACATAAAATTTATTGTTTTATAACTGGATCACTTTGGAATGCTTAAATCCATGAAAGAAGAAATGAGCTAGAGATTCTAATTCAGAAGGGCATGGATAATCTTGGGCTTTCTACTTTCTTTTGCTATCCACTGCCTTTTGGTTTCTAATAATAGTCAATGGCTCAAAGCTTGCTAGTTTCTAATACACTTAATACCTTAGTATCTAAAACACAAAACTAACCAAGTCATAAAACCTGTCATTAAGGCTTCATTAACTTTGGAATAAAATACAAATTCCTTAGCATGGAACAAAATGTCCTTCATTAATGAGCCCTTTGCTAACACTTCAGACCTACATTTTTACCATCTCGCCTTCAGATATGCCTTCTGGAATCTATCTGTAGATGACTATATGTATTAAGCTTCAGAAACATTGATATAAGCCTTTTATTCTGCCTGAACACCTTTCTTTCCCTTTTCACCAATTTAGTTCAATTTTTAGAATTCAGGTCATTCATTTACTTGATAAATACTTGCTGTGAATATATGAAGCACCATAGTAAGTGTTTGTGACACAGCAAAGAAAAACATAGGTGTTATATATAATATTTATTATATAATATGTATTTATATTATATTATTTATGCTTATTTTATAATTATTTGTTTAATATATGTTGACTTTGCTAGAATATCCACAATAAGAAGGAATATATCTCTTATTATATATCAACTTCATAAAAGCCATCACTTATTAAACCAATAATTATAAAATAAATATAAAAATACAATAAACATTATTAAAATAAGGCAACATAACAGAATACCAAGAAATTGTATAGCAAAGTGCCTTAACACTTTGGGAAAGTTCAAAACAGGAATCTAGTAATAAATTGTATTTAATATGAAACTTGATGACTGAGAAGCAAATTCAAAATGGGAAAGCTTTAGAAAAGCACTATGAGAGAAGCTAGATACTGCAAAGATGAAACTAGAACTTTGAGCATTAGAGAAATGTACAGAAAGCTGAGTGCCTCAAAAAAAAAATTAATAGGGAGAAAGAGTAGTATGAACTTAGACTAGGGATATAAACTAGGACATAATTATGTGAGATTTATAAGCCATGATAAAAAATAATATAAGGTTGCTCTTTACTCCATGATCAGAGGAGAATTTTCTATACGCTTTTAAGCAAATGTGTGACATGATCAGGTGTAAAATTTTAAAACATAATTTGAGATGTTGCCTGGAGAAGAGATAGACTGCAAATACGCAAGAGTGAATGTAGGGAGACTGATTAGGAGGTTATTACAGACTTCAGATAAGAAACAATGATGAGTTGAACTAGGATGTTGGGAGTGGAGATGGAAAGAAGGAGCTCCCTGAATATTTTAGTAGAACTTTATATTTTATTTGATAGTGAAGATGAGAGGAAATCAGATATGATTTCCTCCAGAATGTTTAATGAATCTTCCTAATCTAGGTTAGTTCCCATTTATATGCACTCTGGGCTTACCTCAGTCTTAGAAGTGGCCAGATTTTATTGTCAGTATTCATTTATCTTTCTTCTCTAAGCATATCAACTATTGAGAACAAAAATATATCCTTCTTTTATCTCTGTATTTTTCAATGTCAAATACAATGGATAACCTATTTTTGCTGGATAAATGTAAACAATTTTAGGAGGAGACAGACACTTTGGAAATTCCAGGTGACCCTTGACTTTCTGGGTGCTTCTAAAACTTACCTTTTCCCTTGAGAACTTACAATTTTATATACTCACATGAATATCTGAAGTCAAATTAACTCAGGAAAGCATGGCCTTTGAAAGCTCATGTTTGGAGAGGATTTGACGCAAGTAATAGTAATGATAATTGTTAACAGAAATATCTTTAGATAAGAAAGATTATGGTATATTGGAAATAGCAGTATATTTATAATCAGTAAACCTTCATCTGACACTGACTAGTTGTGAAGTATTGGATAAAATAAAGGGATTGCTGACATTTGCATAGAAAATTGTCCCTTTCTTTATACTTTTCCATACATATGTAATTGTTCTGCCTCCCTCCCTACCTCTTCTATGCTATTCCTATGGGTACATCCCACAGAGAGTTGCTAGCACCTCCCAGACATGAATAAGAGTCAATTTCTATAAATGATACAGCCTGAGGAGTAAATTTGAAGATTTGGAAAGCAGCCAGTTCTCTAGGTTTATAAAAATGCTTTGTGCATTGCAAATCTGCTGTGCTGGGGGCATATGAATACATGAAACAGCAGGCCCCTTAGTCGTTTGTTGCCTGAAGGGCTGTGGTGAGCCCTGCACAGGAAGGATGGCTAGAGGATGTGCTTAAATGGCCCTGATGTATTTCTGACCATATGGTAAAGCTGGAATGCTGGGAAACAGGAGCAGCACAGAACTAACTGTTGTGCCCCAGTTAGAAACCCTATGACTTCTGCATTATCTAAAATGTCCAGAATAAACAGTATTAGGCCAAGAAAAAAATAGTTGCTATTTATTTTTACTAGTTATTTAATTACTAGTTATGTTAACTTTAATTTCTCATTTGTTTTTATTTAGAATTATCCTGTCTGTGTGGAGCTCTATAGATGAAAGAATGGTTCTTTATATATTTAACGTATGGAACAAATTGTCAATCTACCACATGCAATAAAGCAGCAATTTATGATAAGAAATAAATACCACTGTAAATATGGCAGAGGGTCCATTTAGTGTAAGTGGTATATGTTTAACACATAAGAATTTGTCTTAGTCAGTGTGGGCTGCTATAACAAAATAACATAGACTGGGTGGCTTACAAACAACAGAAATGTATTCCTCATGGTTCTGGAGGCTGATCCTGGGAAGTTCAATAACAAGGTACTGGCAGGTTCAGTGTCTGGTAAGAGTCCACTTTCTGGTACACAGAGAATTGGTTTTGTGCTGAAAACTCACATGGCAGAAGGGATAAGGTTTCCTCTGAAGCCTCTTTTATAAGAACAGTAATCCTGTTACCGAGTCCAAGTTTGTACTGCTTGCTGCATGACAGGCCAATAAATTGAGAGACAAGTTGTTGGGGCAAGGAATAGGAACTTTATTCACAAAGCCAGCAAACCAAGAAGATGGTGGACTAGTGTCCCAAAGAACCATCTTACTGAGTTAGAACTCAAGCATCTTTTATACTAAAAGTGGAGGAGGTGTGGCTGGGTATTGCAAACTTCTTGGTACCAGCCAGACCCTGGAAGTGATAATCCTTTGTTCTTACAGCTAGGTAGGTATGGTCAGGATGTTCCTATAAACCTCTAATGAGGCAAATATTATCTTTGTTCTGCAACTTTTTCTCACTATATGAATGGAAAAGTGTTATACCTTTAAATGTCAAGCCTGAGAGACAGAGTGTTGAAAATGAACAATCATGTGTATTTCAGGCTATAGGCAACATTGTTATACAAAGGTGCAGAGCCAGCATGACTAAGCACACAGGCAACAGATCACAAAGGTTAGAGCTAAAGGAATAGATACAATATGGAGTCAGGTTTGTTCTCTGTTACAATTCCATTCAAGGCTCCACCCTTTTGACCTAATCACCTCCCAAAGACCCCACTTCCTAATACCATCACTTTGGGGGTTAGGATTTCAACATAAGAATTTTGAAGGACACAAACATTTACTGTGTAGCAGAATTTACATATTAATGTTACCATTGTAACTACTAATGACTGAAAATAGTAATTATAGAGAAGGACTATTTACAATTATTTATTTCAAAGATGTTTATTTTGGTCTTTTAATTTTTTCTTTTGCTTTATTTTAATTCTTTTTGCAACATAATTAGCTTGTCCATCAGCAAGAACTGAGGTTGTGCCTTAGAGTAATGATAAAGAGAAATTCAAAATTTTTCTGTTTTTTTAACAACGAGTTTATGTTGTAACAAAAGCTAAGTTTAATTACATCCGATTTAGTTCTAGGACTTACTCAAGAACTCTGGTTGATGGTACATCATAGCACTTCTTTCGGTAGGAACACTGTTAATGATATTTCTTCAAGGAAATAATAAATTCAAAAAACGCTCATCCAAGGGAAGTAATAAACCCTTAACTGTCCACATCTTTTTTAATCTGGTTGATTAGATCAACATTAGGATCAGATTTACTACTCTCTCATATATGTAATTCATCAATTTTTACTGTTGAAGAGTATGATTTTTAATGAATATATATTATAATTTTATCATTTTCATACCCATTTTCATGTTTATGGGTATTTAGGTGATTTATAGTATTTAAATATTTTTTCCTATTATGAATACAATGATATGACATTTACTTTTATTTATTTATTTATTTTTGAATTTTATTTCATGTATTTTTTTATACAGCAGGTTCTTATTAGTCATCAATTTTATACACATCAGTGAATACATGTCAATCCCAATCTCCCAATTCATCACACCCCCACCACACCGCTGCTTTCCCTGATTGGTGTCCATATGTTTGTTCTCTACATCTGTGTCTCAATTTCTGCCCTGCAAACCAGTTCATCTGTACCATTTTTCTAGGTTCCACATATATGCGTTAACATACGATATTTGTTTTTCTCTTTCTGACTTACTTCACTCTGTATGACAGTCTCTAGATCCATCCACGTCTCAACAAATGACCCAATTTCGTTCCTTTTTATGGTTGAGTAATATTCCATTGTATATATGTACCACATCTTCTTTATCCATTCATCTGTTGATGGGCATTTAGGTTGCTTCCATGACCTGGCTATTGTAAATAGTGCTGCAATGAACACTGGGCTGCATATGTCGTTTTGAATTACGGTTTTCTCTGAGTATATGCCCAGTAGTGGGATTGCTGGATCATATGGTAATTCTATTTTTAGTTTTTTAAGGAACTTCCATACTGTTCTCCATAGTGGCTGTATCAATTTACGTTCCCACAAAGAGTGCAAGAGTGTTCCCTTTTCCCCACACCCTCTCCAGCATTTGTTGCTTGTAGATTTTCTGATGATGTGCATTCTAACTGATATGAGGTGATAATTCATTGTAGTTTTGATTTGCATTTCTCTAATAATTAGTGATGTTGAGCAGCTTTTCATGTGCCTCTTGGCCATCTGTATGTCTTCTTTGGAAAAATTTCTATTTAGGTCTTCTGCCCATTTTTGGATTGGGTTGTTTGTTTTTTTAATATTGAGCTGCATGAGCTGTTTATATAATTTGGAGATTAATACTTTGTCCATTGATTCGTTTGCAAAAATTTTCTCCCAATCTGAGGGTTGTCTTTTCATCTTGTTTATGGTTTCCTTTGCTGTGCAAAAGCTTTGAAGTTTCATTATGTCCCATTTGTTTATTTTTGTTTTTATCTCCATTACTCTAGGAGGTGGATCAAAAAAGATCTTGCTGTGATGTATGTCAGAGAGTTCGTCCTACGTTTTCCTCTAAGAGTTTTATAGTATCCGGTCTTATCTTTAGGTCTCTAATCCATTTTGAGTTTATTTTTGTGCATGGTGTTAAGGAGTGTTCTAATTTCATTCTTTTACATGTAGCTGTCCAGTTTACCGAGCACCACTTATTGAAGAGACTGTCTTTTCTCCATTGTATATCCTTACCTCCTTTGTCATAGATTAGTTGACCATAGGTGCGTGGGTTTATCTCTGGGCTTTCTGTCTTGTTCCATTGATCTATATTTCTGTTTTTGTGCCAGTACCATATTGTCTTGATTACTGTACCTTTACAGTATAGTGCGAAGAGAGGGACTCTGATTCCTCCCACACAGTTTTTTTCCCTCAAGACGGCATTGGGTATTCAGGGTCTTTTGTGTCTCCATAAAAATTTTAAGATCTTTTGTTTTAGTTCTGTAAAAAATGCTATTGGTAATTTGATAGGGATTGCATTGAATCTGTAGATTGCTTTTGGTAGTATAGTCATTTTCACAATATTGATTCTTCCAATCCAAGAACATGGTATATCTCTCCATCTATTGGTATCATCTTTAATTTCTTTCAACAGTGTCTCATAGTTTTCTGCATACAAGGCTTTTGTCTCCCTAGATAGGTTTATTCCTAGGTATTTTATTCTTTTTGTTGCAATGGTAAATGGGAGTGTTTCCTTAATTTCTCTTTCAGATTTTTCATTATTAGTGTGTAGGAATGCAAGAAATTTCTGTGCATTAATTTTGTATCCTGCAACTTTACCAAATTCATTGAATAGCTCTAGTAGTTTTCCAGTAACATTTTTAGGATTCTCTATGTATAGTATCATGTCATCTGCAAGCAGTGACAGTTTTACTTCTTCTTTTCCAATTTGTATTCCTTTTATTTCTTTTTCTTCTCTGATTGCCATGGCTAGGACTTTCAAAACTATGTGGAATAAGAGTGGTGAGAGTGGACATTCTTGTCTCATTCCTGATCTTAGAGGAAATGCTTTTAGTTTTTCATGATTGAGAATGATGTTTGCTGTGGGTTTGTTGTATATGGCCTTTATTATCTTGAAGTAGGTTCCCTCTATGCCCACTTTCTGGAGAGTTTTTATCATAAATGGATGTTGAATTTTGTCAAACCTTTTTCTGCATCTATTGAGATGATCATATGGTTTTCCTTCTTCAATTTGTTAATATGGTGTATCACATTGATTGATTTGCATATATTGAAGAATCCTTGCATCCCTGGGATAAATCCCACTTGATGATGGTGTATGATCCTTTTAATATGTTGTTGGATTCTGTTTGCGAGTATTTTGTTGAGGATTTTTGCATCTATATTCATTAGTGATATTGGTCTGTAATTTTCTTTTTTTGTAGTATCTTTGTCTGGTTTGGGTATCAGGGTGATGGTGGTCTCAGAACGAGTTTAGGAGTGTTCCTTCCTCTGCAATTTTTTGGAAGAGTTTGAGAAGGATCAGTGTTAGCTCTTCTCTAAATGTTTGACAGAATTCACCTGTGAAGCCATCTGGTCCTGGAATTTTGTTTGATGGAAGATTTTCTTTTTTTTTAGAAATGGGGCTAATTTTTTTAAATTAATTTTGTTTTTTTTATTTTTGTCTGTGTTGGGTCTTCACTGCTGCTCACGGGCTTTCTCTAGTTGCAGCAAGCAGGGGCTACTCTTCGTTGCAGTGTGCGGGCTTCTCATTGTTGTAGCTTCCCTTGTTGCAGAGCACAAGCTCTAGAGCGCAGGCTCAGTAGTTGTGGCTCACTAGCCCAGTTACTCCATGGGCATGTGGGATCTTCCCAGATCAGGGATTGAACCTGTGTCCCCTGCATTGGCAGGCAGAGTCTTAACCACTGCACCACCAGGGAAGCCCTGTTGGCGGATTTTTAATCACAGTTTCAATTTCATTACTTATGATTGGTCTGTTCATATTTTCTATTTCTTCCTGGTTCAGTCTTGGAAGTTTATACCTTTCTAAGAATATGTCCATTTCTTCCAGGTTGTCCATTTTATTGGCATTGAGTTGTGTGTATTAGTCTCTTAGGATGCTTTGTATTTCTGAGGTGTCTGTTGTAACTTCTCCGTTTTCATTTCTAATTTTATTGATTTGAGTCCTCACACTCTCTTTCTTGATGAGTCTGGCTAATGGTTTATCAATTTTGTTTATCTTCTCAAAGAACTAGCTTTTAGTTTTATTGATCTTTGCTATTGTTTTCTTTGTTTCTATTTCATTTATTTCTGATCTCATCTTTATGATTTCTTTCCTTCTGCTAACTTTGGTTTTGTTTGTTCTTCTTTTCTAGTTCATTTAGGTGTAAGTTTAGATTTTTTATTTGAGATTTTTCTTGTTTCTTAATGTGGGCTTGTATAGCTATAAACCTCCCTCTTAGAACTGCTTTTGCTGCATCCCATAGATTTTGATCAGCGTGTTTTCATTGTCATTTGTCTCTAGGTATTTTTTGATTTTAAGTATATCATGCCACTCCATTCTGGCTTGTAGAGTTTCTGCTGAGAAATTAGCTGTTAACCTTACGGGAGTTCCCTTGTATGTTACTTGTCATTTTTCCCTTGCTGCTTTTAATAATTTTTCTTTGGCTTTAATTTTTACCAATTTGATTACTATGTGTCTCGGCATGTTTCTCCTTGAGTTTATCCTGTATGGCACTCTCTGCCCTTCCTGGAGTTGGGTGGCTATTTCCTTTCCCATGTTAGGGAAGTTTTCAATTATAATCTCTTCAAATATTTTCTCTAGTCCTTTTTCTCTCTCTTCTCCTTCTGGGACCCCTATAATGCGAATGTTGTTGCATTTGATGTTGTCCCAGAGGTCTCTTAGGCTGTCTTCATTTCTTTTCATTCTTTTTTCTTTATTCTGTTCCACAGCAGTGAATTCCACCATTCTGTCTTCCAGGTCACTTATCCGATCTTCTGCCTCAGTTATTCTGCTATTGATTCCTCCTAGTGTAGTTTTCATTTCAGTTATTGATTTGTTCATCTCTGTTTCTTTGTTCATTAATTCCTCTAGGTCTTTATTAAACATTTCTTGCATCTTCTCGATGTTTGACTCCATTCTTTTTCCATGGTCCTTGATCATCTTCACTATCATTATTCTGAATTCTTTTTCTGGAAGGTTGCCTATCTCCACTTCATTTAATTGTTTTTCTGGGTTTTTTTCTTGTTCCTTCATCTTGTACATAGCCCTCTGCATTTTCATCTTGTCTATCTTTCTGTGAATGTGGTTTTTGTTCCGCAGGCTGCAGGACTGTCGTTCTTCTTGCTTCTGCTGTCTGCCCTCTGGTGGATGAGGTTATCTAAGAGGCTTATGCAAGTTTCCTGATGTGAGGGACTGGTGGTGGATAGAGATGACTGTTGCTCTGGTGGGCAGAGCTCAGTAAAACTTTGATCCATTTGACTGCTGATAGGTGGGGCTGGGTTCCCTCCCTGTTGGTTGTTTGGCCTGAGGCAACCCAACACTGGAGCCTACCTGGGCTCTTTGGTGGGGCCAATGGTGGATTCTGGGAGGGTTCACACCAAGGAGTACTTCCCAGAACTTCTGCTTTCAGTGTCCTTGTCCCCACGGTGAGCCACAGCCACCCCCACCTCTGCAGGAGACCTTCCAACACTCGCAGGTAGGTCTGGTTCATTCTCCCCTGGGGTCACTGCTCCTTCCCCTGGGTCCTGATGCACACACTGCTTTGTGTGTGCCCTCTAAGAGTGGAGTCTCTGTTTCCCCCAGTTCTGTCGAAGTCCTGCAATCAAATCTCAGTGGTCTTCAAAGTCTGATTCTCTAGGAATTCCTTCTCCCGTTGCCAGACCCCCAGGTTTGGAAGCCTGATGTGGAGCTCAGAACCTTCACTCCAGTGGGTGGACTTCTGTGGTATAAGTGTTCTCCAGTCTGTGAGTCACCCACCCAGCAGTTATGGGATTTGATTTTACTATGATTGAGCTCCTCCTACCATCTCATTGTGGCCTCTCCTTTGTCTTTGGATGTAGGGTATCATTTTTGGTGAGTTCCAGTGTCTTCCTGTCGATGATTGTCCAACAACTAGTTGTGATTTTGGTTTTCTCACAAGAGGGAGTGAGAGCACGTCCTTCTACTCTGTCATTTTGGTTCCAATCTGACATTTATTTTTAATTGAAGTATAATTTACATATTATACAATTCAACCTGTAAACAGTAGAGTTATTACTTACATGAAATATGAGATGTATAGAAAGATGTATAGAACAGTTCCATCTCCCCCAAAAAGCTAAAAAAATTTTTGCCTAATCCAAAGTCATAAACATTTCTTCTTAAAGTTGTATAGTTTTTAATTTTACATTTAGATCTGAGATCCATTTTGAGTTATTCACTATGATATGAGGTGTAGATCAAGATTTTTTATTTCTTTTATATAGATGTCTAATTGTTTTAGCATCATTTGTTCCAGCACCATTTTTTCCAGCACTATTTAGTTCTTCATTGAATTGTCTTTTCCCCTTACTTAAAAATCAATTGACCATACATATGTGCATCTATTTCTTGATACCCTAATATTTTCCAGTAATCTTTGAGTCTATATTTTTTAATATCACAGTCTCTTGGTTATTGTAGCTGTTCAGTGAGTCTTGAAAGCAGATAGTGTGAGTTCTTAATTCTATTCTATTTTTTTCAAAATTAGTTTGACCATTTTATATCCTGTTCCCTTCTGTATAAATTGTAGAATCAGCTTATAAGTTTCTACCAGAAATTCTCCTTTCAGTCCTTCAACATTAAGCATTTCTATTCACTAGCATCCACAGGAGAAGTTATGGATTTCAGGCCTGCTGTTATCTTTCTTACCCAATAAGGGTCCTGAAGTGGCAGGTGGAATACAAACTCATGAGGATCAATGAGTTATGGAGAGAAGGAAAAGCGATTTTTCAGTGAAGACAGAGCAAAGGACAAAACAATGAGTGCAAATGCTGGATTAATTTTAAGATTGTATCAAAACGTGTGCAATATTAACATTTTAATATTGTGTGGTGAGTTTTACTTTTTATAAGAATCTGGTATATTTGAAATATTCATTGGACAATTGTAACAAAAGTTATTATATTAGCTTCAGCAGTAGAATGACAAAATTTGGATTTTAAAATAATATTAGAAAATATTACAGAAATGATGTATTTTTACCTATAAAAGCTTAATTTTAGGGCTTCCCTGGTGGCGCAGTGGTTGAGAGTCCTCCTGCCGATGCAGGGGACACGGGTTCGTGCCCCGGTCCGGGAAGATCCCACATGCCACGGAGCAGGTAGGCCTGTGGGCCATGGCCGCTGAGCCTGCGCGTCCGGAGCCTGTGCTCCACAACGGGAGAGGCCACAACAGTGAGAGGCCCACGTACTGAAAAAAAAAAAAAAAAAAGTTTAATTTTAAAGTTATTTCCCAAATGTTTTTGAGATATTATCTGCATTCATAAATAAAAATATTTATTTATTCATTTCAGGCTTACTATTGATAAGATGTTGTATTCGCATGAGAGAAGCATTATTATTCAAGGAACACTGCAGTGATAACCATGGCAGTGGTCTTGCTGCTTAGAGGTTTGGGTGGTGACAGCTAGTGTACAACTGGAGAAGCAGTACTGCCAGGCTTGG
>NW_020173488.1:154711-173976 GCF_003031525.2 Neophocaena asiaeorientalis asiaeorientalis | reverse complement strand
CCCCCCCAGTTTTCAGTACTCTATTCCCCAGCTTGTGGCCCTCTATACAGGAAGTTCCAAAAATGAAAGCCAAGGAGCTGAGTGAGGAAACAAGGTAGAATTTGGGAGACACTGACAAGAAAGTCACTTTTTATTTGACCCAGACTATAGAGTTGATATTCCTATAATCCAAGTTGTGGAGTCAGGGAAACATGATTTGTATGCTATAGATACCCACACTAAATATGTACTTAGACTATTTTAACTACAAGAAATACATATTCTATATGTTTCCCATATAATAATGTTATAGTATTTCTATATGTTATAATATATGCTACTGCAATATATACATAAAATTCACTTCGATTTTACATTTTTATCCCTGATATTTTTCTATGAAAAAATAAAATATTATGTGTCCTCACAACAGCTTGCAAGATAAATATTTGAATCCACTGATAACACTATCCACTCATTTAAAAAGTTAATCTATAAATTTTTGTTGAAAACAAACTGTGTTCATGATACTATTGTTTTGTAGAACTAATAAAGGTAAAGAAAATATAGTCTCTGTTTCAAATGACTTATAGTCTAAAAAACACCAAAGCAAAACCAACAAAATCAATAAAGACATTAGGGACATTAAGGAATAAATGGAGTTGCATTTTAGTGGACGTTTCTATCTATAGACAACATAAGGCAGAATCTCTTTAAGTGAAAATAACTTTTGGAAATCTTTGCAAGACATCCATTTGGGCATTTCAGTATTGATTCTTAAATAAATCGACACAGCCACTTTTTCCTTACTATTTTTCTATTTGAACACTGAATGAGGCAGTTGACTTGCTTGTATTTGAGGGCCAAGAAGTAAGAAGAAGATAAATTATCTTCAGACACTACTCAATTTACTGCTGATAGTGGAAATTGGGTATTGAAACTGGCTGAAGAAATAGCAGGTTAACCTTTACTATATCACCTTCATTAGAAGGCATCTACTCATTGAGCAGAATGGCAAGTAGCATGAACTATTTAAATTCCTGGTTTATATTTACTGTTTCATTCTCTTTCTCTTCCTCTGTGCTTTCTCTGACTTTTAATTCACTTATAGCTGTCTTCCATGAGATGAAAAATATATGCATGCTGCTTCTTCAGTACCACTTAGATAGATCTAAAACTTTCACGTAAACAAACATACATGTACCATAAGGACAACATATGTAAATATTGGTTATAAGTGGTAAAAATAAAAATGATGTGTAGAGAAAAGGCATTTGACCTCCAACAATCTCTGCAAAACCCAAACCTATAAGGATTGGCATCAAATTTTACTAAATAATTTCTCTTATCTTAGTACACATGAATCATTTATAGTGATTTTTTTTTTTTTTCCAGGAACCCAGGTTTTCTCCTCCAGAGAGGGCCCAGCTTACAGCACTGGGCAAGAGAGACCACTTACATGGCATCAACCACCAGGAGGCAGGAAGCTTTGCAAACGAGAACCTTGCTTTTCCACAGCACCAGCTTTGCTTGGCACTATGGGTCTCGTCCATGCTGAGACTCAAAGGCATTTCCTATGTGGCTCCCGGCACTTTAGTAACAATAAATATCAAAGAGACATTAAAAAGAAATTAATGTGTCATCAAAACACAATATATAAAAAGATACTCTTCTTTTTACTTGACAGTTACTCATCTCACACATTTTCTGACATGTGTCACAGTATCCTAGGACTGATAGTGATTTGTGAAGGTCATCTCTTCAATCTCTTTCTGTTAGGATGACGACAACATCCAAATACAAAAGATACAGGGTAACAAAGGAGACAAAATAGTAGAGAGGTGGCAAAGGAAGAAGGGGAGTTGTAGGAGAGAAGAGGAGAATGGACAAGAGGCAATCAATAAGAATCAGAGTTCATGGTCCTTTCAAAACATCAACAGATCCCATTCAATCTGTTTACAGCAGTTTTTAACTTATCCTGTGGTCTGGAACTTTGGGGGAGAAGAAGAAGAAGGAGGAGGAGGAGGAGGGAGAGGAGAAAGGAAGAGGAGAGAAGGGGAAGGGGAAGGGGAGGAGAAGAAGAAAAAGAGGAAGAGTAAGGAGGAGGGCTGGGGAGTGGGAGGAGAAGGAAGGGGAAGGGGAAGTGTTACGAGAGAAGGAGATATCATGGCCAGGGACCTGTGTGAGTCCCTGGGGCAGGCTGCCAAGTGAGGGTCCTTGGTTTTGTGCAGGAAAGAGTTCAAGAGCAAGCCAAAGGAAAATGAAAACAAGTTTATTCAGAGAGACACACATTCCATAGGCAGAATGCCGACTGTCTCGGAAAGTAAGAGTGGCCCTAGGACAAGGGGTTGTTGGTTTTTATGGGCTGCGTAATTTCATATAGTAACAAGTGGGAGGAATATTTTAGCTATTTCAGGGAAGGGTGGAGATTCCCAGGAATTGGACCTCTGCCCACTTTTTGGCCTTTTATGGTCTACCCCAGATCTGTCATGGCATAAGGGGAAGTGATTTTTAGTATAATAGTGAAGGTATAATGAACTAAAGGTCAATGACCAGACTATCCTCTATTCTTGAAGCCCCCTTGGGTTCAGCAGGTCCCAGCCAGTTTTCATTTTCAGCTGGTTCCAGCCAGTTTTTATCGCATCCTAACAGCTGTGCCCCTTCTTCATTTATCTAGCAGTTGTGTCCTGCCCTTTTCCCTCCTGTCTCAGAAGGGGAAGGAGAGGAAGAGGAAAAGGAAGAGGAAGAAGGAGACCTGAATCACTTACCCAAGTATATTACAAAGTATATTATAGCGCCAGGCCACTTGAATTCATTATTCCACCCTCAATTCTCCACAATAGACCCTACATTTCTTCAAGAATACCAGATGTTGATGAGAGAGAGGGTAGCTGTCATTACAGATTAAATAGGGTTTAACTGTTTGGCCCCAATACAAAACAGGCTAAGACCCAAGAAAGAAGCAAAACTGATCAATCCATCCACTCTTGGGAAAAATAGTAATTTTGATACCTGTAATTGGAGTCTGCCTCAAACAGAAAACTTCCTCAAAGAAAAAAAAAAGGAGAAAATTCACTGCATTTATAAACCCCAAAATGAATATATACAGTGGGATATTTACTACATGAATAAAACACTTCGTGGCATCTATGCCAAGCTACTGGAGTTAGATAAATAATACTTAATGGGTAAGTGAAGATGATGCAGTTGAGTAAGTTTAATTATGGTATACACATTCAACGTTTTTCCACTTTCAGTAATACAAGCCTATTTTATTCAAAAGTTTAATCACACAAATGTATATACCTAGATTTAAGAGGTTCAAACATTTGATCTCATGTAACAGTATTTCTAGATATATAAACACAACTGTTGTATAGCTTAAGAAACCATGTTCTATACAATTAAACAGAACATGATTAATCAAACAAGAATAGATTTTAAATTTTATGGCTATTAATAGAAAATTCTCTTTGTGCTATATTAAAAAAATCCAAGACCAAGGACTAGTGGACTCCATTTCATGTTTTGGCTATAACATTTATAAGAAGTTGAAGCTTAGGAAGACCATTCTCACACTTCTTTTTTAGTGTTTTAATAATGTTAGTTTCTTTTAATAGTGTTAGTTTCCTTTTCATTAAATAGGGCATGGCACAGAGCTGTTATTGAGATGATTAGGTTCAAATGTGAATGTAAGTTGAGAAACAGCTGTTATTGAGATAAACATTATTCTTAATGTTTTTAAACTATAATTCAAAATCCAGGTAAATATATCATGATAAGTGAAATACCGTGTTGTACTGATGTATATAATACTCCTCCATTTCTAAAATAAGGTAAGGGGAGATTTGAGTCTGCAGTCATAGTAATCTGAGAGCCTTGGATGTATTAAAGATTATTGGTAGCAATTTCTTTTGCTTGCTTAAAATCTTATGTATACAAGTCATTAAGTTAACAAACATAGAAGCCTGGTCTGTTGGTAGAACATTGAGTACTCCTTATCTATTCAATTGCTTGGTATAAAATGGCTGTTAAGAAATTAGTTTTGTAATAAAAGAATGAAAAATATAAACTCATGGTTTCATTATTTCCAAGAAAAACATTTTTATTAAATTTTCATTTAAATATTCTCAAAGTACTTATTAAATAATAAAATAGGCAAACATGGCTGGACCCAAATCATCAGAATATTTCTTGGGATATCTCTCCATCAAAAAAACAAAATAATCTGATTGTAGCCATCTGCTCTTCAGTCTAGGAGATTAGGTGTTTCCACAACTAACACCTCCTCAAATATAGTAGGATGTTAACAAATTTGGGAGGTCCAGAAATTCTAAATCACTAGGATACAATTTAGCAAATCCAAGTGGCAGCATTAATAATGTAACAGCTAGAACATTTTTGTAAGTGCTTGCTGTTGAAAGACACAATTGCCTTGTAATTAAAACAATATTCCAAGTCACTATTCTATTTCATAGAAGTCTTAAGGAGGGCCTTGCAAATGTCTAGAACTGTACTTTTTTTTTTTTATCATTTACTCTGCACATAAAGTTTATCAATAATATGGTTATAAATAACCTGAAAAGGCCTCTTTGAGTACGTGACATACTCAGTGTGGTGAAACACTGTATTATGTTGTGAATTCTTCAAATACTTCTTCGAATGAATTTAACTCCACCCTGCTTGGAAAATATCACACACACGCACATGCACAATATATTATTTCTATTGGCTGAAAATAAGTGAAGCCAAAAAGAATTTAGCATTTCCTCATAATAGGATTAAAAGCAATTTATTTACTTATAGCATGGATATGCATAAATAACCCATGTATTATATTTTGAATGAATAAATCCAGTTTATTTCTGACCTCAAATTAATATATATACATACATGTATACATACACACATATGTACATATATTTATATGAAATATTTTGTAAGTCTACTAAATATTGAATTTTTAATTTTGTTTTTAATGATGTAAATATTTTAAAATATTGTTAAACCTAACAGATACATTGCAAATATTTACAGCAAAGAAAAGATAAACCTTTTTTTAGAAATTGAGTCTACCAAGTAATAGGCATTCTTTTATTATAAATTGTTCATCTTTAATATAGTCCCTAAAAAACTAAAGTGCATTAATTTTTAAAAAAACATTCTGTTGAGAGTTTTCACTTTAAATGTAGGAGGAAGAATCAAAAGATATAATTTCTTTTTTAAGTATTATCATTAAGTTTAGCTACTTAAAAAAAAACGTTATATATGTTTCATTTTATTTTTACATACAGAATAAAAGCCTAACTATAACAAAACTCCGATAATGTCTCTTTTGAGAAAAGTAGTCTGATACTTTTAACAGTTCCTTGATTTCCTTTTGGGTGACCCTGAATTGGTAATGATATCTTATGTTTAAGAAGGATCATCAATCTTGGAGAATCTCAGTGACAATCTCAGTGTCAATTTCTTTATCACATTGGATATATATCTGAAACGCTTGCACTTATGCTGAATTAAGAAATCCCAGTGGGTTACATAAATAACCACTAGCACAGAACAAAGTCATCCACTCTTTAAAGAAATAGGCAATTTATCTCTATCTATATAAAAAAGTGATTGAAACTAGTGGGAAAAAGTAATGAAGCCAAAGTGATGATACATTTCATTTTATATCATGAAGAGCTGGAATATTTGTTATTCTATAGTCTAATCAATTCTCAAATGCTGTTGTAATTTCCACAGCTATAAGAACCCTTATTTCTATGAATGTGTCAAATTTTAAACTGTGTATTGCTAAATCTTAATCATAATTTTAAAGTCAACTTCAATGATTAGTTGAAGTATCTTTTTTTAAAAATCTTGAGAGTATATTTCCCTTTTGGGCTTGGAATAGCATAGGGTATATGCTTAAATCTTCTTTTAACTTTTCCCCATTTTTAAATGCATGTTGGAACCCAAAAACTATATCTCTGACCTGGATTTCTATGATCTCCAAGCTTTATGTACGACTGGCTTGCCCTCTCTTCCGTCAAATCAAAAATTTCTTGAATCTGATTATTATCTAGCATTACCTCAAACAAATGGGATGTCCATCCCTCCAATTGCATAAGCCAAACATTTGGGAACAATTTTCTTTCACTCATCCACAATATCTAAGACATCACCAAGACCTTATCAATTTTAGCTTCCAGACATTTCCCAATTACGTAACCCACCGTCATAAACCTCCAGTGTACAGCACCATCCTCTATGGTTTTACTACACTCATGTTTTTTTAAATAGCCCCCTTCTCTTTAATATGTATTCTACAAATTATTCACCTTGAGTGTGGCATCTTTTTTCTGCCAGCATCCTGATAAATACAATAATAGTTTTTACCTCTTAAGTTTTTTGTGAAGAGTAAATCCATCAATATGTATAGAACACTGAGAATAGTGCTTGTAACATTTAAAAATACTTAATAAATATTAGCCTTTTTTTTTCTGACCTGGATCCTTATTTATTTATTTATTAACATCTTTATTGGAGTATAATTGCTTTACAATTGTGTGTTAGTTTCTGCTTTATAACAAAGTAAATCAGCTATACATATACATATATCCCCATATCTCCTATTAGCCATTTTTTACCAAATATTTCCACCGTAGGTATATATTTACATCATAGCAATTTAGGCCTATGCTTTTCTAAAAACATTAAAACATTTTTATTTTACTTTTGGTTTTTGTTGTTGTGGTTTATTTATTTTTATTGAGGTATAGTTGCTTTATGATGTTGTGTTAGTTCCTAATATACAGCAAAATGAATCAGCTGTATGTATATATATAACCCCTCTTTTTTGGATTTCCTACCCATTTAGGTCACCGCAGAGCACTGAGTAGTAGGTCCTCATTAATTATCTATTTTATACATAGTAGTGTATATATGTCATTCCCAATCTTCCAATTCGTCCCACCCCCTGCTTTCTCCCCTTGGTGTCCATACATTTGTTCTCTACATCTGTGTCTCTAGTTCTGCTTTGCAAATAGGTTCATCTGTACCATTTTTCTAGATTCCACATATATGTGTTTATATATGATATTTGTTTTTCTCTTTTTGTCTTACTTCACTCTGTATGATAGTCTCTGGGTTCATCCACATCTCTAAAAATGACCCAATTTCACTCCTTTTACTTTACTTTTGAAATAAAACTGCTTTATATTCATATTAATAAGAGCTGATAGATAAATGATAGACTGATAGAAGATAGATAGATACACATACATATAATACAGATCCTCCAATTTTCCTGAACAATGACATTCCTGTTGGAGGAGGTCATTGAGGGGATGTGACCTCCAGTTGACCCTAAAGCTGGATGTGGGCAATCAAAGGCTCCTCACCTTCTCCCCTGTCATTGGAATGTACATTCTGCCCACCATCTCCACACTAGTTGCTGTTTCAAGGTTTTAGCCATGAGAGGCTACAGTATTGTTGAGACCATCAGAATACTGTATGTGACTGAACAGTTAAGGCCTCTAGATAAACTTTTAAGTTTCTGGAGGGTAGGAGTGGAGATCTAGTCATCTTGTGGCTGCCAAAGGCAAGCCTTATATGTAAGTTCCCTTGCTTATTGAACCTGCCACCTGTGAATCTGGTGTGACTTGCCTCTTTCTTCATTCCCTCCTAGCCCTCTGTGTACAAGGGCCAGTCTGCAAACCAACAACTCCCTATAAATTTGACTTAATTGTATAAGTTACAATAGGCTATCACAGTAAAATTAAGAATATTAATGAGATACTCAATTTAGTAGACATATTAACATGTGGTATATTTATAGTACTGATGATATAAATGCTAGCAACATGTTGACTATAACTTGCTATTTTGTTTCCAATCTGTTTTTTATTATCTTGATTTCTCTTTCACTTATTTAGTTTTTTTTTTAACTGAAGAGCTGAGCCATGAACAACAGTTTTGGAGAACACCTGATTTATATCAGCTATCCTAGATCATTTTTGAGAAATGGAGTATTTTGATAATTTTTTTAATCATGGAAAAATAATGATTCTCTCCAGCTAAAAATACATTGTATATTACCTTAGTTATAGTTCAGAACCCTCAAGACCATTCACCAAGAACGGATCAGATGACAGGAGATGAGCGTGATGTTCTGTGGTATATTCAAGTTGTTCAGATCAATTTAGGCCATATTATGACAGATACCATTGGAGTTAATATTACTTGAAACAAAAATGGAAGTGAATATTCTTGTCCATTCCCATCTGAATGTAAAGTGCTTCTGATCCACCTTTGTAATGGAGAAGAAAATGTTCCCTAATATGTTGCATAACAAGCAAACATCTGACACAATAGCTACAATTATGAATACAACATGGTTGAGACCATAGTGGTCTAAAGTTTTTCTCCAGGCGTCATCTGAGTTTTTCAAGAGTCAGAATGGAAGAACGAAATAAAATATGATAGATAGAATCAACCCTGCCTTTATTAGGCATTTAATGGTGGCACAAATCAGTGCCATCATCTATAGAATGGAATATGATTTTTCATTTATTATTTTGGCTAGAGGAAGGCAGCACAGTTCAGAGGCTTCTATTTGGTATTCCCCACTATGATAGCTCATTCCACATTCTAAGTTGCCAGTGTTCAGGTAACTTAAATTTCTCAGTATATCAATTCGATGATATGCTTTGGGTGGGCCTAAAAGACCAGAAATTCCAGTTTGAAACAGATTTTATCTAGAAATCCATTTACTAATCTGGCACCTCTTAGTCCCCATTCTAACAGAAGGTATGATGATATTGTGAATCTTGGCTTATTAATGTCAGTTCTGGTCCTGTGTATGTAATCCTTGATATGTCTGGGTATTTCCCTCTCTTCAATGTTCAATTTTACTGGTACAGATGGATGAAGCCACTTTCTGTATTTAACTGTTTTGGTATTGCAGGATCCTTCCTTTTAGGGATCCAACCACTCCTTCAGTCATTGGATTCCAGATCAGAACAATGGCTCAGGTCCAGCCACTGAGCAAAGGATTGTAGTTTTTTATTGGGGCAACTGCCTCAGCATCCTGCTCCTTCATTCTCAATTTTATTTGATTGCATATGTTAAGTAGCACCCTTATTGATGGCCAACCTATTTTGTCTCTGAGTGTGGCATACTCTATAATATATCCAAAAGCCCTCATGAGTCATATCTCTTCATTTTTCCTCCAGTTTGCTCATTACAATAATTACAGCCTCCAGTCTTCTGAAGATTAAGTGTTGTCACCTGGCCTCTATTAATTCAGGACCTATCATTCTCAGTGGATATGAATGAGCTCCATTTTGTGACTGGGTCTCCCACTTTCATACCTGACTTGCAGAGGGCAGTCACCACCGGAAGCTCTTTGTGATGCAGGTGCCCTCCTCATAAACACATTGCTAATGGTCCCAGTGAAGGGTGTGCTCTTTGGGCCTATCCTGTAAAACATAATCATCTGACACTCTTCTGGCCTTACATTATAAGCAATTTCATCACGATCTCTTCTTTTGGCCTCTTTCCTTCTCTTGACTGCCAGAAGATCTTGGACAATGCTACTTCTCCTCACGTCTAAGTGATATCTGGTGGTGAGTTTGTACCAGCATCTAGGGTTTCTACTCTGATTAAATACTCCAGGTTAAGTTGTTCTTGTTCATCCAGTTTTACATTCTGGGCCCTTTGATCAAACACTAAACTCCAATCCCAAGTAACTGCTTTGGTCCCTGCAATTACATGTTAACTAATTCCTACTTCTCCTTTTGTCTATAATGTCTTTCCCCCTTTACAAGGCTCAACATGCCCCTAGCCAGGTTATGCTGGAATTAGCTCTAGTTTTGGTGGATTCACCTTCTGAGGGAGGGAGGTCTTTTCAGCAGAATGTACTGTTAAGACTTATTAGAGAATGATGGGGTACTTCTGGGAAGGTTCAAGGGAATCTGCAATTATCCTCAGGGGCTCTATACAGATAGACCCATGCCATGTTTTAGGACCCCAGGTTTTCCCACCCACGGCCCTGACTTTAATATAACAGATCTGCTTTGGATGAGCATTAAAATGCTTCTGGATGTCTGCGATTCTATCAGCTTTTCAATCTGTTGAATCTCAGCTGTTTCTGCTCTTGACTAGTCTTTCGGCTCTCACAGTCAGACTTCAACTGCTTATTAACCACAATGAGTTTCTTACTACCCTTCTTCAGTGAGTTAATTCAACTTAGTAGCCAGCCAATATTGCTATTTTTTTACATCTTCTCAACCTCCCCCACACACACAATTATTGAAAATGGCTGAATCATTGTGCCTACAAGGGTTAGCTGCAAGACAGCTCTTTAGCACTTAGGATGCCATCTTGCATCATGTTCTGTTGGTGGCCCTCCTACATTCAGGATTGAATCTTCTTTTTCTTCCAGACAAGGGATGACCATGTCAAAAATCTTTATTTTGCCATCGGTTTTTTCAAGTATCTTACTGCCATTTGAATTAGTTTAGGACCACCAAATAGCATGTGCCTAGGCAGAATGAGACATTAAAGATGTTTACTGTAGGAGGGAGCAGGGAAAGAAGAGTAGAGTGTTTATATACCGTAACACTGGTCTGACCCCTGTGGAAGGAGAGAAGGAGTGAAGGAAGGTTGAGGAGGAGGATTCTTGGATGCAGCATGGTTTCAACAAAGGTTTGACCAAACTAAAAAAGACTCCTAGAGCCACAGTCTCCTGTTGGAAAATGCCTATATCTCATGGTAATGAATCTGCTTAATTATCTTTTTTATTTTTAATTTTTTGCTGCATTGGGTCTTTGTTGCTGCACGCTATCTTTCTCTAGCTGTGGCGAGTAGGGACTACTCTTCGGTGTGGTGCATGGGCTTCTCATTGCTGTAACTTCTCTTGCTGCAGAGCACAGGCTCTAGGCCCACGGGCTTCAGTAGTTGTGGCATGTCGGCTCAGTAGTTGTGGCTTGTGGGGTCTAGAGTGCAGGCTCAGTAGTTGTGGCGCACAGGCTTAGTTGCTCCGCGGCATGTGGGACTTCCCGAACCAACGCTCAAACCCATGTCCCCTGCTTTGGCAGGCAGATTCTTAAGCACTGTGCCACCGGGGAAGTCCCTGCTTAAGTATTCTTGTTGTGCTCAATCATTGGCTCAGAAACCTGTGGCAGGCACTACCTCAGTGAGAATGAAGTGGGGGAATCCAAAGGGTCAACAGCTGGAGGCTTTGGTAAAGTACAGTCTCCACAGCAGATTTGAGTGGCACGTTGCCACAGCAGTCACATGTGTGCTTTCACATTTTGTATGTAATGTTATGGATTCCCCATGTGTCCCTGCTTGAGGGTATTAAGTGACTTGTGTATTGAGATTGAAGCAGGAGAATAGTTGTGAAGGCTATAGGTGAGGAGGAAATGAAAAAGTACAGGCATGCAGGGGGAAGAGCTTAGGAAGGAGAGGCAAGAAATTGTCTCACACACATTTCTCTTACATCCCAATGTTTTCTAAAATCAACCTTGCCTATATCTGAAAGTCGCACACGTGTTAAAAATGTTCCTCAAAGAAGCAATTTGTCACCCTGAAATATTTTATGTGAGAATTAAGAGAGAAAGACAACACACAGTATGAAAAAGTCATAGGATTCAATCTCAGTGTGAAAGAGAATATATGAATTTTTCCTTTAGGATTCAGGGAGCCTTCAGTCTTTTTTAGTTTATCTTTGCTTGTCTTATTTCACTCTTTGTCTCTCATGTTTTAAGCTCTCTATTTGCTTCTTTTTTCCTTTCCTTTATTTTTTCCCTGAAAAACTACCTTTCTATTTTCTACATCCCTGTGGAATATTAGCAAGAACAGTGGGATGTATTAATCTTGGCAAATGGAAGCATATATTCAGGTACTTAGAAATTTCTCCTAATATTGATAAAATGCTAAGCTGTGACTGATTAATGACCTTTGGGATTGGGTCTATGTATGTTCACATATCCAGTGTATACATGGTCGTGGAGATCAGTCTTTTGAGATTCTTTTTTTTTTTTTTTTCAGACGTTGGGGGTAGGAGTTTATTAATTAATTCATTAGTTTATTTATTTTTTGCTGTGTTGGGTCTTCGTTTCTGTGCAAGGGCTTTCTCTAGTTGTGGCAAGTGGGGGCCACTCTTCATCGCGGTGCATGGGCCTCTCACTACCGTGGCCTCTCTTGTTGCGGAGCACAGGCTCCAGACGCGCAGGCTCAGTAGTTGTGGCTCACTGGCCTGTTTGCTCTGCGGCATGTGAGATCCTCCCAGACCAGGGCTCGAACCCGTGTCCCCTGCATTGGCAGGCAGATTCTCAACCACTGCACCACTAGGGAAGCCTGAGATTCATTTTTATATTCCATGTGAAAAAGAAAATAAGATCCTGGCACCAGAGGTTGCATAATGCAAATATTATTTTGATTTTTGCTTTGTAATGTGCAAGTTGTTTTGTTCAGGATAATTTCTGACATTGGAGCAAAACGAACTTTGGGTCTTGTCGCTGTCTGGAATTAATAGAAACACATCACCACGGTCAAAATTCTCACAGATATAAAATTATATTTCAGTTGAGGCCGGAATTTTACCTCTCCACCAAGAACAGAGAGTTTTAGTGTGTGGATTTAAAGTGACTTTTCTTTACCAGAAATATATAGTGAACTTCATTGGTAGGAGTAAAAAACAATAGCAGAAAGCTTAGTTATAATATATAGCATGCTAGAGGCAGTAGCTCAGATCACAGAATTATAGAAGGTTAGAGCTGGCTGATGTATTATAACCTACCTTTCCCTCCAAATGAGCTTGTTCTGAGTCTGGATGTAAGAGTGCTTTGGACTGATCTCCAGCTGATAGATTCAGTCTAAAGATGCAGGTAAGAACAGGTCTGAATACAAGGGTTATCTGAAACCTAAGGTGCAAAGAACAGTATTGAAAACACTAGGAGGGATAAATTAAGAGTTTGGGATTAACATATACACAGTACTATATATAAAATAATCAACAAGGCTGTACTACTATCCAGGGAACTCTACTCAATACTCTGTAATAACCTATATGGGAAAAGAATCTGAAAAAGAATAGATATATGTACATGTATAACTAAATCACTTTGCTGTACACCTGAAACTAACACAACATTGTAAATCACCTATACCCCAATATAAAATTATTATTTTTTTAAAACAGAGAAAACAGTTGGACAATTTTGTCATCAGTAGGAAAAGGATTCTAAATGAAAATAAGCAAAGTGATGGATTAGGATTAGTAGAGGGAGTTTGAATCTTTGAAGCCCAAAGAAAATCTGAACAGAAAGTTTACTATAGTTTTATTGTGTAGTTCAGCCAACTGGAAACCTGAGGAGCGGTTATTGGAAGGAGGCTGGAGATAGAGGCATTCATATCAGATAATTTGTCTCTAAGCTGAACATTTCTTTTCCTTGTTTGCTGTGGCTGCTACACCTTAGCTGTGCTTTTTGTCTTACACATTCCCTTCATTAGAAGGAAGCTGTAGTGATGCTTACTGTAGGCTCCTTTCTAGGACCTCCTTAAACCAGGATAATGTACCCTAAGTAACACGTGTAGGGTTGTCAAAATTGCCGGAGGGATGTAGAGTCTGACTCAATTGCAACATACTGGTATTTATTTCAGTCTTAACTTTAGTCCATTTAAAAGCTCTAAATAGATTTCCTCTGAAATTTCTTTTACTTCTCATAATAAGAAATTCTTTCAGATATAGCCAAAACATACTATTGATTTCTTCTATCTACTCTAGTCTGATTCTGTAAAAATTAGCATTACCAAAATGTAACTGCTAACTACTTCTCTTTCATCAAATATGATTTTTTTTTCTAATCTTTTATGTTACAAGAATGGCACCATCACATATTCAGGTGATCAATTCTTTAGTTATTTTCTTTTTTCTTTTTTTTTTTTTTGCGGTACACGGGCCTCTCACTGTTGTGGCCTCTCCCATTGCAGAGCACAGGCTCCAGACGCGCAGACTCAGCAGCCGTGGCTCATGGGCCCAGCCGCTCCGCGGCATATGGGATCTTACCGGACTGCGGCATGAAGCCGTGTCCCCTGCATCGGCATGCGGACTCTCAACAACTGCGCCACCAGGGAAGCCCCAATTCTTTATTTCTTATCACCATGTATATTGTAATCAGAAAGTTCTGTGGCTCTACTATCAAAGTAAAGTTTAAATTCCTTACTCCATCACCATCAATCTATTTCTACCATCATCTCTCACTTGTAATACAGGAGTAGCGTCATATCTTATCTTTGTAATTCTGAGCCTTCCCTCTCTCAATACTTTCTCCAAATAGCAGGCAGCTATCTGTTTAAAATGCCGATCAGAGCACATCCTTCCTTAAGTAAATACCTTTAATAGTTTCCCATTACTCTTAAAATTCTAAACTCTTTGTTATGGTCAACATAAACCTGCCCGATATGCTTCTGTTTAAGCGTCTGACCTTATCTTCTTCTCCTTCCTTTCTCACTAACTTTCCGTCTCTCTGATCTTTCAACTGCTCTTAGATTTCCAGATTATTAATTATTTGGAAGCCATTTGTCATTTCCTTTGTCTAGAATACTTTTGGGCCAGATCTTCTGATAACTCTTTCCTCCTCAGAAGGTAGCGTTCTTTCCATATGTCACTCAGAAAGACCTTCCTTGACTACCTCATCTAGAGTAAGTTCCAACAAATTGAGTTACTGCTTATCCCTTTTTTAACATTTTATTCCCTTCTTGATACTTAATAATATCTGAAATGTTACCAAGTTTATTTGCTCCTGAGTTTATCATTCATCTGGCTATGTTGAAACTAACCCACTGAGGCTAACTTTTCTTTTATAAAAAATGGTCCTGTATCAGTCAGGGTCCTAGGAGACAGATGACACATTCAAAATGAGCAATTTTGAGGAGAGTTTGGGTTTAGGGGAAAGACTAGTGAAGTGTACCAGCACTAGTCCTAGCTGAGCACTTACCACCCCTGTGTCTGAAGATGCAAAAAGTAAGGTAGAAATGGTTATTATAACAGAAATGACAGATGTTCAAAAAGGACCACATGAGAAGATTTACCAATGATATTTGGTCTTTTTGTTGCATTTTATGGACTTGGGGGTTTCCCACCAGTGGATATTAGAGCACCTTTTCATTACATCTTTGTCAATGTTTAATACTTTGTATTGAGAATTTTAAATGTTGTGGATATGTGTGGACTTCTAATACCAAGGACTGAAATAAATGTTTATCCATATACTTTGTTCTGCCTGTATGAAACCCTTGTGTAATATGGCAAATAAGAGAGGTATTTCACTTTATAATATTTTGTAAATATGTAAATACAATGAATAGTTACTACCTGCATTAAATTGAAAAAATACATATATGTTACACACTAAAAATTTGAATTTTTTTAGTATTGCTAATCTCTCTTATATCACTGAAAGATACTTGTTTAGTTCACTTAAGAACAATAATTTTTATCATGTTAGGAGTGGTATAGTTTGGCATAATATGAAACTCTGGCTAGTATTACAGAGTTGATGAAATGCTTGGGCTTTGAAATTAAATAAATCGGAAAATAGAAGCTAACTTTGACCTCTTTATGTAAACAGTAGTTGACTTTTCTCATCTTCAGTTTCATGTGATAAGAATAATAGTATTTTAAATGGGTATATTTAATTTAAGAATTTAACTTTTTGAATTATTAGGTTAAATAAAACCCTATAATAGAGGGCTTCCCTGGTAGCGCAGTGGTTGAGAGTCCACCTGCCGATGCAGGGGACACGGATTTGTGCCCCGGTCCGGGAGGATCCCACATGCCGCAGAGTGGTTGGGCCCGTAAACCATGGCTGCTGGGCCTGCGTGTCTAAAAAAAAAAAAAAAAAAAAAACTATAATAGAGATACAAATAATGATACTATAATTATTATTAATGAAAAATAATTAGAGAAGGTTAGTTCAAGATGGCGGAGTAGAAGGACATGTGCTCACTCCCTCTTGTGAGAGCACCGAATCACAACTGCTGAACAATCATCTACAGGAAGACACTAGAGCTCACCAAAATAGATACCCCACATCCAAGGACAAAGGAGAAGCCACAATGAGATGGTAGGAGGGGTGCAATCACAATAAAATCAAATCCCATAATATAATTGTTCTCCAGTTTGTGGGTGGGTGACTCACAAACTGGAGAACAATTATACCACAGAAGTCTACCCACTGGAGTGAAGGTTCAGAGCCCAATGTCAGGCTTCCCAACTTGGAGGTCTGGCAATGAGAGGAGGAATTCCCAGAGAATCAGACTGTGAAGGCTGGTGGCATTTGATTGCAGGACTTCAACACAATTGGGGGAAGCAGAGGCTCCACTCTTGGTGGTCACACACAAAGTAGTGTGCACATCAGAACCAGGGAAAGGAGCAGTGACCCCATAGGAGACTGAACCAGACCTACCTGCTAGCATTGGAGGGTCTCCTGCAGAGGCAGGGGGTGGTTGTGGCTCACTGTGGGACAAGGACACTGGCAGCAGGAGTTCTGGGAAGTACTCCTTGGCGTGAGCCATACCGGAGTCCACCATTAACCCACTAAAGAGCAGGGTTGGCTCCAGTACTGGGTCACCTCATGCCAAACAACCAACATGAAGGAACCCAAACCCAACCATCAACGGACAAGTGGATTAAAGTTTTACTGAGTTCTGCAACACCCAGCTCTACCCATCACCAGTCCCTCCATCAGGAAGCTTACACAAGCCTCTTAGAAAGCCTCATCCACCAGAGAGCAGAAAGCAGAAGCAATATACAATTCTGCAGCCTGTGGAAAGGAAACTACATTCACAGAAAGACAGACAAAATGAAAAGCCAGAGGACTATGTACCAGATGAAGGAATAAGATAAAACCCAAGAAAAACAGCTAAATGAAGTGGAGATAGGCAACCCTCCAGAAAAAGAATTCAGAATAATGATAATGAAAATGATCCAGGACCTCAGAAAAAAGAATGGAGGCTAACATTGAGAAGATACAAGAAATGTTTAACAAACACCTGGAAGAATTAAAGAACAAACACACAGAAATGAGCAATACAATAATTGAAATGCAAAATATACTAAAGGAATCAATAGCAGAAAAACTGAGGCAGAAGAACAGATAAGTGACCTGGAAGACAGAATGGTGGAATTCACTGCCATGGAACAGAATAAAGAAAAAAGAATGAAATGAAATCAAGACAGCCTAAGAGACCTCTGGGACAACATTAAACTCAGCAACATTCACATTATAAGGGTCCCAGAAGGAGAAGAGATAGAGAAAGGACCCAAGAAAATATTTGAAGAGATTATAGTCGAAAACTTCCCTAACATGGGAAAGGAAATAGCCACCCAAGTCAAAAGGAAATAGACACCCAAGTCCAGGAAGAACAGAGTCCCAGACAGGATAAAACCAAGGAGAGACATGCCAAGACACATAGTAATCAAAGTGACAAAAATTAAAGACAAAGAAAAATTATTAAAAACAACAAGGGAAAATGACAAATAACATACAAGGGAACTCCCATAAGGTTAACAGCTGACTTCTCAGCAGAACCTCTACAAGCCAGAAGGGAGTGGCACAACATATTTAAAGTAATGAATGGAAAGAATCTACAACCAGTATGACTCTACCCAGCAAGGATCTCATTTAGATTCAACAGAGAAAGTAAAAGCTTTACAGGGGCTTCCCTGGTGGCGCAGTGGTTGAGAGTCTGCCTGCCGATGCAGGGGACACGGGTTCGTGCCCCGGTCCAGGTAGATCCCACATGCCGTGGAGTGGCTAGGCCCGTGAGCCATGGCTGCTGAGCCTGCGTGTCCGGAGCCTGTGCTCCACAATGGGAGAGGCCACACAGTGAGAGGCACACATAATGCAAAAAAAAGAAAAAAAAAGCTTTACAGACAAGCGAAAGCTAAGAGAATTCAGCACCACCAAACCATCCAAGGAGAGACATGCCAAGACACATAGTAATCAAAGTGACAAAAATTAAAGACAAAGAAAAATTATTAAAAACAACAAGGGAAAATGACAAATAACATACAAGGGAACTCCCATAAGGTTAACAGCTGACTTCTCAGCAGAACCTCTACAAGCCAGAAGGGAGTGGCACAACATATTTAAAGTAATGAATGGAAAGAATCTACAACCAGTATGACTCTACCCAGCAAGGATCTCATTTAGATTCAACAGAGAAAGTAAAAGCTTTACAGGGGCTTCCCTGGTGGCGCAGTGGTTGAGAGTCTGCCTGCCGATGCAGGGGACACGGGTTCGTGCCCCGGTCCAGGTAGATCCCACATGCCGTGGAGTGGCTAGGCCCGTGAGCCATGGCTGCTGAGCCTGCGTGTCCGGAGCCTGTGTTCCATAATGGGAGAGGCCACACAGTGAGAGGCACACATAACGCAAAAAAAAGAAAAAAAAAGCTTTACAGACAAGCGAAAGCTAAGAGAATTCAGCACCACCAAACCAGCTCTACAACAAATACTAAAGGAACTTCTCTAAGTGGGAAACACAAAAGAAGTAAAGGACGTACAGAAACAAACCAAAAACAATTAAGAAAATGGTAATAGAAACATATCAATAATTACCTTAAATGTGAATGGATTAAATGTTCCAACCAAAAGACACAGGCTCGCTGAATGGATACAAAATCAAGACCCATATATATATGCTGTCTGCAAGAGAGCCACTTCAGATCTCGGGACACATACAGACTAAAAGTGAGGGGATGGAAAAATATTCCATGCAAATGGAAATCAAAAGAAAGCTGGAGTAGTAATACTCATATCAGATAAAATAGACTTAAATAAAGAATGCTATAAGAAACAAGGAAGGACACTACATAATGATCAAGGGATCAATCCAAGAGGAAGATATAACAATTATAAATATATATATTTATATAAATATATATGCACCCAACATAGGTGCAATATATACGCACCCACCGCAGTACATAAGGCAAACGCTACCAGCTATAAAAGAAGAAATCAACAGTAACGTAATAATACTGGGGGAATTTAACACCTCACTTACACCAATGGACCAATCATCCAGACAGAAAATTAATAAGGATGTAGGGCAAAAGAAAAAAAGAAAAAACAGAGACAAAAGAATAGGGACGGCATCTGTACCAGTGGGAGGGAGCTGTGAAGGAGGAAAAGTTTCCACACCCTAGGAAGCCCCTTCGTGGGCGGAGACTGCGGGAGGCGGAGGGGGGAGCTTCGAAGCAGCGGAGGAGTGCACAGCAACGGGTGCGGA
>NW_020173488.1:47531-154593 GCF_003031525.2 Neophocaena asiaeorientalis asiaeorientalis | reverse complement strand
GGGATATTGGCTTGGTGCTTTGTGACAGCCTGGAGGGGTGAGATAGGGAGGGTGGGAGGGAGGGAGACGCAAGAGGGAAGACATATGGGAACATATGTATATGTATAACTGATTAACTTTGTTATAAAGCAGAAACTAACACACCATTGTAAAGCAATTATACCCCAATAAAGATGTTAAAAAGAAAAAAAAATAAACCAAAAGCTGGAAGAGACTGCCAATCACATAAATATAGCCCATTAAACAAAACAAAACAAAAAAAAAAGGAAACACAAGCTTTAAATGACACAATAGACCAGATAGTTTTAATTGATATTTATAAGACATCCCATCTGAAAACAGCAGATTACACTTTCTTCTCAAGTGCACACAGAACTTTCTCCAGGATAGATCACATCTTGGGTGACAAATGAAGCCTTGGTTAATGTAAGAAAATTAAATCGTATCAAACATCTTTTCTGATCATAATGCTATGAGATAAGAAATAAATTACAGGGAATAAAGTGTAAAAAACACAAACACATGGAGGCTAAACACTACTTTATTAATAACCAAGAGATCACTGATGAAATCAAAGAGGAAATCAAAAAGCTGATTTGAGACAAATAACAATGAAAACACAAAGATCCAATACCTATGGGATGAAGCAAAAACTGTTCTAAGGTGAAAGTTTATAGCAATAAAATCCTTCCTCAAAAAACCTGAAAAATCTCAAATAAACAATGTAAACTCAACCTAAAGGAACTAGTGAAAGAAGAAAACACAAAACCCAAGTTAGTAGAAGGAAATAAATCATAAAGATTAGAGCAGAAATAAATGAAATAGAAACAAAGAAAACAATAGGAAGATCAATAAAACAAAAAGCTCATTCTTTGAGATGACAAACAAAATTGATAAAACTTTAGCCAGACTTATCAAGAAAAAGAGGGAGAGGACTCAAATCAATAAAATTAGAAATGCAAAAGGAGAACTTACAATGGACAAAGCAGAAATACAAAGCATCCTAAGAGACTACCACAAGCAACTCTAGGCCAATAAAATGGACAACCTGGAAGAAATGGACAAATTCTTAGAAAGGTAAAACCTTCCACGACTGAACGAGGAAGAACTAGAAAATGTGAACAGACCAATCACAAGTAATGGAATTGAAACTTTGATTAAAAATCTTCCCACAAACAAAAGTCCAGGACCAGATGGCTTTGCAGGTGAATTCTATCAAACATTTAGAGAAGAGCTAACACCCATCCTTCTCAAACTCTTCCAAAATATTGCAGAGGAAGAAACATTCTCAAACTCATTCTATGAGGCCACCATCACCCTGATATCAAAACCAGACAGAGATACTACAAAAAAAGAAAATTATAGACCAATATCATTGATGAATATAGATGCAAAAATACTTAAGAAAATACTATACCAAACAGAATCCAACAGCACATTAAAAGGATCATACACCGTCATCAAGTGGGATTTATCCCAGGGATGCTAGGATTCTTCAATATATGCAAATCAATCAATGTGATACACCATATTAAAAAACTGAACAATAAAAACCGTATGATCATCTCAGTAGATGCAAGAAAAGCTTCTGAAACAATTCAACACCCATTTATGATAAAAACTCTCCAGAAAGTGGGCATAGAGGGAACTTACCTCAACATAATAAAGGTCATATGACAAACCCACAGCCAATATCATTCTCAGTGGTGAAAACTAAAAGCATTTCCTCTAAGATCAGGAAAAATACAAGGATGTCCACTCTCACCGTGATTATTCAAAATAGTTTTGGAAGTCCTAGGCAAAGCAGTCAAAGAAGAAAAAGAAATAAGAGGCATACAAATTGGAAAAGAAGAAGTAAAACTGTCACTGTTTGAAGAAGACATGATACTATACATAGAGAATACTAAAGATGCCATCAGAAAACTGTTAGAGCTAATCAATGAATCTGGTTAACTTGCAGGATACAAAATTAATGCACAGAAATCTCTTGCATTCCTATACACTAACAAAACATCAGAAGGAGAAATTAAGGAAACAATCCCATTCACCACTGCAACAAAAAGAATAAAATACCTAAGGAGACAAAAGACCTGTACTCAAAAAACTATAAGAAACTGATGAAAGAAATCAAAGATGACACAAACAGATGGACAGATCCACCACATTCTTGGATTGGAAGAATTAATATTGTGAAAATGACTATACTACTCATAGAAGTAAAACTGTCACTGTTTGAAGAAGACATGATACTATACATAGAGAATACTAAAGATGCCATCAGAAAACTGTTAGAGCTAATCAATGAATCTGGTTAACTTGCAGGATACAAAATTAATGCACAGAAATCTCTTGCATTCCTATACACTAACAAAACATCAGAAGGAGAAATTAAGGAAACAATCCCATTCACCACTGCAACAAAAAGAATAAAATACCTAAGGAGACAAAAGACCTGTACTCAAAAAACTATAAGAAACTGATGAAAGAAATCAAAGATGACACAAACAGATGGACAGATCCACCACATTCTTGGATTGGAAGAATTAATATTGTGAAAATGACTATACTACTCAAAGCAATCTACAGATTCAATGCAATCCCTATCAAATTACTATTGACATTTTATACAGAACTAGAACCAAAAATATTAAAATTTATATGGAGACACAAAAGACCCTGGATAGCCAAAGCAATCTTAAGTGTAAAAAATGGAGCTGGAGGAATCAGACTACCTGACTTCAGACTATACTACAAAGCTACAGTAATCAAGACAGTATGGTACTGGCACAAAAACAGACATATAGATCAATGGAACAGGATAGAAAGCCCAGAGATAAACCTATATACCTATGGTCAACTAATCTATGACAAATGAGGCAAGGATATACAATGGAGAAAAGACAGTCTCTTCAATAAGTGGTGCTGGGAAAACTGGACAGCTACATGTAAAAGAATGCAATTAGAACACTCCCTAACACCATACACAAAAATAAACTCAAAATGGATTGAAGGCCTAAATGTAAGACCGAACACTATAAAACTCTTAGAGGAAAACATAGGAAGAACACGCTTTGACATAAATCACAGCAAGATTTTTTTTTCCCACCTCCTAGAGTAATGGAAATGAAAACAAAGATAAACAAATGGGATGTAATGAAACATAAAAGCTTTTGTAAAACAAAGTAAACTACAAGCAGGATGAAAAGACAGCCCTCAGAATGCGAGAAAATATTTGCAAATGAATCAATGGACAAAGGATTAATCTCCAAAATATATAAACAGCTCATGCAGCTCAATATTAAAAAAACAAACAACCCAATCAAAAAATGGGCAGAAGACCTAACTAGACATCTCTCCAAAGAAGACATACAGATGGCCAAGAGACAAATGAAAAGGTTCTCAACATCACTAGTTATTAAAGAAATGCAAATCAAAACTACAGTAAGGTATCACCTCACACTGGTTAGAATGGGCATCATCAGAAAATCTACAAACAACAAATGCTGGAGAGGGTGTGGAGAAAGGGGGACCCTGTTGCACTGTTGGTGGGAATGTAAATTGATACAGCCACTATGGAGGACAGTATGGAAGTTCCTTAAAAAACTAAAAATAGAATTACCCTGTGACCCAGCAATCCCACTACTGGGCATATACCCAGAGAAAACTATAATTCAAAAAGACACATGCACCCCAATTTTCATTGCAGCACTATCTACAAAACCAGGTCATGGAAGCAACCTAAATGCCCATCGACAGATGAATGGATAAAGAAGTAGTGGTACATATATACAGTGGAATATTACTCAGCCATAAGAAGGAACAAAATTGGATCATTTGTAGAGACATGGATGGACCTAGAGATTGTCATACAGAGTGAAGTAAGTCAGAAAGAGAAAAATAAATATCGTATATTAATGCATATATGTGGAATCTAGAAAAATGGTACAGATGAAGTGGTTTACAAGGCAGAAACAGAGACACAGATGTAGAGAACAAATATATAGACACCAAGGGGGGAAATCAGGGTGGGGGGTGGTGGTGGGATGAATTGGATGATTAGGATTGACGTATATAAACTCATATATATATAAAATAGATAACTAATAAGAACCTGCTATATAAAAAAATAAATAAAATTCAAAAAAAAATGATATATTTTTATTGCTTAAGTCTAATTATATGTTTTGAATAAAAACTAGAGAATCCAAGGGTATTATAATAATTGATGTCAGAATTAAGTATAAATCAATTTGAGATGTTTTAGAATCAGTAAGGAATTATATATCACATTAAACAATGGTTTGAAGACTTTAGCTTATCTAAGCTCCTATATTAGAATTTAAATTTTCTCTATTTTAGTTAAATGATCATAGTTACTTCACATACTTAAGTGATTCTTGTATGTGAGCTATTGTTTCCTATTAACTTTAATTCATCCTTTCTTGGCCATGTCTCTTATTAGAGACAAAGGGGTTTGACTATTCTCATTCCGATTGCTTTTCAACTACTAACGTAGAAAGCTTTGAACTATTCTGCTCCATTTTATGTCATTTCCAGTGAGCTAAGTGATCACTACTTTATCTTAATCCCCACAGTACTTATAGCTAGTACCTCAAAGTTTAATGTCTAATTGTTTAATAATTACTTCATGTAAAATAGTTTTATCTCTCCTTATGGAGATGTACATTTCTTGAGTTCTCACAGTCATATACTCCTACCAGAGTATCTAATGCATTGCTATTTACGTAATCATTATTGTATATGTGATTTGGATAGAAATACATTAAATATACTGTAATTTTAAGCTTTTGCTTCCTAGTTATTATGTAATTAGAAAGAAAAAATCTTCATAGTTAAGTCCACATAAATTTATTATCAAATTATTATTTTTACTGAAATCAATGTAGGGAATACAACTCTATAAAGTAGTTCTTCTCGGAGACTTCCGTGGCAGTCCAGGGGTTAAGACTTCACCTTCCAATGCAGGCGGGTGCAGGTTCAATCCCTGGTCAGGGAGCTAAGATCACACATGCCTCTCGGCCAAGAAAACAAAACATAAAACAGAAGCAATATTGTATCAAATTCAATAAAGACTTTTAAAAGGTCCACATTAAAAAAAAATCTTAAAAAAAAAATAAAGTAGTGCTTCTCAGTTGGGAGATGAAGGAATGAACAGCATTTCCCAATAGAAGGATGCTTACACTGAGTTCCTAGAAAATAGAGTCTGAGACACAACTTGTGAGTTAGCACTTTATTAGACTTCCTGGGAACTGAGAGTCAAAGTAAAAATGGAGTGAAGCATGGTGAAAGAGCAAATACAAGAGTTACAGAGCCCGTCACAGCTTTGCAACAAACACAGTTGGGAGCTAGGTCATGTGAAATATCTCTAGAGATGTCAATAAGATACTAATCCATCTTGCGACAGTCCTTGGGGGGAGCAAGAACAAACAATTTATCTAATGGCTTCTGCCTGACTTATGTCTTTTATTGGGCAAAGACTAGCCAATGACTCTCCCACATTTCTAGGCTGTGTTACCTGGCTCTATGGGTACCACTGGGGAGTTGTAGTTCCAGCAGGTACAATGCCGCTATTGTGCTGGGTTAGCAGTCTTTCTTTGCAAGTCTCTAGGAGTATACAACTGCTTAAATCTGTACAAAAGGTGGCTTGGACTTTATGAGGAGGGGACAGTTGCTATGAGAGTATAAGCCATTGCTGGGGTCCTTCCAGCCATTCCAGGAAGCCAGATAGTGGCTGTGGCTTGGCGACTTGTGGAACTGAGCAGATCCGGGGAGACACAAATCTTGGTTCCAACACAGTGACTATGTTCATTGTCTCTAGGAACATGTATACTTTGAAAATGATTTTCCAGTATAATTGTTTTCCAAATAAAAGCTACTGAAACAAATATTCAACTAAATTTTACCTAAAAACAATGTAGAAAATGAGGAAAAAATTAAATGAAGAAATTTCTATACAAAATTGTCAGATTTAATTGGTATTCAGTATTCTGTGTTTTAATCATTCCTTATATCTGTAAATTATAAGGGTATGTGATAATCATAAAACATTTAAAACCACATATAATTAGATCTCTCCAACTTACATGTAGAATTTTATATATTCAACAATTTTTAAATCACAATCAAGAAAATTTAGGAGATTCATACAAATGAATATTTAGCCCAATATTCTTGAAGAGAAATTTAAATGCACAAATCTAAGGACATTTAATTTGATGAGCATCCCTTGTTCTATGTATTTGCACACTAATGAATACACTATTCTGATTAATATTGGTATACTATAAGTGAATATTTATATATATGCAATATTAAAATGATTAGCAAAATTCACTGTATTATTACTTTTACCCTATTATTTTTTAAAAGATTTTAGTAAAGTATAGTTGATTTACAACGTTGTGTTAATTTCTGCTGTGCATACATGATTGTGATTCAGTTATACATATACATATATTCTTTTTCATATTCTTTTCCATTATGGTTTATCACAGGCTGCTGAATATAGTTCCCTGTGCTATACAGTAGGACCTAGTTTATCCATCCTATATTAAATAGTTTGCATCTGCTAATCCCAAACTCCCAATCCTTCCCTCCTTCATTCCCTCTTCCCCTTGGTAACCACAAGTCTATTCACTATGTCTATGAGTCTGTTTCTATTTTGTAGATATGTTCATTTGTGTCATATTTTAGATTCCACAAGTAAGTGATATCATTATAGTATTTGTCTTTCTCTTTCTGACTTACAACTTATACAATATTTTCCATTGTATATATATATCACATCTTCTTTATCCATTCATCTGTTGATGGGCATTTATGGTGTTTTCATGTCCTGGCTATTGTAAATAGTGTTGTTATGAACATAAGTGTGAGTGTATCTTTTCGAATTACTGTTTTGTCTGGTACTATTACCCTATTATTTAGATGAACTTTATGGAAGCTGTGGTCGACAGTCTACCAACATAATGTATAACACAAGTAAAGCAGCCTTAGTAATGACTTGGCCTTCTGGACATCGGTGGCCACTAGTGTTTATATTTTATTAATATAATTTAAATAAAGTTGCATCCATCTCTGAGACAGTTCAATTTTTCCTGCTCTGGTGAAGTTTTGCCATGTTTAAAAATATATAATTAATTAATATAATTAAGATAACTCTGAGAAGAAGGAAGGCATAGATATGTAATCTACCAGCTATAGAAGACTTTTAAAATCACCTCATCTTCAAAAACACATCAATATTAGCTAACTTGTGATTTTCTTTTCTTCTTGCTAAAGATGATGATGAGCTTTTAAAGGGCCCAAAGTTAAGAAGATGAGGAAGAAAGCAATGAATCAAAAATCATGAATATTTGCAAGCCAAATAATATATAATTAGAGAATTTCCACTGATATTATGAAGAAATATTGCACAAAAATCTTTGGCTTTTTTAGTGTGAAATTTTTTAGGCATTTAAGTTTTAATTTAATTAAGTTTTACTTAAATTTTAATTTTAAAAATTTAGTTTTAATGTAATTAAGCATTTAGTTATATTTTCCTAAAGGAAATCCAGGACCTCTTATTTCTTAATTATCTCAAGTACATGATTAAGTTAGGCTGCATTATCAAGAACTTTTTCAGAGAATTCTATGATGGTTAATTTTATGTATCAACTTGACAAGGACAAGAGGTGCCCAGGTACTTCATTAAGCATTAATTCTGGGTATGTCTGTGACAGTGTTTCCAGATGAAATTAGCATTTTAATTGGTAGACTGAATAAAGCAGATTGCTCTTCTCAGTGTGGGTGGGCATCACAATCTGTTGAGAGCTTGACTAGAACAAAAAGGAACTAAGAATTTCCCCTTTCTGACCGCTTGAACTGGGACCTTCTCCTGCACTTAGACTGAGACTTAAACCTTTGGCTCCTCTTGTTCTTGAGGCTTTGGACTCTGTCTGGGACTTACATCATTGGCTCTGCTCGTTCTCAGGCCTTCAGGACTGGACTGGAACTATACCATCTTTTTTCTTGGCCCTCTAGTTTGTAACCTTCATATTCATATCCATATGGGACAATTCCTTATGAAAAAATCTCTCTCACTCTATCTCTCTCTACATAGATAGAGAGATAGATACATAGATAGATAGATAGCTATAGGATATATAGATAGATAGATATGGTGTAGATATAGATATATGCTATTGGTTTTTCTCTGAAGAACCCTGACTAATATTGATTTGGGGACTGAGAATTGTTCTAGAAGAACAAATTTTAAAGACACATTTTTGGAATTGGTTCTGGAGTTTTTGGAATTGAAGATCGAATTCGATTTAAAGTTGCTAAGAATTCTATATACAGAAATAAAGGAGCACTGATAGTCCACGATGTGAACTGGTGTGACTGTGTATATGATACTTTTGGACATTTTGGGAAAACTACCTAATGTAATGGGGTAGGCTGGTTTTTCCTAATATTGCTGGACAAAGTGATAAAGGAAAAGGATAAGCTCAGGGATTTGAATTCCCAGCTAAGCACCAAATAAATAACCTTAATGAATGTGACCTGAAGGAGACCCTTATTTCCTGTAGCTGCATGGCTGTGATTGCTGAGAATCAAACCCAGTAAAGACTCATAATTAAAATGTAAGTTGAGGTCCCAGCCTCTGGGGGTCTTTGCTACTAATATGAGGGCATCGATTGGGAAAGAATGGGATTCTGTAAGTTAGGATGGAGACATGACCCTGATGAAGCTGGGGATATTGAGGCCGTAAATATTGTTGAGTATTCTTTGCCAGTGGAACTGGCCTTCTTAGCCCTAGTACTATTGGCCTTTCCATCCCCATCTGAGGGGATTAACTCTGCATTGCCTGAGGAAACTGTAATGTTTTCACCTGAAGCACTTGTAAGAAAGGCTGATTCTCCTCAAGACCCACTCCCATCACCCCCTTTGCTTTTAGACCTATAACGAACTCAAAACCCAATAGGCCCCTAAAGTGAGGTACAAAGTATAACATATAAGGAGGTGTGCTAGACTCCAAAAGAACTAATTTATATAAAAAGAAATCTGGAAAATGTGTGGGAATAGATAATAAGGGTGTGGAATAATAGTGGAAGGAACACAAGGTTGGATCAGGCCAAATTTACTGACATAGACTTGCTAAACAGGGACTCTACATTTAATGTTGCAGCTCAGGGAGTTAGAAAAGGGTTAAACAGTTTGGTTGGTTTGTTGACTGAAATATGGACCAAAACCTGACAAAAAGAAAAGAGAACAAGTTGGAGATGCCAGACCTGCCATGATTTAATGTAAAGGAAAGAATTCAGAGGCTGGAATGTTAGATTGGACTGTAAGAGTGGGTTTGTCATTTAAGACATACTCATCCACATGGGGAAGATCCAGAAGACACACCTTTCACTAATATTGTGAGAAATTAATTTTTGAGTGTTGTCCAGGCATCCCTGAAGAGCTCTGTGGTCACTTTTCTTTGTTGGCTAGATCTTACAGGAGGAACAGCAGGCACGAAATTGGTAAACCTAAATGCAATGAAAGTAATTGGATCTGGGAGTGGCAGGGACCAAGCTGGGCCCTCAACCACCAAAGACATGGTGAGCATTGTTACCATGATGGGCAGTAGTCAAAGCAGCATTCAGAGTAGACTGACTTCTACCTACCTATGGAATTGGCTAGTTGTTCATGGTGTACCTAGAAGTAAAATAGGTAAGAAACCTACCAAAATCTGACTTTTCTGTAAAAACAGAAAAGTTCTAGGTCAAGTGAGAAAAAACGCCTAACCTGAATCACAAAAACAGACTCACAACCCTTCAATCAATTCTTGGTCTTGAGCCATTTGCAGATTCAAAAACCACTTGAATGAAGGGAAGACTGGGTTCCTTTGAGGAAGGACCCTGGTATACTTCCAAAAATGTATACTGCTAATCTTTCTCCCAGCTTTCCCCAAAGGGACCTATGGCCTTTCGCCAGAGTAATTGTATATTGAGGAAAAGGAAATATTCAGACCTTTTAGGGACTACCAGACACTGGCTCTGAACTGCGATTCTAGACCAAAAACTTCACTGTGGTCCACAGTCAGAATAGGGGCTTATGAAAGTCAGATGCTGAATGGAGTTTTTGCTCAGGTTCCTCTCACACTGTGCCCAGTGGTTTTCTGTTCCCATCCTGCTGTAATTTCCCCAGTTCCAGAATGCATAATTGGAATAGATACACTTATTAGCTGACAAATCCCCACATTTGTTACCCGATCTGTGGAGTGAGGGAGATTATGGAGAGTAAGAAAAAGTGGAAGCTGTTAGAACTGCTTATATCTAGGAAAATAGTAAACCTGGAGCAATACTGCAACCGAAAGATATTGCAAAGATTAGTGCCACCATCAAGGACTTGAAAGAGGCAGAGGTGGTGATTCCCACCTCATTACCATTGAACTCTGTAGGGAATCAACTGTGTAGAAGATGATTGATTTGGAGAATAACTGGATTATCACCAGCTTAAACAGATGGTGATTCCAATTGCTGCTGCTGTAACATGAAGTGGTTTTCATTTTGAATGAATTAACACATCCTCTGGTACCTAGGAAGTAGCTATTTATCTGGTAAATGTCTTTTTCCCCATTCTTATCAATAAGATCCTTCAGAATGAGTTTGCTGTCAGCTTACAAGGCCATCTTCCTGATCCTACTTTAGGTATATATCAACCCTTCAGCCCTATGTCATACTTTAGTCCACAGGAATCTTGATCACCTTTCCCTATTACAAGAAGTCCCTTGCATTGATAATGTTATTCCAACTGGCTCAAATGAGAAAGAATAGCAACTATTCTAGAATTATTGGTAAGACATTTACATGTGAGAAGGTGGGAAATACATCTGAATAAATTTCAAGGGCTTCCTACCCAGTGGGAAGTTGAGTAGTGTGGGTCATGTTGAGATGTCCCTTCTAAGCTGAAGGATAAGTAGGTGCACCTGGACCCTAATACAGCTAAAATAGATGTACAACACCTAGTGGACCTCTTTAGATATTGGAGGCAACGTAGTCTATTTGGGTGTATTACCTTGGCTCATTTACTGGGAGTCCTGAAAAGCTGCTAAATTTGAGTGGGATCAAAAACAACAGAAGGCTCTGATATAGAGCCAGGCTGCTGTGTAAGTTTCACTGCCACTTGTGCTATATGATTTAGCAGATGGAATGGTGCTTGAAGTGTCAGTGACAGAGAGCAATTCTCTTTGGAGCCTTTTGCAGGCTCTGTACATGAATCACAGCACAGGCCCTTAGAGTTTTGGGTAAATCCCTGGTATCCTCCACAGACAACTACTCCCCATTTGAGAAACAGGTCTTGACCTGCTACCAGGCCTCAGTAGAGACTGAACACTTAACTATGTGCCACCATGTTACCACGCAACCTGAGCTGCCCATCATGAGCTGGATATTATCTGACTTATCAAGCCATAAGTGTGGACATGCACAGAAACAGCCCATCATCAAATGGAAGTGGTATATACATGTTTAGGCCCAAGCAGACCTTGAAGGTACATATAAATTATATAAAGAAATGCCCCAAATGGACCCCATTCCTGCTACACTGCTTTTGTCTCCCAACCTGCACCTTTGTCCTCATGGGAAGTTCTCTAGTATCAGCTGACACAGGGAAAGAAGACTCAGGCCTCATTTACAGAAGGTTCTACACAATGTGTAGGCACTGCCCTAAAGTTAATAGATATGACATTACTGTCAGCTTACAGTAATGATGGAACTTTGCGACATCTGATGGATCTCTGGGATATCCCTGAAAGGCAGTGTTGAAATAAAATCTTCCCAATGGGCAGACATGCTAGCAGTTCATCTGGTTGTTCAGTTTGCTTGGAAGGTGAAATACCTGGATATTCGATTATATACTGATTTGTGAGCTGTGGCCAGCGGTTTGGCTGGATGGTCAGGGAATTAGAAGAAACATGATTGGAAAATCATGTGGTAGGATGACCTGTTTTGTGGATGCTAGTCAGCTTCCTTCTCCAAGCCACCCTGTCATTGCCCTGTGGGCTCAGGAACAAAGTGGTAATGGTGGCAGAGAAGTAGGTTATGCATGTAGTCAGTGACAAGGACTTCCACTCGCTGAAGGTGACCTGGCTATGGCCGCTGCTGAGTGCCCAATCTGCTAGCATCAGAAACCAACGCTTAGCCCACAAGTACCATTACCTAGGATGATCAGCCAGCTACCTGGTGGAAGGTAGATTACATTGGACTGCTTCCATCATGGAAAAGGCGGTGTTTTGTTCTTACCGAAATAGACACTTACTCTGGATATGGAATTTCTTTCCATGTACACAATAGTTCTGCCAAAACTATCATCTGTGGACTTACAGATTGCCTATCTAGAGTCATGGTATTTCATGTTACTACTGTTCAAGGAATTCACTTCACAGTGAAAGGAGTGTAACAGTGGGCCCATGCTCATGGAAGACACTGTTCTTATCATTTTTCTCACTATCCCAAAGCATCTGGTTTGATAGAGTGGAACGGCCTTTTGAATACTCAGTTGTAGTGCCTGCCAAGTGGCAACACCTAGCAGGGCTGGGGCAAGGTTCTTCAGAAGGCTATATATGCTCTGAATAAGCATTGAATATAAGGTGTTGTTTCTCCCATAGCCAGGATTCACAGGTTTAGGAATCAAGGAGTGGAAATGAGAGTAGTACTCACTCACTATTACCCCTTGTGACACACCAGCAAAATTTTTGCTTCCTGTTCTCATGACCTTATTCTCTGCTGTGCCTAGATATCTTAGTTCAAGAGGGAGGAATGCTTACACCAGGTGATACAGTAATCCCATTGAACTCTAAGTTAAGACTGCCCTCTGATCACTTTGAAGTCTGCATGCTTCTGAATCAACAAGCAAATAAGGCCATCTCATTGTTGGCTGGGGTAACTGGTGTTGACTACCAAGGGAAAATTGTACTACTACTCCACAATGGACAAAATAGAGTATTCTAGAATACAGGAGATCCCTTAATGTGTCTCTGATATTACCATACCCTCTGATTAAAGTGAATGGAAAATTACAACAACCCAATCCAGGCACTACTACTAATGACTTGAACTCTTCAAGAATGAAGATTTGACTCACCCTACCAGGTAAAGAACCATAAACAGCTGAGGTGTTTGTTGAAGGCAAAGGTAATACAGAATAAGTAGTGGATGAATGTTATTATAAATACCAGCTAAGACCATGTGACCAGTTACAGACAAAAGGACTGTAATTGTCATGAATATTTCCTCCTTATTTTACTATTCATATGTTTGTTTGTGTTTGTGTATGTGGCAAATGTCTATTTTCTTTCCTTTCTTTCTCCCTTATCATGCAATATAATATATACTTACTTTATATCATAGTATTTAAGTTAAAGGATATTCAGAAGCGTAAACATCTCTTATGGACTTTACCTCCCATACTGAGGAAGGGTTAGATTGATTTTTGTTGTATGCAGAATAGTTGTGTTGATATCATGTTAAGTAGAATTATGATCTTGTTATTGTCTTTATTTGGAGATTAAATATGGTTTAAGGATGTGTATTTGAGAATCAGTTTGACAAAGGGGTGGCCTTGTGATGGTTAATTTTATGTCAACTTGACTGGGACATGGGGTGCCCAGATATTTGGCTAAACATTATTTCTAGGTGTGTCTGTGAGGTTGTTTCCAGATGGGATTAGCATTTGAATTCGTAGGCTGAATAAAGCAAATGCCCTCCCTGTTGTCTGTGAGCATCATTCAACCTGTTGAGGGAGTGAATAGAACAAAAAGGATGAGGAAGTAAGCATTTGCTCTCTGCCTGAACGTCTTTGAGCTGGAACATGGGTCTTTTGCAGTAGGACCAAGATTTATCCCAATAGCGCTCCTGGTTCTTGACCTTTCAGACTCTGACTGGGACTTACACATTGGTTCCCTTTGTTCTCAGGCCTTTGGACTTAGGCTTGAACTACACCACTGGTTTTCTTGGGCCTCCAACTTGCTGATGGAAGATTATAGAATTTTTTAACCTTCATAACCATATAAGTCGATTCTATACAATAAATCTTTTTCTTTCTCTACATATGTATATCCTACTGGTTCTTTTTCTCTGAAGAACCCTGACTAATGCAAATTCTTTTCAAGTATTCACATTCAAGTTATAAAACCAATATTTTACCAATATTATCATATATAAGATCTTTACAGACATGGGTATTAGGCACACCTATTTCACTATTGGTCATTAATGGATTGTCTTGTCCTGAGAAGTTTAACATAAGAAGCCATGAGACTTTCATTCTTTATTCATCTATCAACATCTTTCAGGTTAATTCCCAAAGCCCCAAATCTCCTGAATGGATTATTTAATTCTGTTGGTGGTTGTATAGACAAAAAAAAACCATCAAAATAATGGACCTGATGATCCCATGAAGACTCAGGCTGACTCTGAAGACTTCAAAAGTGGATACATTGAAGTTCACAAAACAAGCCTCAGGCTACTCATTTTTTATAGATTGTTTTAAATTAGGTTTAAATTATGTAATTGTTTCAGATTCAGCACCAAACACTTATTTCTAATTCCCAATAAGTAATTATGTTTGTTAGCCTGGACTGTGGATGCAAGATAATCACATTCTTTTAAATGTTCACATACTAGTTAGCTTAAAGTTCTTTCTGTCTTTTCATCTGTATATTAACTTTGAAAGTTTCCTGATAACAAAATCATTATAATGTATAAGAAGTCATCGTAATTAAGAAGAACCTATTATTATTAAGAAAAAACATTATTTCCAATTCAGTTTTAAATACTTCTTCAAATATTAATGTAAAAGACTTCATTTAAAATATATTAAAGCACTTTACCTGTCTTATGTTAGAACCCTATCCATACATGTTTATTGTATAAACATGTATAAATTGTATTTATTGTATTTAATTGTATTTAAACATGTATAAATTGTATGTATTATTATAAATTGTAAATATATTATAAATTGTAAATATATTATAAATTGTATGTATTATAAATACAAGCAATAAAAATCATGAGCTCTGTGTTTATATGAAAATTGGACAAAGCTAGGTATACTTTCAAAGGACTAATACTTGACATTAACTGAAATTAACCTCCACCCCAAAGAACAAAAAAAAAATAAAGACTACTTTTCAGAAAACATGATCATTGAGTATTCAATAAATGGCCAAGGAAACGTTTCCTTGCAAGATCCTTTGGTTTACATATTTTTATTTTAAAGAATTAGAATGGGATAGGTCATGATATAGTCTTGTTTATGTACAGTTGTCGTTTTATTATTTTATAAAAGTGCCTAAGATTTAATAAATAAAAGACTAAAAATCATGCTTTGTTCAAAAAGGAGAAAAGTTCAAAAAACAAAGAAAGAAAGAAAAAAAACACTTCAATGCTCCTGCACAGGCTTCAAAAAAATCTAATTATGTGAGAAGTTTCCAATTTAAAATTGATCTGACAAAAAGGGGATAGGCTGCATTAAAAAGATCCTGAAAAATCGAAATCAGACATCCATTCTTAAGAGGTAAGTTTGTTTTCTGCCTCTCCCTTACCTCACCCCACTCCTTTAAAATTGTTTGAGTTCTACCAATAAGCCATTTGTTCCCTTTTATTCAAGTGGCAGCAATATAGAGTTCTGATCTGATTGGGACCCTTAGTAAGTACTCAAACAGTATCCTTATATTTTTTGAGTTGATAGAAATCAATATCATAAACATGTGGGAGATGGGGTTTGAGACCAGACATGATATAGAGGAGTTTTTGTCCAAATAATATCAGAATCAGCTAGTGGGTTTGAGAGTCTGGTAGTCTTCTAGGACTTGTCTGATTCAACTACTTCAGACGTTGTGAAGATTGGTTTTGGGAGTCTATCAGTTTAACAGTTGCTCAAGTGATTCTTACACATATTAATGTTTAAAAACCACTGGCCTACAGGGCTTCCCTGGTGGCGCAGTGGTTGAGAGTCCGCCTGCCGATGCAGGGGACACGGGTTCGTGTCCCGGTCCAGGAAGATCCCACATGCCGCGGAGCGGCTAGGCCCGTGAGCCATGGCTGCTGAGCCTGCACATCCAGAGCCTGTGCTCCACAACGGGAGAGGCCACAACAGTGAGAGGCCCGTGTACCACAAAAACAAAACAAAACAAACAAATAAACAAAAACCTACTAGCCTAGAATATTGACTCCCACTTGTATGTGTGAGTGTGTGTGTGCCTGGACACACGTGTGTTAATTTCATCTCGCTCTCCTATTTATAAATTTGGAATAATATTGGTTTTGGTAGAGAAAATCTTTCTTTCTTTTATCTTCCTATACCATCTCTTACATATTTATTTTGCAATTCCAGTTCCTAATCCTATATAACAGATTATTCCAAAAGAGCAGTTTAAACCAAGCAGTTTATTTAGTCCACAGTATTTTGATCAATAGTTTGCAAAGCGTTTGCTTGGATCTGTTTCACTTGAAGGATCTCATCCAGTTACAGTAAGATGTTGGCTGAGGCTGCCATCATCTGAAGACATAACAAGGCTGGTCATCCAATATGGTTTATTCACATGCCCATCAATTGATGCTGTTGGCTGAAAGTTCAACTTGGACTGTTGACCAGAGCATCAGACTGTGGTCTCCTCCACTACACACTCAAGATTTGTAACTTCTACTGTCTAAAGGCTTGCCTTGTATGTAACAGACATCTATCCATGAGGTGTCTGAACTCCAGTTTACCATCCCCTAAACAGGTCTTTTTCCCCCTATAATGCCCCATTTACACTTAATACTGTACATAGGAGTACCAAAAAATATGCTAATGGATTACTTGAGTGCCAAGATATTTCACCCTTTCTCCATCATGTAGCATCAATGCTACCACTTCAAATGTTAAGTTTTGAGTACTCCTGCCAATATGATAATTCCTTTCCGTGTCTGCTGCACAAGGTGGACAAAATGACCAGAAAGCACTCGTATCTTCAAATTTAGTGAAACTCTAACTATGTACTCTGGAGAAAGCCTTTCCTTTTAGTACCCAGAAACATTAAAACTACAGAGCCTAAAGTTATAGGAACAGAGAACTCAAATTACCCCAATGTATAACTGGGAGTGATGGAGAGTAGGGTCAATCCTATTTGAAATGTTCAAGGTCATCTAATTAAATATCCTACCTCTTCCCTATCAGGGCTCTGACTTTGGCTTAGGAAATTGCCCTCCTCTGAGAATTCAGCCTTATTTGAAGTTATGCTCTTACTTACTTACACTTAGGTCTTCAATTCGGTCTATAGATGAGTGCCTCCTTAAATGTTGCCTAAGAGGCTCTCTGGATCTTGAATTTCCCTTATTAATAGATTGCTTCATGCATCAATGTTACTTAACAATAGCCACCCAATTTCATAGGCCTTTTGGTTACTATTTTCCTTTAACTCTTAAATGTTAACAAAAATATACCAGATTATATTATCCCTGCTTCCCATCTCCATTCACCACAGTTAAAAATCTTGGAAGTCCCACTGCTACAACTTTCCAAGAACTATTGATAATCCACCTGCCATCAGTGATGAGGTCTTCATGGCCATATAGCCATCAAGTGGTCCATTTCCAGAATTCCATTGTTGGAGGCAAATTCTTAGGACTCTTCCTAGCAACAGCTGTCTGAGGTTAAGTTCCTCAGAGCTTGAGACAGAAGTTGTTGAAGGAAATAATTTGTTGAGGACATTCTCTCACAAAAAGAGGATTAGGGAAGCAGGGAAGGAAGGAGAAAGAAGCTAAGGAAGTAAGTCATCTCGGCTGGGGACTAGCTTCAGCCTGGTTTCAAGGGAAGCTCTGCTGTATAAACTGTGCTACAGACCTACCCTCACCTTAAGCAAGAGAGCTGAAACTATTTTTTAACCACCCCCTCAGTTCAGTCAGTCATTGGCCTGACCATCCCAGAAAGAGTGTTATCCTTATTTTGGGGTGAGGCTGTTCCTGTTTGGCTGCCAGAGAAGGTGGTGGTTAAGAGCCCTTAGCAGCTAACATTCTTAGCAGCTTTGTGCTGTATGCATCTGACAGACACAGTGAGAATCCATATAAGGCACCAGTAACATCACTAATGAAGCAAGGGTTTGGATAAATGACAAACTTTTTTTTTCCTATCATGGGAGTAAATGGTACAATATTTCTGAAGGGATATTTGGAAATAGACTATGAAAGACACAAAAGCATTATGTGTGTTGTTGTAGCTGCAACTAACTCAATTCAGAAGAGAGAACATAGTGCTCTTTAACAAAGCAAATTTACTGTGGTGAAGTGTCCTTAGGGAAACACATGTATAAGTATGTGAATATGTCTATATAAAGATATTCATAAAACAGTGTTTGTAAGAGCAAAATTTTTGAAAGAGTTAAAATTTCAAGAATGAAGTAGTGGTTAAATAATTCCATTATTTTACTATTCTATTTACTATAATCTGATATTATAATAGAAACATTAATAGATTCCTTTGTGATTTATATATCTATATGTTACATACATGAAAGATAAATAAGTTGCTAAATATTTTATAATCGTTATTTAGTGTTTTATAGCCCTTAGAATCTCTCTGTACAAAAACGTGTAAAGAAACTCTGTAAACAAACATATTTGGGGGCTTTTAAACATATTCTAAAAGAGTATCATACTCAAAGTAACCTAAGATCCCCAGGTCTCATAAGATTTGCACCAAAATTTAAAAGCAATTAATGCCTGGAAGATAATATTTTGGGCATGGCTGGCTCTAGCCTGATCACATTTGTATAATGTTATTTATAGACAGTGTCCATTATGCCTGGCAGGATCCATACCTTACAGGATGTTAAACATTTAGAATATTACTCATGATTGCAGTTTTTTAAATTTTGGCTTATCTCAGTTTCATAATTTTTCCACAGTGTACTGTTTATTTAACAAAACTTTTGTTTTTATTTATAGCTGCAATATATATCTTTACAAAGAAATAAGGAGGAGCTTTTTCCCTCAAATCAGACTCATACATTGAATTACTTACAGGAATCTTTATTATTATAAAAATATTTGGTTTATAGGTTTTCAATATGTTTAATTTATGTAGAAAATATAGTTGGTGTATTTTTCTTGATGTCAAGGATCTTTTCAGTATATTTGACTGAAATAATTTCCAGTTTTAGAACTCACAAGGAAAGGTAGAAATTGACTTCTGGCACAAAATCATATTCTTCAGAAATAAATAACTATACGTACTATACATACTTTTTAAAATTTGATATAGGACAAATATCATATGAAGGATAGCAACATTCTTGCCACCCATGGGTCCAGACGGGTGGGCGATCTAAAAAATTTGTTCTTTTTCTAGCTTTCGAGTTAACAAATTTCATCTCTCTAGTTTCTGAAGTGACAGCATATTATTGCTACCCTTACTTGTAGACAGGTTAAATATTCAGTAGCTATAAGTGAAAATTTGATGTGAAATTGTTCTTCAAAAAGATTATTTTCTAAATGATTGGATTTCCTAAATGGATTTTCTAAATGATTTCCTTCCCAGTAAAAATTGAACAGAGATTAAGCCTTAGCTGTACACATCCCCTTCTCTCCTTAGTAGTCTTCAAAATACAGATATGCTTGATGATGTAACATAGGCTTTAAATTACAAAAATAGATGTGTAATCAATATGTCACAAATGTTTGAGCAGAGAACACCATGAAAAGTAGATATTGATAGTTGGCACTGTTTCCTTTATGACCAAAAGCCTCCATTCTTCTTTTTAAAACATCATTCTTCCTTTTGGAATGGTATATGCAAGTGTGTGCCCCAGCTGCCTTAGAATATGAGACAGAAACTTGCTCTTACCTCCTCAGCTTTGTTGGTGGTTAATTACATGACTTAACCAAAAAAAAAGCACACTTTGAATGAGCTCTGAATCTTGAGTGAGGCTTGTAAGAATAGAAACAGTGACATGATTGGATTAATGCCACACTCAAAATTTCAAATAAAGCTGAGAAGATGATTCCTATCACATCCACTTTTGTTGTTAAAAAAAACCACATCACGCCCTCCTTCATTTGCCCTCACAACAAGCCTTGAAAGTAGGTGGATTATCCAAATTTTACCTATGAAAAGGTTTGTGAAACACAAAGGATTTAACTTGCCGAAGGTGACACATAAGGATTCAAACGGAGACAGTCTAAATCTCAGGCCCAAGAACGTTTCCCCATGCACAGTGCCTCCCAGGTTTTGTGCAGAACGGGGAGAGAATGATCTACCTCGCAGGGTTACTGTGAGAATTATATGAAATAATAAACACAAAACTCCTGGAACACGGTGGACATTCAACACCCGGAAGCCACTAAACAACTCGCTCAAGGTTACACAGTCCTTGATGAAACCAGGATTTAAACAGAGATTTGAATCTCGTGTTACCAGGAGTGCTTAGGAGCTCCAGAAGCTTTTCTTGGTTTTTACCCCTGCCACAGAATCTGAATTGTCTTTCCCTCTATCCCAAAAAGCAAACCTCAGAAGTCAGGGGACACCCAGCGGGCCTTTGCAGAAAGGAGGGAAGGAGCAGGAGTCGCATTAGGAAGCTTTACCTTCTGCTGGCTTTTCTCTCCTCCCAGCTTCTCTGGTATCGCATCACTTTTAATTCTCTACTTTGACCAATGCAAATAAATGGCAGATGGAGGAATAAATATAGTAAGAATAACTTGCTATTATTCCAAATGTGGTCTCTATTGTTGTCAATGAATTCAGTTTAACGCAATTGGAATGCAGCTAGTAAACAGAGAAGTTATGTTTTTCTTCTACATTTAGCCAGATTGAAAATATCCTAAATGATTTTGTTTTCATCTGGCAGAGATAGCTTATACCTTATGAATGTTGCCTTAGACATATATGAACTCTCCAACTCTCTTATTATTTAGCCCATAAGGACCATAAATATATATTTCCCAATTTTAAAAGATACCATTTTGGGTCACTGACTTAATGACGTAGTACTTAAAATTAGGTATAGAAAGTATGAAGTAGCAAGTACAATACTTACCAAGGTAAGACATATGCATGCCAGTGAATTGAAAATTAATCCCTGTAATAGTAATTCAGGAGCTACCAGTGAAATTTCTGAATAAGGGTTGTTTGATTGTTTGGGAATAATTTTTACTGCTGATCCATGAACAGGCGTGAGTGGTGTAGTCATACAATTAAGATTCTGGGAGCTTAATTAGGTAAGGTAACATTGGAAGGCAATTTGATACTTTTTATCTAGGAAGAAGTAAAATTACTTTTGTTTGGATATGATGAGATCTTATTTATAGGAAATCAACAGATTCAATAAAGTTGCTGGATACAAAATCAACACACATAAATCAACTACATTTCTATACACTAACAATGAAACACCTGGAAAAGAAATAAAGAAAACAATCTATTCACAATAACATCAAAACCATAAAGTACTTAGAAATAAATTTAACCAAGCAGATAAAAGATCTGCGCATTGAAAACTGTAAGAATTTGATGAAAGACATTAAAGAAGATGTAAGTAGTTGGAAGATATCCTGTGTTCATAAATTGAAGAAATTAATTTTATCAAAATGTCCATACTACTTAAACTGAAATACTTAAAGTGAATCTATAGATTCAATGCAAACTGTATTAAAATTTCAATGGCATTTTTCACAGAAATAGCAAAAGCAATCCTAAAATTCTTAGGGAATCACAAAAGTCCCCAAATCTCCAAAGCCATCTTAAAGAAGAGGAAAACCAGAGGCATCATACTTCCTGATTTCAGACATCCTGATTGCTACCAAGTTATAGTAATCAAAACAAAGTGGTACTAGTATAAAAATATACACACAGAAAAATGGGACAGAATTCAGAGCCCAGAAATAAACCCTTACACATATAGTCAACTAATACTGACAAAGAAATCAAGAATACTAATTCGGAAAGAGATAGTCTCTAAACTAAATGGTTTTGGGGAAACTGGATAATCACCCTTAGAAGAATAAACTTGGATCCCTATATTAAACCACTTATGAACGTTAACTCAAAAATGGATTAAATACTTAATCATAGGACCTGAAACTGTAAAACTCCTAGAAGAAAATATGACACCAAAAGCACAAGCAACTAAAGCAAAAATAAATGAGTGGAACTATATCAATTTAAAAACTCTGTACAGTAAAAGAAACAATTAACAAAATAAAAAGGCAACTACATAATGGAAGAAAATATTTGCAAATCATATATCTAATAAGGGGTTAATATCCAAAATATATAAGAAACTCATACAACTAAATGGCAAAAAACCAATCTGACTAAAAAATGGGCAGGAGAACTGAACAGATATAGGTTCAGAGAAGACATATGGATGGCCAACTCACACATGAAATATGCTGAATGTCACCAATCATCAGAGAAATGCAAATCAAGACCATAATGAGATATATCACACCTGTTATAAAGGCTGTTATCAAGAAGACAAGAAATAACAAGTGTTGGCGAGCATGTGAAGAAAAGGGAATCTTTGTGTACTACTGGTGGAATGTAAATTAGTACAACCACTATGGAAAACAGTAAGGAGCTTCCTCAGAAAAACAAAAATAGATTACCGTATGATCCAGCAATCCCACTTCTGGGTATATATTCAAAGAAAATTAAAACAGGATAATGAAAAGATATGTGCCCTCTCATTCATAACAACTTTTTTCACAAGAGCTAAGACGTGGAAACAACCTAAGTGTCTATCAATGAATGAATATATAAAGAAGTTGTGATGTATTACATGTGGAATATTATTCAGCCATGAGAAATAAGGAAACCCTGCTGTTTGGGACAACATGGATGGACCTTGAAGGCATTATGTTAGGTAAAATAAGTCAGACAGAGAAAGACAAATACTGTGTGATCTTGCTTATATGTGGAATATAAAAAAAGCTCAACTTATAGAAGCAGAGTGTAGATGGTGGTTGCCAGGGGCTTGGGGGTTGAGAGAAATGGAGAAATATGTTGGTTAAAGGATACAAACTTCCAGTTATAAGATGAATAAATTCTGATGATCTAATGTACAGCATAGTGATTATAGTTAACAGTACTATATTATGTACTTAAATGTTGCTAAGAGAGAAGATCTTAACTGTTCTTAACAAAAAAGGAATCATAATTATGTGAGGATGATGGAGGTGTTAACATTACTGTGGTAATCATTTAGCAATATATGTCTATCAGGTTGACACATTGCACCTTAAACTTATACAGTGTTATATATTAATTATACCTCAGTAAATTTGGGAAAAAATAAATGCATATACTCTTTGACCCAGTAACTCTAGATGAGATATATATTCTGGAGAAGCATTTATATATGTTAGCAAGGAAGTTCACACAGAAACATTATATGAAACATTAATTTTAATAATAATAACTAAAAGTAAAACCAAAACAAAGAAAAATATAAAGAAATATCCTATATGCTGTAAGTAATGAAATGGATAAATAACTTATATGCTATCCATGTTATACAGCAGTTAAGGAGGATAAGTATGCTTCCAATGGGTTAATATGGAAAAATGTGGAAGATGTAGTATTCAATAAAAGAATCAAGTTATAAACAAAATGTAGAGTAACATGCCCTCTATAAACTAAAGCATACAATGCTACTATGCATTTGTACATATACATATATATTCTTATTTTTATCTTTACCTATATCAATATCTATCTATTTATCTATATATCCATGTATATTTATCTGGATAGATATAAACCAAAGTAATAACTGCTAATTCAGGAAGCAACTGAAATTGAGGGGGGTTGTCAAAAGGAAATTTAGCTTCATATATAATATTTGAATTTTCCTTTTCAAGAGGTTAACATACTCATGTATGATTTATATAATAAAAATTAATTTTTAAATAAGAGGAAATTTAAGTGAATTGCCTAAGGTAAAAAGGCTAATTAGTGTCCAAGTCAAGATTAAAACCTAGGAATTCTGACACTTATGTTATTCACTAATTTTCTTATGTTACATTCTAGCCAATGACCAATTTTCATTAAGCATTTCAATGGGAAAGAAAATTAAATATTAATTACATCCAAGTTAAAATGGCATGAAAACACATTCTTCCATCTACGCCACATTTTGTATTAATTAAATGATTTTGCTAGTATTAAAGCCAGTTTTTGGAAGAAGGTTAATGAAGCATTCCCACAAAGTTGTAATGAGCACAAGCCAGGTAATTTCAATCTTCTGGGTTAGAGGTTTTCAAACACTAATATACATAAAATCATTGAAGCATTTGTTAAAATGACAGGTTCCCAATTCCAATCCCAATAAAGCCTGAAATAGTTGATCTAGGGAGTTTCAAGGAAGCCACAAGATATACTGAACAGTCCAGGTCATTCTGAGTTGTTTTACTAAGAACGCTAGTTCCAGATAGCTCAAAACTCATTGCTGCCACCTGAATGAAAGGGAAAAGATGGCTTCCCAGTAGAAACCCAACAATGTTAAAGAAGTAGAGGGCTGGAGAGGAAGCTGAGAGTGACATTTCTTTAGACTTGAGTCCTAGTCATCCAAAATGATTTTTCAGGGATTATTAGCTATATGATGTGGCATGTCCCCTTTTTATGCAATCAATTTTATATTGGGACATTCTCACAATATCAGGTTAAAACAAACAAAAACCCCACAGCCTTCACAGAGGCACTCAAGTATCCTTTATTCTTTTTCTATTCAAATTTTTCTCCTTTTGGTGATGCACTTTTAAAATAATCTTTCATTTATCGATTCACAAACACCTTAAAGAAGAAAATTAAATAAAATGAAGCAATAAGAGCTACACATTAATAGGACTCTAACATGATCTGCCCCATTTCACTGCTTTAAAATATAAATATGCCAAAAAGAACCTCGCAAAGGGACATTTTCTTTGTCATTCACTTGAGTATGCTCAGTGATCATTTCTTCCAAAAGGTAGTCTCTGAAGAACTTCCCGTGTTTACTCCGACTTTCTCCCTGTGCCTTTGTGATTGAAATTACTTTATTTCAGATCACTTTTTTTCCTCTTTGGAGTGGAGATTGATTTCAACTCCTGGTCCTTTGAAAGTGTACTTAGATTTGAAAGGGAAAAAAAGATGTAGTCAGATTTTCCTAATTTGTTTGAGTAGAGAGAGTAGAAGGAAATGTTTACTTGATTTTTGCATGGTAAGTGCTACTTTTTTATGAACTATTTTAATTCTATAAACATCCTCTACTCAGGTTTTGTACAGTGGAATTATAGCCATTCTTTGTAAATCCATTTAAAATCAATCATTTGGATAAATATGTTTTATTATAGTACAGATTACCATTTTCCTTCCAAAGACTTATCGATTTCCTCCTCTTAAAAAAGAAAAAAAAAAGAAAGGTCCAATGAATTTTTCAAGCACTTGGCTATAGTAACATGACACTGGCTTAATTACATGCAGTAAAGCTCTATTGGCCACAACCCGTTGCTGGCTTTTGTAAGCTCTGCATGTATTTTTCTTGAAAGCAAATGCAAAAAAGCCATTTTTATCACTATCTGATTATGTTGTCATCATATGCAGTTAAATTTACTACAATAATCCATACTAAAATAATAGAAAGTTTCACAATGAATTTATACAAAACATGAAATCTGTGAGACATTTGAGCAAGAGATCAAACTAATGCTTCTATGTATTTAGAAATACAAATACTAGAATATTTCAATATGTATTTTCAGTATTAATGTATATATATTGATAAGTATTACAGAAGTATGGGAATTACAAACCTTTTATTATTAGATGTTTTCTAAGTTTTCTTAAAGGCTGTTAGTTCCTTGAGGTTCCACGTCTTAATGTGATGCTTAACCTTTACTCAAAATCTATCACTGTATTTCCAACTTTAGAAATACTTTTCTTCTTTTACTGATCTGTAGTATATACAAAACACACACATAATGTACATAGGTGCAAAATATATAATACATAGAATGTATACACTGAATATATATGTGAGTAGATGTAAATACATAAGTATGTAGAAGTACACATATACACACCCACACACATATATAAATGCACATATATATTGAGTGGTGTGCTGGGTCCAGTCAGTCTCTAGTTGGTAATTTTAAACTGGCACTGGTAGGAGTATTTTACATCACAAACATTGGCAAACACTAAAAATCAGGGTTTTGATGAGATTTTAATTTTTTCTTTTTTTTTCTCAGAAAGCAGGTAAACATTAAATTGTGTATGCCACTGCACAAATTGAATTGTGTGTGTTTGAATTCATTTGAAATGAATATGTATATTTCTGATCATGCAAATTAATTGTTGCATGAAATGATTGGGAAATTCACTTCTCTACTGATCTCAAACATTTAGCAAGTAGTGGCTTCAGGACCTGGGCTCAAATCTTGTCTAGTGAGTAGTGGGTAGCACAATTTCTATGTTGAGCTGCTTCCTATTGTATAGTAATGTGAGACATCCCCGACCCACCTGTCAGGGGATATTGGTCTTTTATTAGGTGTTCTCTCAGAGGAGTTAATTATGTTTTGGCAGATTTCAAATACCAAAGAAATTATTCAAAGCATTAATTATTTTTTTCTGATTAAGATATTTGGCTCCTCACAGGTTATTCTTGGCACACAGTGTAATCTTGCTTTCATGCTTTTGGGTTTGTTTTTTTTTTTTCCAGGACAAATTACTGAATGCACAAAGCAGTTTTAACCATGGAAAAGATCTTTACAGATTAGTGGTATAAAGAAAATGTACAGAACTTCCACATTTATCTTTTCTACCTATTTTTCATTCCTCAATTTCATAAGAATTGTTCAGTTTGAAATTATTGATCACAAAATTTAGTCAGACGAATAAAAACATCAACTTTTCTGCTCACAAGAAGCTCATCATCTACTTCAGATGTAGATATCAGATAGAGTCAAATAGAATGTGGTATTGGATAGAATTGATAGTTTTTTGATGTTTCTTGATGTAGGAATAGAGGATTCTCAAATTATCACTATTGGCTCTATCAGGTAAAAACAAATCCTGATGTAGGTAAAGGAGAGAATTTATTCAAAAAGACTATTATAATAGGGGAAAGGAAATATTGCAATGAAGAGAAAGCTGCAGCTTACCTGAAGATCTACAGGAGTATCAAAGGTGAGGCAGAAAAAAGTTTTTATTTTATGAGGAGATTTTTTTTTTTTATGAGGAGATTTGTTTTCTAAACAAATCTAGAAAGAAATGGATATGGGGGAGTGAGAGTGGCATAATTGGATACTTGATATGAGAATAGCTTTCCTTGTTATTAGCAGATTTTCAGAAGGGTATTTTTGAGTAAGGGTTGTTCAAGTTCCACTGCAAGAATTTTGTCCAGAAAAGTTGGTGGAATCAAAAAGTTTAGTTAATCATTTATTGGACACAGGATGACTATTTGGAGAGTCTGTGTCTGACCTTGTCACAGATAAACAAGAGGGTCATTTATGAATGTCTTATCTAAGTGATATGAGGAGGGTAATTTTTTGTAGTAAAATCTTTTGTATGGAAAATATATTGGGGAGGGGTAGATTTGGTGACCATACCTGTTTTACAGGAGCACAGGGCTCAGGTAAAGTTCAATATTGTCAGCTTTATTTTTGCAACTTTTAGCCATGCCACAATTTTTGTTGTTGACTTACAGAGTTTGATACTTAAAACTTCATAGAAAGCATCTCATGTCTCATATGTATTACATATCAACCAGGTAGTTGGTGGATTGTTCATAAAAATGATGGGAGATGAGCAGATTCTCAAAGGTAAGGCTGAGATTTCATGTACTGCTGGGGGGAGTCAAAACATCTTTTGAATTTATTTCTACGGCTTTATTTGCATATCTTGCTGAAAGTTAGCAACTTTTATTTTTCTTGTTTTAATGATTCTGGTTATCTGCTGCTTAAGAGCAAACCACCTCAATGCTTAGTGACTTAAAACAACAGCCATTAATTAGTTGCTCACAAATCTGCAATTTGAACACAATAAAGGAAAAGGTCTGTCTGTTCCACATAGCATCAGCTGAGGCAACTTAGCTGAAGATTGGAAAATCCACTTCCAAGATGATTTGCTCACCAGGCTGGTAAATTGGTGTTGGCTATTAGCTGGGATCTCAGATGTGGCTGAAGGTGTGGGGCTTTGTTCCAATACCAGTAGCTTAGAGTTCTTTAGAGTATGGTGGCTGTATTCCGAGGGTCAATATTCCGAGAGAGAGAGAGAGAGAGAGAGAGAGATGGGAACTCTATTGATTTTAATGGCCTAGCCTTGGAAGTTATATAATTTGCTTCTGCGAGACTCTTAATGGGGTATCAGAAAGGTTGACCCAGGCTCAAGAGGAAGGAACATATGATCCACCTATTGATTATGAGATGACAAGTTTCTAAAAGATCATATGAAACTGTAACTATTTTTATGACCAGTTTGAAAAATTAAACATAAATAATTGTGTTCCAAAAATTTTGCTAGGAGAAAATATGGTTAAGAAATTAGAAATCCCATAATAAAAATAAACTTAGATATGAAAGGCACAAGATAGGTGTGGGAGTATTTTCTAGCACATAATTTATTTTACTTCTGGAGAATAATATTCATAAATTCTCTGTGTTTAATTATTCAATCTATACATTCCATATCATTTTGAGTTATTAGAGTTACATACAAGTCATAGTTTATTGTCCCAAAATACACAAAGTTGATAAAAAGTTATAAAGCTACAGGAATACATATATCCCTGAATATCATGGCTAGGAGATGGTTACTGAAATAATTTCAATAATTTGAAGTCAATAATATGCATAAAGAAAGTTATCATTGAATACCTTTATTACAGTTTCTATCTTAAAATTCCATCCATCGGGGTAAAACAAATTTTCTTTATCATCATCTTTAGGGAGCAAGAGCAAAATGTTTCCCATCCTTGAGTTGGAGCTTTTACTTACTTTCTACTTATCTCATCATCTTCCCTACAATTTTATCAGCTGAAAAATGAATCCCTCCCAGAAATAAAACACAGCTGTTGCAATTACATACAGAAAGTCCAAAATAGATACTACCACATTTATTTACTGGAAGGCTCAGTAATGTTTCCAAGAAAGCTGAGTAGGAGAAGAGAAAAGGGAACTCGTGTTAAAGTGATGAAAAGTCTGAATTACAGAATATATTGTACAGAAATTATTGACATATATGTTAATTGCACAAAATGGTAATAAAGTGTTTCTGGCTTTATATTATGTTAAAGGTAAGAATAATAAGTTCACGAAATTTACTGAGATAATTATTAAACTAAAAATTCATTACTTTAATTTATTACTGAGCACCTATTATGTGCAAGTAAGAAATTGCTGAGTTTAGTTGACTTTTCTGAGTAAAAAGTTAGAAGATATTTTTAGACAACTACAGATATACTTACAAGGTAACAGATACCGTTTGAAGGCAGATGAGCACTTTCAAACCTACAAGAGAAGATATTTTTCTAGGACACTTTTAGGAAAGAAAAAAATGCAGCTTTTCTGTTTATCAATTTAGTATAAATTGATATCAAAACTTGCTAAAAATAGAGATTAAAAAAAGATACTAAGGACTAATAAAATGGAAGATATAAATGATATTTTCCTCTCCTTTTCTCATTCTTTCTGGACTATTTAATATTTGTTTGTCTTTTTCAACAACACAATAGTTTTATAATCATAAAGACAAATGTAGGGGAACTCCCTGGCAGTCCAGTGGTTAGGGCTCCAAGCTTTCACTGTTGAGGGCATGAGTTCAATCCCTGGTCAGGGAACTAAGATCCTGCAAGCCACATGGTGCAGCCAATAAATAAATAATTAATAACAAACTAACAAAATAAATAAATAACATAAAATAAACTGGGGGGCGGACCTTCAAGATGGTGGAGGAGTAAGACATGGAGATCACCTTCCTCCCCACAAATACATCAGAAATACATCTACATGTGGAACAACTCCTACAGGACACCTACTGAATGCTGGCAGAAAACCTCAGACTTCCCAAAAGGCAAGAAAATCCCCATGTACCTGGGTAGGGCAAAAGAAAAAACAGAGACAAAAATTAAGGATGGGACCAGCATCTCGGGGAGGGAGCTGTGAAGGAGGAAAAGTTTTCACACACTAGGAACACCATTCACCAGCAGAGATGGGGGGTGGGCGGGGCGGAAGCATCGGAGCCACAGAGGAGAGTGCAGCAATGAAGAAGAGTGCAGAGGGCAAAGCAGAGAGATTCCTGCACAGAGGATCAGTGCCAACCAGCACTCACCAGTCTGAGAGGTTTGTCTGCTCACCCGCTGGGGCAGGTGGGGGCAGGGAGCTGATGCTCGGGCTTCGGAGGTCAGATCCCAGGGAGAGGACTGGGGTTGGCTGTGTGAGCACAGCCTGAGGGGGACTAGTGCACCACAGCTAGCTGGGAGGGAGTCTGGGAAAAAGCCTGGACCTGCTTAAGAGGAAAGAGACCATTGTTTCGGGATGTGCGAGGAGAGAGGATCCCTTTCCTGTGTGCCCATAGAAAGCAGAGCACAGCCTAAGTGAGCTCCAGAAACGGGCATGAGCTGCACCTATCAGTTCAGACCACATAGACAGGCATGAAACGCTAACACTGCTACTGCTGCTGCCACCAAGAATCCTGTGTGCAAGCACAGGTTACTATCCACACCCCTCCCCGCCGTTGCCAGGAGCCTGTGCAGCCCACCACTGCCAGGGTCCTATGATCCAGGGACAAGTTCCCTGGGAGGACACATGGCGTACCTCAGGCTGTTGCAACAACACACCAGCCTCTGCTGCCACAGGCTCACCCTGCATACCAATTATGACTACCATACCCCTCCCTCTCCCCAGCCTGAGTGAGCAAGAGCACCCTAATCAGCCACTGCTTTAACCCACTCCTATCAGCGTGGGTAACAGATGCCTGAGGATGACCTACACACAGAGGTGGGACCAAAACCAAAGCCGAATGCAGGAGCTGTGTGAACAAAGAAGAGAAAGGGAAATTTCTCCATGCAGCCTCAGGAGCAGTGGATTAAATGCCCACAATCAACTCTATGTATACTGCATCTGTGGAATACATGAAAAGACAACATATGTTCTGCAAATTGAGGTGGTGGATTTTGGGAGCAGCTGGAGACTTGGGGTTTGCTGTCTGCAACTGATTTGTCTCTGATTTTTATGTTTATCTTAGTTTAGTTTTTAGCACTTGTTATCAATGGTGGGTTTGTTTATTGGTTTGGCTGCTCTCTTCTTTCTTTATTATTTTTTTAATTTTAATAATTAAAAAATTTTTTTACATTTTCTTTCTCTTTTTCTCCCTATTCTTCTGAGCTGTGTAGCTGACAGTGTTTTGGAGCTCCATTCTTGTGTCAGGCCTGAGCCTCTGAGATGGTAGAAACAAGTTCAGGACCACCAGAGACCTCCCAGCCCCACGTAATATCAATCAAAAAGAGCTCTCCCAGAGATCTCAGTCTCAATGCAAAGACCCAGCTCCACTCAATGGCCAGCAAGCTCCAGTGCTGGACACTCCTAGCCAAACAATTAGCAAGACAGGAAACAACCCCACCTATTAGCAGAGAGGCTGCCTAAAATCAAACTAAGTTCACAGACACCCCAAAACACACCACAGGACACCGCCCTGCCCACCAGAAAGACAAGATCCAGCCCCACCCACCAGAAAACAGGCTCTATTTCTTTGTATCAGGAAGTCTCCTCAAGCCACTGAACCAACCTCACCCACTGGGGGCAGACACCACCAACAACAGGAACTATGAACCTGCAGCCTGTGAAAAGGAGACCTCAAACACAGTAAGTTAAACAATACGAGAAGACAGAGAAATATGCAGCAGATGAAGGAGCAAAGTAAAAACCCACCAGATCAAACAAATAAAGAGGAAATAGACCATCTACCTGAAAAAGAATTCAGAGTAATGATAATAAAAATGATCCAAAATCATGGAAATAGAATGGAAAAAATACTAGAAACATTTAACAAGGACCTAGAAGAACTAAAGAGCAAACAAACAAAAAAATGAAATTAAAAATTCTCTAGAAGGAATCAATAGCAGAATAACTGAGGCAGAGGACCAGATAAGTGACCTGGAAGATAAAATAGTGGAAATAACTACCACAGAGCAGAATAAAGAAAAAAGAATGAAAAGAATTGAGGACACTCTCAGAGACCACTGGGACAACATTAAATACACCAACATTCGAATTATAGGGGTCCGAGAAGTAGAAGAGAAAAAAAAAAAAAGAACTGAGAAAATATTTGAAGCGATTACAGTTGAAAACTTCCCTAATATGGGAAAGGAAATAGTCAATCAAGTCCGGGAAGCACAGAGAGTCCCATACAGGATAAATCTAAGGAGAAACAAACCAAGACACATATTAATCAAACTATCAAAAATTAAATAAAAAGAAAAATATTAAAAGCAGCAAGGGAAATGCAACAAATCACATACAAGGGAATCCCCCTAAGGTTAAGAGCTGATCTTTCAGCAGAAACTCTGCAAGCCAGAAGGGAGTGGCAGGACATATTTAAAGTGATGAAAGGGGAAAACCCACAATGAAGATTACTCTATGAAGCAAGGATCTCATTGAGATTCGACAGAGAAATTAAAACCATTATGGACAAGCAAAAGTTAGAGAATTCAGCACCACCAAACCAGCTTTACAACAAATGCTAAAGGAACTTCTCTAGGTAGGAAACTCAAGAGAAGGAAAAGACCTACAAAAACTCAAAACAATTAAGAAAATGGTAATAGGAACATACATATTGATAATTACCTTAAATGTAAATGGATTAAATGCTCCAACCAAAAGACACAGACTGGCTGAATGGATACTAAAACAAGACCCATATATATGCTGTCTACAAGAGACCCATTTCAGACCTAGGGACGCATACAGACTGAAAGTGAGGGAATGGAAAATGATATTCCATGCAAATGGAAATTGAAAGAAAGCTGGAGTAACAATTCTCATATCAGACAAAAGAGACTTTAAAATAAGACTATTACAAGAGACAAAAAAGGACACTACATAATGATCAAGGGATCAATCCAAGAAGAAGATATAACAATTGTAAATATTTATGCACCCAACATAGGAGAACCTCAATACATAAGGCAAATGCTAAGAGCCATAAAAGGAGAAACTAACAGTAACACAATAATAGTAGGAGACTTTAACACCCCACTTTCACCAATGGACAGATCATCCAAAGTGAAAATCAATAAGGAAACAAAAGCTTTAAATGACACATTAGATAAGATGGTCTTGACTGATATTTATAGGACATTCCATCCCAAAACAAGGGAATACACTTTCTTCTCAAGTGCTCATGGAACATTCTCCAGGATAGATCATATCTTGGGTCACAAATTTAAGAAAATTGAAATCATATCAAGTATCTTTTCTGACCACAACACTATGAGACTAGATATCAATTAAAGGAAAAAAACTAAAAAAATATATAAATATATGGAGGCTAAACAATATGCTACTAAATGAAAAACAGATCACTGAAGAAATCAAAAACTACCTAGAAACAAATGACAATAGAGACACGATGACCCAAAACCTATGGGATGCAGCAAAAGCAGTTCTAAGAGGGAAGTTTATAGAAACACAATCCTACCTCAAGAAACAAGAGGGCTTCCCTGGTGGCTCAGTGGTTGAGAGTCCACCTGCCGATGCAGGGGACATGGGTTCGTGACCCGGTCTGGGAAGATCCCACATGCCGGGAAGCGCCTGGGCCCATGAGCCATGGCCGCTGAGCCTGCACATCCGGAGCCTGTGCTCCGCAACGGGAAAGCCCACAACAGTGAGAGGCCCACATACCAAAAACAAAAAAAAAGAAACAAGAAATATCTCAAATAAACAACCTAACCTTACACTTAAAGCAATTAGAGGTAGAAGAACAAAAACCCTGAAAGTTAGGGGAAGGAAAGACATCATAAAGATCAGAGCAGAAATAAATGAAATAGAAACAAAGAAAACAATAGACAAAATAAACAAAAGATAAGTAAAACTAAAAGCTGGTTCTTTGAGAAGATAAACAAAATTGATAAACATTTAGCCAGACCCATCAAGAAAAAAAGGGAGAAGACTCAAATCAACAGAATTAGAAATGAAAAAGGAGAAGTAACAACTGACACCACAGAAATATAAAGGATCATGAGAGATTACCACAAGCAACTACATGCCAATAAAATGGACAACTTGGAAGAAATGGACAAATTCTTACAAAGGTACAACCCTCCAAGACTGAACCAGGAAGAAATGGAAAATATAAACAGACCAGTCACAAGCAATGAAACTGAAACTCTGATTAATAACCTTCAAACAAACAAGAGCCCAGGACCAGATGGCTTTGCAGGTGAAATCTATCAAATATTTAGAGAAAAGCTAACAACTATCCTTCTCAAACTCTTGCAAAATATAGCAGAGGGAAGAATACCCCCAAACTCATTCTACAAGGCCTTAATCACCCTGATACCAACACCAGACAAAGATGTCACAAAAAAGGAAAACTACAGGCCAATATCACTGATTAATATAGATGCAAAAATCCTCAACAAAGCACTAGCAAACAGAACCCAACAGCAGATTAAAAGGATCATACACTACAATTAAGTGGGCTTTATCCTAGGGATGCAAGGATTCTTCAATATATGCAAATCGATCAATGTGATACACCATTAACAAACTGAAGGATAAAACCATATGATCATCTCAATAGATGCAGGAAAAGCTTCTGACAAAAGTCAACACCTATTTATGATAAAAACTCTCCAGAAAGTAGGCATAGGGGGAACCTACCTCAACATACTAAAGGCCATATATGAGAAACCCACAGCCAACATTGTTCTCAATGGTGAAAAACAGAAACCGCTTCCTCTAAGATCAGGAACAAAACAAGGCTGCCCACTCTCGCCACTTTTATTCAACATAGCTATGGAAGTTTTAGCCACGGCAGTCAGAGAAGAAAAAGAAATAAAAGGAATCCAAATCGGAAAAGAAGAAGTAAAACTGTCACTGTTTGCAAATGACATGATACTATACACAGAGAATCCTAAAGATGTTACCAGAAAACTACTAGAGCTAATCAATGAATCTGGTAAAGTATCAGGATACAAAGTTAATGCACAGAAATCTCTTGCATTCCTATACAATAATGACAAAAAATCTGATAGAGAAATTAAGGAAACATTCCCAATTTACCACTGCAATAAAAGGAAGCAAATACCTAGGAATAAACCTACCTAAGGAGATAAAAGACCTATATGCAGAAAACTATAAGACGCTGATGAAAGAATCAAAGATGATACAAACAGATGGAAAGATACACCATGTTCTTGGATTGGAAGAATCAACATTGTGAAAATGACTATACTACCCAAAGCAATCTACAGATTCAGTGCAATCCCTATCAAACTACCACTGCCATTTTTCACGGAACTAGAAGCAAAAAACCTAAAATCTGTATGGAGACACAAAAGACCCCAAGTAGCCAAAGCAATCTTGAGAAAGAAGAATGGAGCTGGAGGAATTGAGCTCTCTGACTTCAGGCTATACTACAAAGCTACAGTAATCAAGACAGTATGGTACTGGCACAAAAATAGAAATATAGATCAATGGAACAGGATAGAAAGCCCAGAGACAAACACATGTGCATATGGTCACCTTATTTTTCATAAAGGAGGCAAGAATATAGAATGGAGAAAAGACAGCCTCTTTAATAAGTGGTGCTGAGAAAACTGGACAGCTACATGTAAAAGAACGAAATTAGAAGCCTTCCTAACACCATACACAAAAATAAACTCAAAATGGATTAAAAACCTAAATGTAAGGCCAGACATTATAAAACTCTTAGAGGAAAACATAGTCAGAGCACTCTATGACATAAATCACAGGAAGATCCTTTTTGACACACCTCCTAGAGAAATGGAAATAAAAACAAAGTTAACAAATGGGACCTAATGAAACATAAAAGCTTTTGCACAGCAAAGGAAATCATAAACAAGATGAAAGACAACCCTCAGAATGGGAGAAAAATATTTGCAAATGAAGCAACTGACAAAGGATTAATCTCCAAAATATACAAGCAGCTCATGCAGCTGAATATCAAAAAAATAATCAACCCAATCCAAAAATGGGCAGAAGACTTAAATAGACGTTTTCCAAAGAAGATATTCAGATTGCCAACAAACACATGAAAGGAAGCTCAACCTCACTAATCATTAGAGAAATGTAAATCAAAACTACAATGAGGTATCACCTCACATCAGTCAGAATGGTCATCATCAAAAAATCTAGAAACAATAAATGCTGGAGAGGGTGTGGAGAAAAGGGAACCCTCTTGCACTGTTGGTGGGAATGTAAATTGATACAGCCACTATGGAGACCAGTATGGATGTTCCTTAAAAAACTAAAAATAGACTTACCATATGATGCAGCAATCCCACTGTTGGGCATATAACCTGAGAAAACCATAATTCAAAAAGAGTCATACACCACAATGTTCTCTGCAGGACTATTTACAATAGCCAGGACATGGAAGCAACCTACGTGTCCATCGACAGATGAATGGATAAAGATGTAGCACATATATACAATGGAATATTACTCAGCCATATAAAAAAATGAAATTTAGTTGTTTGTAGTGAGGTGATGGACCTAGAGTCTGTCATACAGAGTGAAGTAAGTCAGAAAGAGAAAAACAAGTATCATATGCTAACACATATATACGAAATCTAAAAAAAAAAAGAAAATGGTTCTGATGATGAACCTAGGGGCAGGATAGGCATAAAGATGCAGACGTAGAGAATGGACTTGAGGACAAGGGGAGGGGGAAGGGTAAGCCGAGACAAAGTGAGAGAGTAGCATGGACATATATATACTACCAAATGTAAAATAGATATCTAGTGGGAAGCAGCCGCATAGCACAGGGAGATCAGCTCGGTGCTTTGTGACCACCTAGAGGGGAGGGATCGGGAGGGGGAGACAGAGATACAAGTGGGAGGAGATATGGGGATATATGTATACATATAGCTGATTCACTTTGTTATACAGCAGAAACTAACACAACATTGTAAAGCAATTATACTCCAATAAAGATGTTAAAAAAAAATTATAATTGCATCAGTTATCTCTTTCTACCTTCGTAAGAGCTTGTGGGATAGGAGTTTTTCTCCCAGTTTCATAAATGAAGAAACAGAAACTTAGAGAAGTTAAATGACTGGTTCAAAACCTCAGTTAATAAAAATGGGGCTGGGATGTCTGCATTCAAATGCTCTGCACTCTCTACTACATTCATTTGTGGAACAGGCCATAGGAAGAGCCAAAGAGAATGAAACTAGCAATAGAAATGAGGGTCCCATCCAAGCTACAACCTACCCACCTGATCTCACAGAAGCCCCTCATTTCTATAGTGGGGACTGATAGAAGTCTCCCTAAATATCTTCTCTTCTTCTTGGGCATATGGGTAGACCACATTTACTGTGGACATTTCCATTGCAGTGAAGTCTAGCCATGTGACTAATTTCTGGGTAGTGAAATGTAAATGAAAGTGATACTGTCACTTCAGGCCTAAGCATTAAGGCAGTGAGCTTTCTCTCTCTCCTCTTTTTCCTCTTTGCACGAGTTAAAGCCTGAGGGGAAGTTAATTTGTGCAGATAACAACAATGCCCTAGGTGAAGGTGGATCAAGGCATTGGTAGGAACATGGGTTCCTGAATAACTGTGGGGAGTAGAGCTGACAGCCAACCTACACTGCTTAATTTAGAACCAATCTGTGAATGAGAAATAAACTTCATTTTTCTTTAATAAATAAATAAATAAATAGATAGATAAAATAAATTATTATTGGCCATAAAGACAAATGTAAAGTTACTTGCAACTTAAAAATGAACAAATAAATCAGAACTAGCATGGGAAAATTTGGAGTTCTTTGAAACTAACAATGAAAGGAATAGTGACTATTAAAGCAGTTGGAAATTTTATAATATAGCATGGAGAAAATTAAAATATATCATTTTGTATATTTATTTTATTAATATCCAGCTACAATGTTTTAATTGTTATCTTTTCAGCAGTTAAACTTAATAATTATATTTTCCTAAGTTTTAGTAAAAATTTTCTCAAATTTGCAATTTAAACAATGTAGTTTTATAGTTCTTAATTTAACTTGCAATAAAATGATAAAGTGTTTTTCCTAAGGCTAGGAAATAAACAAAAAGCATAAATTTACCTCAAAAGACCTTTGACTGAAAATTGTAAGTGCTATATAACAAAAACTTTTATGGGGCTAAAAATAATTGATATAAAATAGAAAACTAGAATTAGTTAATTGGAATTTATTTTGCTGTAAATGATTAATGAACAAATATAATAAAATTAACTTAAATGTAAACTAAAGGCTTATACTATTTAAAAATATGTCTCTTATATTAAAAGTTAGAAATAAGGAATAAATAAATTAATACAAACACACTGAATTCATTGTTCTTACATAAACAGTATGTAGGAGAAAGTACATTAAATGCAAGTAGGATTTTTTTTTTTTTTTTTTTTTTCGGTACGTGGGCCTCTCACTGCTGTGGCCTCTCCCGCTGCAGAGCGCAGGCCCCGGACACGCAGGCTCAGCAGCCATGGCTCATAGGCCCAGCTGCTCCGTGGCATGTGGGATCCCCCTGGGCCAGGGCTCGAACCCGTGTTCCCTGCATCGGCAGGAGGACTCTCAACCACTGCGCCACCAGGGAAGCCCACAAGTAGGATTTTTAAAGATCATATATGTATCAGTGTGTACTAACTGAATTTCAGCCCTAGGGTTTAGAGAATTTTGATATATTTTCCAATACATGTACTGATGATACCTTGAATCGTCTGATGATAGGATCATAAAACGATCTCTTCAAGTAATCATTTACCTTGAAGAAAATTCACATTGACGAAAAATCACTTTTCCTTCAGTGAATATGTTCACTTATATTGATGCCATAAAATAGATAAAAACAACATAGATGAACTCTTTACTCTGGTAGGGGAGCAGGAAAATAAACCCATTAAAATATACACTATTTCTGGCCATGATGGAATAGTTAATATTAGACATACCCCACATAAACACTTGTAACACTGGGAAAAATATAAAAAGCAACTACTTTCAGGCATTGGACAATGGACTGTGAAGAATGAACAGAGGAAATATTCTGAATTGATCAGAATAAATATTTGAAGAGATAATGGCCATTTAGCTTGTTTTTCTAAATTAATAAAAGATGTAGACCCACAGATCCAAGAGGCTTATTAAAGTCCAAGAATGATAAATATGGCAATCGCACCTGGGCACATAGTTAAACTGCAAAAAAACCACTAAAAAATAAAAACAAGGAAAAAATCTTCTAAGAAACCTCTTCCAAAACAATTCATATTATATTCAAGGGAAAAATATTACAAACACTAACTCTGATCTCATCAAATGCAGTGAAGGACGGAAGACAAGAAATGGTATCTTTAAAGTGCTAAAAGAGAAAAAAAAAGTGAACTTAGAAATCCTCATTCAGTCAACATTTCTTTCAAACTTTTAGTAGAAATAAATATATAATTTTTGACAAAAGTTGAGGCACTAATTATTTTTCTTTATCATAGAAAAAAATGTGTGTTTAAGGTTAAAGGAAAATAATCAAGGTAGAAGTTGAGATCTCAAGAAAAAAAAATAAAGAGAACTCCAAATAGCAAATATGTGACTGAATATAAAATACTGTTATAATTTTTAAATAGTATTAAATATTTTTAAAATAATAGTAATGCACTCTAGCCTATATAATATACTTAGAAGTAAAATATATGAAAACAATAGCACAGAATGGTGGGGGTGAGGGATGCTATTAGAAAAAATCAAAGGCAGTCCTGATTTTGCAAGCTGAGACTGCAAGGTGACCTTAAATCCAAATATATAAGAAATGAAAAAGATCCCTATTATTTATTTAGTACATTGTGATTTAAAACAATAGTCATTGTTTTGTTAAAGAAGTATGAATATAGTTTGAACAATTGTTCAAATTCTTGCCTTCTTGTCATATGACTTAGGAAATTGTATGAACATCTTTCTGTCTTTTTGAATTCCATAATACTTTCTAAGTATGTGTAGGCTTTTTATGCTTTCCCCTTGCACAGTAAATGTCATGAAATATCTCCAAAAGTTCTTTAAAGTTTTGTCACTTACTCTAGGACATCTTTATCCTTTTTGTCACAACATTTATTTAACTTCCCTCATTTATGTGAATAATTCACCTTCACTGAGTTTCTCTGGCTGCACATTGAACACCTCTCAAATTGTGTCAGTGTCAACATTCCCATGTTCAGCTATTTCTTCTATCGATATAACTTCATTCTGTTTTATTCAAATTTAATTCCAACATTGTGACTTTTGAATTTTTGCTGAACCTTCAAATTTATTACTCAGTTCCCTCTTTTTGGTCATCCATTTTGTAAAATGACACATGGTTTTATCACTGGAAGACAAAGAAGCAACCCAATCTCATGCTTTCCTGACTGTGCATGAACCAAAAAACAGATGTGCAGTGGGTACTGATAATGAAGCATATTTATTATTTACATAGTCTTTGAGGACTGAGGAGTTAGCTAAGTTTACTGTTTGCTCACAGTTAATATGCTGCAGTATCTAAAATTTAAACTGTAAGTTGGGGCCTAGTGCTATTTAAATCATTGTAACAGAAATTCTTACATAGCAGAGATGTACAAAGCAAGGATTGCCTGTATGCTCTTAATTCTTGTATTGTTATAAATCTTATAAGATTCTTATACTGTATACAGAATGATCTAATATTAACTTATGATAGGTTGTGATAAGAATCTGTATTGCAATCCTTTCAGCACCACTAAAAGTGTAATACAAAAATGTATGGCTAAAAATCTCATGTAAGAGTTAAAATGGACTACTAAAAATGTAGTAAATAAAAACTTGATTAATCCATGCAAAGATAGGAAAAGATAAAATTGCAGAGGGTATATAGAGAAAATTAATTGCAAAATGGTAGACAATGCCATAATTAAATTAAATTCAAATACATTAAACATTACCTTTAAAAGACAGAGATTTCCAAAATGAATATAAATAAAAATATCAAGCTTTATGATTTTAACAAGAGACAAAATTTAATTTTACCGGCACAGAAAAATTGAAAGTTAAAGGATGAAAAATGGTGTGCAAAAAATAATGATTATGGCATAACTTACATTAATACCTAATAAGGCAGATATTACCAAAGATAGAGATGTTTTATAATGACAAAAGGATAAATTCATCAGGAAGACATAATAGTCCTAAATGTGTATACATCCCATAGAATAGCTTTAAAATACATGTAACAAAAATTAAATATTGATGATTTTAACATTAATTTCTCAGTAAATTACAATATAAGTAGACAAAATTAGTAAGTACATAGAAGATTAAAGCTATCTAATTTTACCTAATTGGTATTTATGGAGAATCATATTCAACAAGTACAGGATATACATTTTAAATGCATAGGAAACATTCATTGAAATAAACTACAATGTGGACCATAAAATGAGTTTAAATAAGTTTCAAATAATTAAAATCTATATTACAGTGATTGTAATCTGAACCCAATGGCCATAAAACTATAAAAGATAACTGTAAATTTCCCAAGTATTCAACATTAAACAACTGTATTCTAAATACCTATGGGTCAAAAACTAAAAATCGGAAAGTGTTTTAATGCCAAAATGTTAGTGAAAACAAAACAAACAAAATTTGTGGATGCAATTAAAATGGTGCTTAGAGGGTATTTTTATACCTCAAAGTGTATAGATTAGGAGAAAAAAGGAGACAGTTTTAAAATCAATTATCTACATCTCTGCCACAAGAAGCTGGAAAAAGGAAAGCAAATGGAAAGAAATAAAGTAGAAAGATTAAGATGAGAATAAATAGGAAAATTTCAGAGCATTATAAGCCATAGAATTATAGAAGATATTATTGTGAGTTGGCAGGGTGGAGTTTGTCAGGGGAGGTTTCTCTGAGGAGGTGACATTTGATTTAACAACTGGGGGAAAAATAAGGCAGCAAGAAAAAATATGGAGACAGATCTAATTGGTAACTAGAACAATAGATGCAGAACTCTGAGGGAACAAAAAACCCAATTTTTGAAGCAAGAAGAGCCACTCAATGTGTATGTGCACACACACTTATTCTTGAGATTCTGTGCTCTCCAGACATGTTCCAGACATCTGCTGTCACTACAGCATGGCCCCAGAATGGGTGCATGGGACACACTTCAACCTGACCTGAAGTCTGGAACCAAACTCAATTGACCCTTATTTTGAAAGAAGTTTGCACTAGTCATGGGTACATGTATAAGTAAATAGTTTTGTTTTGATAAGCCACTGACATTTGAGGTGACTTTTTATGCAGTATGATTGTAGCAATAATACTCTAATATAAGTGACAACTATGAATGGTAATGATCTGTAATGAAGAGTAGGAATTTAATTATAATTATATAGTATAAGGTGACAGTGAAATATATCACAGTATAGAAAATTCTTAGACTTTGGTAAACATGAGAATATCCTTGAAAATTTATTAAAATCTACATTTAATGGCTTATCCCCCAGAAAAAATAATTAATTTCATCTGGCTTGGGGATTATTAATCTATTTTTTTAAAATATTACCCACATTGATCCTGACGCAATTGTTTACCTAAACACATTTGTACTAAGAAAGCAAAATATCAAAATTCATTTTAAAAGCATACCATTTATCTTCCTAGTCTTGAAATGTTTTATTTCTTGGTCAAAAATATATTAGAAGGGAATGTACACTTGGTTCTCTGTTTATTTTTGTTTGGGTAAGCATTTGGTTTCACAAAAGTTAACTCACTATATTTTGATTAATTTGGAATATCTAAGGACAATATTAAAATATCTAATTTTTTTAGAATATTGCTTGGCCTTAGTCATGTCTGATCCTGCTTGTCTGATAAAGTTTTCATGACTGGAATCTAGATTTCAGTTGGCATCCTAGTAGATGTTCTTCTTTTTTGTCCTTTTGATATTGGGTTAAATTGTCTGGTCAATGTTATTTATCCCATGGCATGAAGGTGTTATGATTTATTCTTATGGTATCTATATCCTTAGTTAGGGAAGCAGATTTTGCCTATGTGTTCTTGAAATGTGTTCTTGAAAGTTTAGGGAATACTATGTAGAAATGCAGAAATCTGCTGCTTCTATTTTCTTTTCTTATAAGAAGCCTCTAATTTTGTGTGATAACATTTTAGAAACTTTTTCTTTCTTCCATTTTCTAGCAGCAGAAGATTTGTTTGCTAAATTTTTTAAATAAAATTCCTTGACTTTCAAATTTGAATTTTGGAAAATTAGCCATTGCTAGCAAGATTTTTTGTTCTGTTTTACTGCATTTCTTTCTCTTTCTATTCTTTATACCATACCACAATATGGGAGGCATATATGCTGAGCTACATACTTAACAACGTCCACAACTGTATCATAGCTTGGTTTCATTGTCTTTCACCATTGACAACATTTAATAATTCTGAATAACAATAAGGTAACAGAATACCAATATTGTACATAGATAATGGAAAGCCTAAGATAGGGATAACAGTTTGCTTTACAATCACTGTGCTTCTCTTTGCTATTTGACAGTTCATGACTAAAGCATTAATCACATCCTCTTTCTGTCCTCCTCAGCCGTGGTTGAGGATAATAAGTAGTCATCAAGTGAGGGTCGGTCATTTGAATCTGCAATGTGAAATATAAAGGCCAAAGTATTCTGGGTAATAAAATGTGATTATTAAATTCTTATGAAAACGATAGCACTCTGATGGAAGGGTATTATATTAATTTAGGGTACAGACCATTGTCATAGACACAAGGAGATATGCGGATATATGCACCTGGGGAAATTAGTATTCATTTTAATAGACTATTCTTCTAAACTCAATTTCCTGCAATAAAGTCCACCTAGATCCTTATACTAAGATACAGTTCTGCTCATCATGGTCTCCTTGAAAAGTCTGATTGAATATACTTTCAGTCCTTTTTCTTTGGAGTCTGACTTCAAGAATGTAATGCAATTTCCCACAAATACATCTATTTATTACTGTAATAGATTCTACCTTCCCAAACATCTTGTCAGTACTAAAATTAAGGATGTGCTCATCATTGAAGGTAGAAGGAAACTCCTCTCTGTTAAATATCTCTAAGGCAGGCAGGAGGAAGGAAGGAAGGGAGGGAAGGAGGGAGGGAGGGAGGGAGGGAGGGAGGGAAGGAGGGAGGAGAGAAAGAAAGAAAGAAACAAAGAAACAGAAAAAGAAAGAAAGATAAAGAAGGAAAAGAAAGGAAGAAGGAAGGAAAGAGAGAGAGAGGGAGGGAGGGAAGGAGGAAGAAAGGTTTTCTTTCCATTATTTAGCAAGTTTTATTAGTATAACTAGCAAAATGGACCAATTTAAATAGCTTAAATCACTACATATTAGTTTAAAATAAAGTGGGTTGGTCATTTATACCTATTATATAAGCATTTAACACATACTAAGGACTTTTTATGTGCTGGGAGCTATTGTATGGCAGTAGTTCATGGTATTTGAACTCCTGATATTTAGCTGTGCACATAAACAACCAGACAAGGATCACATTGTCAAGCTTTCTTACAGACAAGTGTACTTTGTGACCAAATTTGGGCCAGTGGGATATGGTTGAACAGAACTCACATGGAACTTTTTAAGAACCTTCCTTAAAAGACAGCAGTTGTGAACCCTTCGTCCCCTTCTCTCATGTGTTATTCCTTCCTGTGACCTGGAATGTAGATACAAAGGAAGGAGAAGGGGTAAACGTGTTGGATCATGATTTGTTCATGATCCATGGGGAAAGCCTGGATGTCCAAGTACTTTACAAAGCAGAACTGCCACATCAGCATTGGACTGCTTGATTCCAAATGATCCCAAACTTCTACATGAAAGATAAATGAGCTTGATTGTGCTTGCTTATTTTAATTCAGTGTTATTCTAGATCTCTATCATGCTCTGCTGAACACAATTCTAGCTTATATTATATGTATAGTATCTCATTTAATGCTCAAATATAGCTATTCAGTAAGAACCATTAATATACCTATTCTATATGTGAAGAGACTGAAGTATAGGGGATTGATGAACTTTCCCAAAGTCTTACAGTTACTGAATAGAACAACCAGGTCTTTATGTCCACGTGGTTTTATTCCAGAGACCATGCTTTTAACATGTAGAAAATTTGTCTTCCTGCTTGCACCACATACCCATCTGCACTGGGAAGCTATAGACTCATACTTTGTTAGTCTTGTACATCACTATTTCAATGTTCAGAAATGTCAACACCTAAGACAGAAAGGGAAGATATTTCAACTATGATGTAGCTGAGAAATTTCCCTTCAGCTACTCCAGCTTTTTACTGGAACTTTTAACTTTTTTTTATATCTATTGATATACCAATAGATTCATGGCTGTCAACTTCAGCTTTAAAGAAATGGCATTATTTTAGATTCCTGTCTTTCCCCTTGAGCTTGAACATGACATTTAGTACCTGACCATCTGCTAATAATCAATAACCTTTTTCCAAATTCTGAAGAACAACAAGCAATCCAAATAAGGTGCTTGAGATCCTGAAATACAAATACTGTTTTTAAAACAATAATAATTTTATCTTTTAGTTTTTTTTTACAACTATAATGTGTGGCCATTTAAAATATTTCATATAGATGAGCAATATTAACTAAGAAATTGTATCTTTTATTAATGGGCTTAGACTGCATTTCCCCACTATACCCTAATTACTGCTTGTCCCTAGATTTGCACGTGCTCACTTTAGTATCTTCAAGAGTTAAAAGAATTAATTTTACTACTGTGTCTGAATCTCACATGGGGAGTATCGAAAAGGAAAACTGACCTGGAAGAAGTATAACTATACTGAAGGAAAAATCTAGAGTGCCAGAATTCTTCTCCAACAATGATTATACTAGACTTTTCACCAATTACTATCGCTATCCAGAAGCCCATAATTCAGACCGAATGCTTTAGACCCTGAATGCTTTAGACACACATCTCTCCCATGACTATAATAAGCATGTTTCCCTTGGATATTAAGAAGGGCATACACCTGAGGGCAAGGAAAACAAGTTAAAAAATTAGTGTGACCAGGAAAGATCTCTTGGAATGAGGTTGTAGTAGTCCCCCCTTATCTGTGATGGTTATGTTCCAAGACCCCCAGTGGATGCCTAAAACTGCAGGTGGTAACAAACCCTATATACTATGTTTTTTCCTATACATACATACCTATGACAAAGTTTAATTTATAAATTAGGCACGGTAAGAGATTAACAATAATAACTAATAATAAAATATATCAATTATAATACTATACTAATAAAAGTTATATGAATGTGTTTTCTCTCTCTCAAAATATCTTATTGTACAAATTTAATGCCTTTTCCATTTTAACTAAGCACTTATCATGCACTGTGGTTGTAACTTTTGCACTTTGAGATACAACAACAAAACTAGCACAAATTAATTTTTCCTTTTTCACAATTTCCCAGATAGAAGATTTGTTCTTACCATACCTCTTAGCAACCTCAGCATACAATTTTTTTCTTTTCTTATTAAGTTGAGAACTTTCACCTTTTCACTTAAAGGAAGCTTTTTATGGCTTCTCTTTGGCATATTCCAATTGCCAGAACCACTACTTTTGTGCTTTAGGGCCATTATTAAGTAAAATAAGGGTGACTGGAACACAAGCACTGTAGTACCTCCATGGTCAATCTGATAACCAAGATGCTACTAAGTGACGGACAGGCAGGACATGATGGACAAAGGGCTGATTCATATCCCGGATGGGACGGGGTGCGACAGAGAGAGATTTTGTCACGCTACTCAGAGTGGTGTGCAATTTAAAACTTATGAATTGTTTATTTCTGGAATTTTCCATTTAATATTTTCTTGGGCTGCAGTTGACCTCAGTAACTGAAACCTCAGAAAGTAAAATCACATATAAGGGGAGACTACTGTAATTAATTAGTAACCTTCCATGTAGGAAGGAAATAGGAGGAAGTAAAAGCTCAAATTATATATAATGAAAATGTTCAACTTCTACCTTATAAATTTGTGTTGAAATTTCCCAATTCCTTTACCTGTGTGTGTGATAGTATAGACACAGGATTAATTAAAAGTCAATGTAAAAAGAGAATAGTATTTTACCACCCCTAAAATTCTTGATTCGACTAAGAAATTGCATCATTTAATTGAATAGGCTGCAATGCAGAGAAACAGTAAGAAATCATGTGTTCCAAGAATGATAGTCATCCTTTTAGCTCCCTCACTCACAGAACAGAACCCAACAGACACTCTAAACATCATGAAACAATGAGCAGAATTGGTGATATCTGTCTTCATATAACATTATTGGTATAAACTGGTTCTTCACTCCTTTCTGTATTGCTCCTTTCTGCACTGGGGAAATTGTTGTCAACTCATCCAGTCATGTTCCATTGTGGACGCTAGGGGTACGTTTGGATTTCAATACTGTATTTAGGTCTAGATAGCCTGAAGTCGGTGACATTCAAAATCTCACATCAAATCTGAATAAATTCTAACAGAAACTTTCATTCATTCCCAATATTCTCAAGCATCTCTTTTATTTGTTCTGAACTTAGTGAGGTACTTATATCCCAAGCTTCTGGCTACCAGGTTCCAAGGGCAGAGAGTCTAGGCATACTGACAGTAGTGATTTGGAATTTCTCTGCTATTACCTAGCTCACTGACTTTTGGAAGTCAGGTTTTGGCAAGTTTCCTCATCTATAAAACAGAGATGATAATAATGCATTGTTTATCTCACTGATTTCTTGTAAGTATTAAATGCATTAATATGTGGAAAGCTCTAATAAGAGTGCCTGGCACACAATATTTACTCAATAAATGTTAACGATTATTATCATCCACTGAAAGGGATCCCAGAAGTAATGTTGGACACTCTTTCAAATGAATGGAAACCCATAGGGCAAATGAAAACAGTTAACCCTTTTCCACATAAACCATAGATAAACTTTTCAAAATATTCAGCCTTTATTTAACTCAATACTGAAAAAAAAATTTTTTTAAAGCAGCTGATGGACTATTTTAAAAACAGCATGATGAACTGAGGGCATATAATACATATTTATTTTAATTCGACTATTTAGAATGCGATAATTCAAATTCATCCCTATTTTCCCAGAGTTAATTCATACTTCTTTGATTAAGGGAAACTAAAAGTTTTATAATTTATTAGTAACTCTTCAATAAGCTGTCCCAATATTTTAATTTGAGAAAATGCAATTATTCCAGAACTTTCCAGGAAAATATAGGGACCATCTAGTTATATGCTACATTGTTAAAAAAGAATTATATCCACATATTATGTATGGAGAGGAAAATACAACACTTGGCCTTGAATTTCCTGCCTCATTTCTTCTTCTAAAACTTTGCTATTAAAGAATCTCCAAAATCAAAATTCTTACATGTCAATTTGGAAGATAGCATGGTGAACTATTTTTTCTTACGGAAGAAATCAGAGGAAATATATTGACTTCTATTCCATTTATATTTTATCTTTTTGTAATTAATGACACAAGAAGCTCTGTATTTGAGGGTTGTAGTACTTGCCTGAGGCAAACATTAGTGTTTTGAAAAGATGGTTATCTTTTTCAACCAATCCTGACATTCTCGGTGCATAGCTAGGGTGTGGATATTCCATCATTGTTATCTAGTTAGTGATCAAGTATCAATATATTGCCTCTTAGCTCCAAGTCTGTACTTCATTGCCTGACCTGTAACTATTGAGCTGAATCTGATAAACATTTTTGTCAGACAGCATGATTTTAAACTTTGTCAATAGAGGGCGCTAGAGGGACACCATGGATGAAAGGGTCTAGTCTTCATGGTTCCAGTATCTTTCTCTTGGCATGCTTCTGCAGTGCAAAGCAGTCAACAGTATGTGCTGGCCAGCAGTGTAAAGCTGACCAAAATATGTGGCACCTTCCTGTACGCAGCTTCTCCCAGTACTCTAGAGGGAAACTTCTAAGCTATTTCTACTGTGAAGCATGTAAAGAAGTTTCTCCATACCCTTGGGAGCCATGGTTAAACCTTTTGCAGGGAGGTCTGCATCTCAGTTTTGGGCAAGTAGGGGTGTCCTCCACATCTGTTCCTTCTTTACATGCTCTGCCTCAGCTGTAAAGGATGTGGCAACAGGTCACTCCATATGCTATTCCTGAATTCTTTAGAGTTCTGTTTTCTCCAGAGTAACCAAACACCAAGGAGAGTTTATAATCTTGTTCAAATTATTATGTGCTTTCTGTCTCTTGATTGGATGCTGACTGATACAGAAGAGGTATGAGGAAGTGGGGTGACCCCAGGAGACAGACCTGAAAAGATGGAATTTAGGAACTGGTTTAGTCATGCCTTTGGGCTTGAGCATATTGGGGAGACTCTTGCCAAAAGGAAACAAGGTACTAGTAATCTGTGGCATGTAGCGGCATAACAATTGGTCAAGATATCACCTGTGGTTGATTGTGCTAAAGCGTCAACTGAATGAAGTCCCCTGGGAGCCCAATGGCTGCTACACTTCAGTGTATGGCGATAAAAGTGACTACAAAGACTATGCTGGAATTTCTTGAGTCATAGGAGAGTTTACAGGAAGAAATGACAAGCTCAAGAACTTTAACTCCAACTAAAGTTATACCCTAAGAACCAGATAGCTTCCATGACAGCTCTAAAATACATCTCATTTCTTAGAGCCACAAAATCAAAATACCAAAATCAAATGCAAAATTTAGTTGAAAGGGTTGCTGGAATTCCAAACTCTACATTATCACCATCCCTGAGTGTAAAGTTATAAATAATGACTATGTTAGATGTAGAAATAAGGAGTGCTCTGTCTACTTTATCTTTTCCCTGTTATTTCTATATATTTATAAATATTATTCAATTTCCTTTTATTTCTCTTCCTTTCCTATTCTTTTACAGGGAATGTTGATGACAATTAAAATGATAATTTACTCCATAGATTACACAATGTCAGGAAGAGACTGCCATTGAATAGTATCACTCAGAAATGGATGCTGTACTTGAAAAGAGTTTTGTTCCTTGCATTTAAAAGAGGATGAGCATGTTGTTTCTATTGGGATAGCTGTGTTGTGTTAGAAAGGGGAATTTTTGTTTTTTTGTATTGCTGTTTTGCAGAATAAGTATGAGAAGAAAAGTGTGTGCGTGATGATATATTTGGGTTGGCTAACTCAACGTGTATTTCAAACTGCTTATTGTGTGCTTTCCTATACTGCAAAGGCTAAAAAGCTAAAACGACAAAACAAAACAAAAATAGTTTTCTAGATTCCCTTGAAGTATCTAGATGAGATTTGGTTTGCTGAATCAATTTCACTTCTGAGAAACATTAGCTCCTTCAGAGGAAAGCAGAGATGGCAGGTTCTGGATCTGGCTCATGTTGCCGGAGCTTTCTGATTGGGCAGGCAATGACCTGATTGTGGCAGAAGCAGTGGATCCCTTACGGACCCAGTTGTATATTGTGGGCTTTCGAAGTCATTACTAAAACTCAGCCTAAGTTCTGTTCCTTAGGCATCCCAAATATTTTGGAAGCTATCAGTATCCTTTAATAAATCCTCATATGCTTAACCATTCTGGGATGGGGTCAGAATCTGTTTTCTGTAAATGACTGGAGAGCAAAGATGTGACTTGTGAATGTATACCTAAATTTATAATCTGTCTTCCGTCACGTTCTAGGGCACCCTTAGCATATTCTAGGGAGTCTATTGATGCTTTCTCTGCTTGTCTGCGTGAGTTTTCCCTCCACATCAACCCTCTTTTAATGCTTAATCCTCCTCATGCCTAATTTAATTCCTCATTTATATAGATTGCCTGGGGGTTAGGTCTGTAAGGCTTGTCAAATACTTTGGTCATTATGAACTCTGTGCCATATTACTTTGGAAGACCTGATTCTTAAGAACCATTACTTCCATCATCAAACCCTTGTATTTTCAAATCGGAATGTAGGCTTTTGTAACTATTGTTTATGATGTGGTGTTCAAGATACTGTTTGAAGTCAACAATATACACTACAACACAGAGATCATAAGTGTTCAGTTTGATGAATTTTTGACAATTGTGAACACCCATGTAAGCACCATGTAAAAGATACAGATATTTTCATCACTCCAGAAATTTTCCTCACGTCTTTTTCATTTACCTCCAAACCCCCACCATCACCATGGCCACTGTTTTGATTTCCATTGTCATAATTTAGTTTTGCTTTTTCTTGCCCTTAAAATAAATGCTATCATACAATATGATGTATTCTTTTGTCTTTGGCTTCTTCCTTTCAACATGTTTTTGAACATCCATGTGGTAGCAGGTGTCATTTTGTTTTCTTTTTATTGCTGAGTAGTATTCCATGGTATGAATATATGAAAATTTGTTCATTTCATTCTGCTGTTGGATATTTGGGTGTTTACAGTTTGGGGTTGTGTGAATAAAGATGGTATAACCAGTTTTGTGGATATTTTTCTAGGGTCAATTAAACAAGTCCTTCTGGAATAAGCTTTTAAATAAGGCAAGGCAATGTCTGCTAAAGTCTGGTCAGGGTAGCTGGAAGGGGAGAGATGGACTGAAGTACCAAAAGCTGGGAGAGCAAGAGAGCAAAGGGAACTCGATGACAGCTCTACAAGCTGGCCTCAAGGCTGCAAATCACAAAGGGATGTCCAGAACCTCTCATGATACAATAGTTCATTGTAAATAACTGATCCTTTGATTAGTATAACTACTACCATATGGTAGGTGTTCAATAAAATGATTTTGAACATCAGGTTAATACACCAGATCAATCTCAAATTGTTATACATTTCAGGTTTGAAAATTCCATCATCTTACCTTTAAATTTTTTCTGAAAATTTTCTTTTTTTTTTTAATTTTTCTATTTTATTTTATTTTTTTATACAGCAGGTTCTTATTAGTTATCTATTTTATACATAATAGTATATATATGTCAATCCCAATCTCCCAATTCATCCCACCCCCACAACCCCACCACTTTCCCCCCTTGGTGTCCATACATTTGCTCTCTACAACTGTGTCTCTATTTCTGCCCTGCAAACCAGTTCATCTGTACCATTTCCCTAAGTTCCATATATATGCGTTAATATTTGATACTTGTTTTTCTCTTTCTGACTTACTTCACTCTGTATGACAGTCTCTAGGTCCATGCATGTCTCTACAAATGAACCAATTATGTTCCTTTTTATGGTTGAGTAATATTCCATTGTATATATGTACCACATCTTCTATATCCATTCGTCTCTTGAGGGGCATTTAGGTTGCTTCCATGACCTGGCTATTGTAAATAGTGCTGCAATGAACATTGGGGTGCATGAGTCTTTTTGAATTATAGTTTTCTCTGGGTATATGCCTAGTAGTGGGATTGCTGGATCATATGGTAATTCTATTTTTAGTTTTAGTTTTTTAAGGAACCTCCATACTGTTCTCCATAGTGGCTGTATCAATTTACATTCCCACTACAGTGCAAGAGAATTCTCTTTTCTCCACACCCTCTCCAGCATTTGTTGTTGGTAGATTTTCTGATGATGCCCATTCTAACTGGTGCGAGGTGATACCTCATTGTAATTTTGATTTGCATTTCTCCAATAAATAGTGATGTTGAGCAGCTTTTCATGTGCTTCTCGGCAATCAGCATGGCTTCTTTGGAAAAATGTCTGTTTAGGTCTTCTGCCCATTTTTTGATTGGGTTGTTTGTTTTTTAATATTGAGGTGCATGAACTGTTTATATATTTTGGAGATTAATCCTTTGTCTGTTGATTCATTTGCAAATATTTTCTCCCATTCTGAGAGTTGTCTTTTTGCTTTGTTTATAGTTTCCTTTGCTGTGCAAAAGCTTTTATGTTTTGTTACATCCCATTTGTTTATTTTTGTTTTTATTTCCATTATTCTGGGAGGTGGATCAAAAGAGATCTTGCTGTGATTTATGTCAAAGCATGTTCTTCCTCTGTTTTCCTCTAAGAGCTTTATAGGTTTCGGTCTTACATTTAGGCCTTTAATCCATTTTGAGTTTATTTTGTATATGGTGTTAGGGAGTGTTCTCATTTCATTCTTTTACATGTAGCTGTCAGGTTTTCTCAGCACCACTTATTGAAGAGACTGTCGTTTCTCCATTGTATATTCTTGCCTCCTTTGTCATAGATTAGTTGACTGTAGGTGCGTGGGTTTATCTCTGGGCTTTCTATCCTGTTCCATTGATCTATATTTCTGTTTCTGTGCCAGTACCATACTGTCTTGATTACTGTAGCTTTGTAGAATAGTCTGAAGTCAGGGACTCTGATTCCTCAAGCTCCATTTTTTTCCCTTCAAGACTGCTTGGTTATTCGGGGTCTTTTGTGTCTCCATACAGACTAAGATTTTTGGCTCTTGTTCTGTAAAAAATGCCATTGGTAATTTGAGAGGGATAGCTTTGAATCTGTAGATTGCTTTAGGTAGTATAGTCACTTTCACAATATTGATTCTTCCAATCCAAGAACATGGTATATCTCTCCATCTGTTTGTGTTATCTTTGATTTCTTTCATCAGTGTCATAGTTTTCTGAGTACAGGTCTTTTACATCCTTAAGTGGTTTTATTCCTAGGTATTCTTTTTGCTGCAATGGTGAATGGGATTGTTTCCTTAATTTCTCTTTCTGATCATTTGTTGCTTGTTTATAGGAATACAAGAGATTTCTATGCATTAATTTTGTACTCTGAAACTACCAAATTCATTGATTAGCTCTAGTAGTTTTCTGGTGGTATCTTTAGGATTCTCTATGTATAATATCATGTCATCTGCAAACCATGACAGTTTTACTTCTTCTTTTCCAATTTGTATTCCTTTTATTTCTTTTTCTTTTCTGATTGCCATGGCTAGGACTTCTATAACTATGTTGAATAATAATGGTGAGAGTGGACATCCTTGTCTTTTTCCTGATCACAGAAGAAATACTTTCATATTTTCACCATTGAGAATGATGTTTGCTGTGCGTTTGTTGTATATGACCTTTATTATGTTGAGGTAGGTTCCCTCTATGCCCACTTTCTGGAGAGTTTTTATCATAAATGGGTGTTGAATTGTGTCAAAAGATTTTTCTGCATCTATTGAGATGATCAAATGGTTTTTATTCTTCAATTTATTAATATGGTGTGTCACATTGATTGATTTGCATATATTGAAGAATCCTTGCATCCCTGGGATAAATCTCACTTGGTCATGGTATGTGATCCTTTTAATGTGTTGTTGGATTCTGTTTACTAGTATTTTGTTGAGGATTTTTGCATGTATATTCATCAGTGATATTGGTCTGTAATTTTCTTTTTTTGTAGTATCTCTGTCTGGTTTTGGTATCAGGGTGATGGTGGCCTCATAGAATGAGTTTGGCAGTATTCCTTCCTCTGCAAGTTTTTGGAAGATTTTGAGAAGGATGGGTGTTAGCTCTTCTCTAAATGTTTGATAGAATTCACCTGTGAAGCCATCTGGTCCTGGACTTTTGTTTGTGGGAAGATTTTTAATCACAGTTTCAATTTCATTACTTGTGACTGGTCTGTTCATATTTTCTATTTCTTCCTGGTTCAGTATTAAAGGTTATACCTTTTAAAGAATTTGTCCATTTCTTCCAGGTTGTCCATTTTATTGGCATAGAATTGTTTGTAGTAGTCTCTTATGATGCTTTGTATTTCTGTGGTGTCTATTGTAACTTCTCCTTTTTCATTTCTAATTTTATTGATTTGAGTCCTCTCCCTCTTTTTCTTGACGAGTCTGGCAAAAGGTTTATCAATTTTGTTTATCTTCTCAAAGGACCAGCTTTTAATTTTATTGATCTTTGCTATTGTTTCCTTTGTTTTTATTTCATTAATTTCTGCTCTGATCTTCATGATTTCTTTCCTTCTACTAACTTTTGCTTTTGTTTGTTCTTCTTTCTCTAGTTCCTTTAGGTGTAAGGTTAGATAGTTTATTTGAGATTTTTCTTGGTTCTTTATTGCTATAAACTTCCCTCTTAGAACTGCTTTTGCTGTATCTCATAGGTTTTGGATTGTCGTGTTTTCATTGTAATTTGTCTCTAGGAATTTTTAAATTTCCTCTTTGATTTCTTCAGTGATCTTTTGGTTATTTAGTAACGTTTTGCTTAGCCTCCATGTGCTTGTGTTTTTTATGTTTTTTCCATGTAATTGATTTCTAATCTCATAGCATTGTGGTCGGAAAAGATGGTTGATATGATTTCAATTTTCTTAAACTTAGCGAGGCTTGATTTGTGACTGAAGATGTTATCTCTCCTGGAGAATATTCTGTGTGCACTTGAGAAGAAAGTTTATTCTGCTGTTTTTTGGATAGAATGTCCTATAAATATCAATTAAATCTATCTGGTCTATTGTGTCATTTAAAGCTTGTGTTTCCTTATTAATTTTCTGTTTAGATGATCTGTCCATTGGTGTAAGTGAGATGTTAAAGTCCCCCACTATTTTTGTGTTACTGTTGATATCCTCTTTTATAGCTGTTAGCATTTGCCTTATATATTGAGGTGCTCCTATGTTGGGTACATATGTATTTATAATTGTTATATCTTCTTCTTGGATTGATCCCTTGATCATTATGTAGTGTCCTTCCTTGTCTCTTGTAACATTCTTTATTTTAGTCTATTTTATGTGACAGGAGTATTGCTACTCCAGATTTCTTTTGATTTCCATTTGCATGCAATATCTTTTTCAATCCCCTTACTTTCAGTCTGTATATGTCCCTAGGCCTGAAGTGGGTCTCTTGTAAACAGCATGTATATGGGTCTCGTTTTTGTATCCATTCTGAGAGCCTGTGTCTTTTGGCTGGAGCATTTAATCCATTCATGTTTAAGGTAATTATTGATATGTATGTTCCTATTACCATTTTCTTAATTGTTATGGGTTTGTTTTTGTATGTGCTTTTCTTCTCTGTGTTTCCCACTTAGAGAAGTTCCTTTAGCATTTTTTGTTGAGCTGGTTTGGTGATGCTGAATTCTCTTAGGTTTTGCTTGTCTGTAAAGCTTTTTATTTCTCCATTGAATCTGAATGAGGTCCTTGCCAGGTAGAGTAATCTTGGTTGTAGTTTCTTCCCTTTCCTCACTTTAAATATGTCAGGCCACTCCCTTCTGGCTTGCAGAGTTTCTGCTGAGAAATCAGCTGTTAACCTTATGTGAGTTCTCTTGTATATTAATTGTCATTTTTCCCCTGTTGCTTTCAATAATTTTTCTTTTTTTAAATTTTTGTCAATTTGATTACTATGTGTCTTGGCATGTTTCTCTTTGGTTTATCCTGCCTGGGACTCTCTGTGCTTCCTGAACTTGGGTGGCTATTTCCTTTCTCATGTTAGGGAAGTTTTCGACTATAATCTTTTCAAATATTTTCTCAGGTCCTTTCTCTATCTCTTCTCTTCTGGTACCCCCTATAATATGAATGTTGTTGCATTTAATGTTCCAGAGGTCTCTTAGGCTGTCTTCATTTCTTTTCATTCTTTTTTCTTTATTCTGTTCCGTGGCAGTGTATTCCACCATTCTGTCTTCCAGGTCACTTATACGTTCTTTTGCCTCAGTTATTCTGCTATTGATTCCTTCTGGTGTATTTTGCATTTCAATTATTGTATTGTTCATTTCTGTTTGTTTGTTCTTTAATTCTTCTAGGTGTTTGTTCTTTATTTCTTCTATGTCTTTGTTAAACATTTCTTGCATCTTCTCAATCTTTGCCTCCCTTCTTTTTCTGAGGTACTAGATCATCTACACTATCATTATTTTGAGTTCTTTTTCTGCCTGTCTCCATTTCATTCAGTTGTTTTTCTGGGGTTTTATGTTGTTCTTTCATCTGGTACAAAGTCCTCTGCCTTTTCATTTTGTCTATCTTTCTGTGAATGTGGTTTTCCTTCCACAGACTGCAGAATTATAGTTCTTTTTGCTTCTGCTGTCTGCCTTCTCTGAATATTATTTTCTCTTTAAAAAACATTTTTAAATCAGTTTTTAGGTCAAATGGTATTTCAGAATAAATGGTATTAAAAACAAAAAGGGCAACTCTATTATTTCCTCTATTCTGAATTTAAATAATTTCTTCTGTAAACTCTTGCTTTTTTCCCATTATTCTACTTTAATCAAGATTTCAATCTGACCTTTCTGAGGAATACTCTATCCCTGACCTTTCCTTTGCTCTCTTACAAAAGCAATATATATATTATCAGTAATTTTATTTTTCTCATTTCTCTTTCTTCAATAACACTTTCCCAAAGATATGAAAGTTTGTACAATTTATCCAAGTTCATTTAATACCATTAAAAAATATATGACAACTTACTATCTTCCAGGCAGTTTCAAGTCTCTGCTATATATTAATCCTCACAACCACCCAATCTGGGTAAAAATGTCTGTCATATGGACATTATCCAGCATGGCAATGGTGATAAACAATATAAAAATAATTTTAATCTAATCTAGTCCTGGGATTAGCAATAAAAATAGATATAGGAACAAGCACAATTTTGTACATCATATTATCAAAACTATGCTAAAAGTATCTGAGCAATAATTTAAGCATATTATGTATACAGAAATAGTGTGTAAATGGTAATAAGTGTTTTGATTAACCACCAATATATTATGGAATAAACTGTGGAATAAGGTAGAAAAAATGTCATATGATAGCAAAAAAGTTGGCTAGGCATAAATGATAATGAAACAACTATATAAACCAGGCCTTTATTCTTCTTCACACAATTTCAGGGTTATTACTAGTTTTCCCATGAGGAGTATGCATGCATAATGTAGAATATATAATGACTTTCATAATAAAATTTTGTTTTGTTACAAGTTAAATGACTGCATATATATATGTATGTATATATATATATATATATATATATACCTATATATATGACATGGGAAGTAAGAGGACATTGTTAATTTATCACTGGAGTTTTTGGTATTGGAAGTGTGAAAACTCAGAAAGCATCTATCATAGTGTTTTGCTAGTAAAATCATTGGAGAACTTATTCTTCACAATTTCAAAAAGCTGTTAATTCAATTTCCTTACTGGTAGAGATAGGTACAGATGAGGTGCTTCATTGTTTATTCTTTTTTTTGGTGGTACACGGGCCTCTCACTGCTGTGGCCTCTCCCATTGCAGAGCGCAGGCTCCAGATGCACAGGCCCAGTGGCCATGGCCCACGGGCCCAGCCGCTCTGTGGCATGTGGGATCCTCCCGGACTGGGGCACGAACCCGCGTCCCCCTCATCGGCAGGCGGACCCCCAACCACTGCGCCACCAGGGAAGTCCTCATTGTTTATTCTTTTTTTTGGTGGTACACGGGCCTCTCACTGCTGTGGCCTCTCCCATTGCAGAGCGCAGGCTCCAGATGCACAGGCCCAGTGGCCATGGCCCACGGGCCCAGCCGCTCTGTGGCATGTGGGATCCTCCCGGACTGGGGCACGAACCCGCGTCCCCCTCATCGGCAGGCGGACCCCCAACCACTGCGCCACCAGGGAAGTCCTCATTGTTTATTCTTTATTGTTGTACTTAAAGTATATAGCCATAAAGAGACATAAGTTGGAGGCAAAACTGTATTTGGATACTATTTATTTGCTTATGTTCTCTCTCTGGGCAGCCAAATATTAGTTCAACAATCAAGGAAAAGAGACTCATGGAGAAAAGACTCATATCTATATTTAATGGAAATTAGAATAAGGATTTATTTTGACTTGTGACTTGTATGACTATTTTTTTAATGGTTGAGGGAAAAGTACAGAAAGGAGAGTTATTCTATCTACCTATTTAGACATCCAATTTTATTAATGCATATTTTCATAGCTTTCACCCCAAAAGATATCCAACAGGTGCTAGCTCTTCTTCTGTTGTAAACAGAAACCATTCTTGTTTGTTTTGATAGAGCTTAAATCAATCTTCCTCCAGAAACCTCACCAGAACAGCAATGAAATCATCTCATTTTATGTTAATAAGGGTACACACACAAACACACACACACACACACTCACACACACACACAGACTAAAAATATAGAAGGGAAGAAAACAACAAAAATTATGGAGGTAGAAAACAGGGAGATAGGCAATATTGATTTTGCATATCTGAACAATTTTGAAACATAAGTCTTCTGAGTAGGAAGCCAGGATGCAACTTGATTTCTTACATAGAAACCTACAAAGTTCCTAAGTTGTGTAGTGCTAATTTCACATTCACATCACTTATATGAATTCCTTGACAATGGATGAGTTTCAAGATTCAAATCTTACTTTTGGGTTTTAGGGGGTTAATATGGTACATATACTGCATATTATGCAATACACACATGTTAATATTGCAATAAACATAAATATGCATAGTGAGAATAAAAGAAAGACCACATAGAGTCTAGTAAGGTCACATTTTGCTCCAAACAAATTACCATAAATAAATAAATAAATAAGTGAAGGAAACAAACAAATGAAAAACCTGCACATTTTGGATCAATAGGTAAGGTGTGTCTCTGACTGTATAGAAAGGTAGTATTCAAAACAGGATGACTGGCTAAAGCACTTTGAAAGCATTAGAATGCCAAATTTCCCGCCCCATTCTCCTCAGTTACACAACCGATCTTCCCTACTCTGAAGCAGACAAAAAACTTATTTTTTAGAGATGATAAATTAGAGGCATTTCATTTTAGGAACATTAGAGATACCTGAGATTGAGAGAATAATTGATAATAGGAAATCAGTGAGAAGTTGTAACACAAGCAATGTAGTCAACATTCAAAGGGGGAATTACTTCCAACCTAGAATACTATACTCACCTTAGCAGTCAGTAAAATAAGGGTAGAATAAAGACATTTTCAGACAGGTAAGATATCAAAACATTTTCTATTTTCAGGAAGTTACAGGGGGATAAGTGCAACAAAATGAGAGAATATAAAATGATAGCACATAGATTATGGAATCAGGGGATGAAATAAAGAGACCAAAGGAAGCAATCACCAGGTTGATGGTAAAGGGATTTAGGAGCATGAAAGTTGTGCAAACAAACCTCGGGAGTAACCTATTTAGTAGGTCAGAGGTTCTAGATATATCTACAAGATTATAAACAATAATCCTTGATAGTTTTGAATATGTTGTTTATACTTCCATTGAACTACTGGGGTGTGACTTGGTTTTACTTGTGGAAGAAAAGGGATGTTATCCCAGTGCAGTACCTGTCTCTCCTATGAACAGTCATAATACAAATAATATGTAGTCACAAATTATGAAATAATTATTTTTGTGGAAACGGGTAAGCAGAAGTATGTTGGATGGGAGAGGAATAAGGGTTGGGAAGGAGTGCAGAATTATTATTTTTCCAGCATAAAAGTGAAAAAATTAGTCATGTTATTCTAAGATAGAGATATACAAAAAGAAGAAAACTAAAATTATTTAAAGTGGTTACTTACAGTGAGCAGGAAATGTGGGAGGATCACAGGAGATTGCTTTTTCCCTTTAAATCTTTGTGGAATTATTTGATTTTAAATTCTGTGCATCTATACCATTGTTAAAAATATGTGCTACATTTCTTAAAAAAGAAGGTGACTTTAAGTAAAGAAAACAGGGCATAAAGATACAGTACAGGACTAGCCAGGCTCAGCGTTGCTAGGCAGACACAGGATTTATGAGAGGAATAATGAGGAGAAAACCTGGGAAGATAGTTTGGGACTCATTCTGTAAGATGCATGTCTGTGTTAGAAAAGTTTGTTTTAAATGCTGTAGGCAGTAAGAATCGGAGAAGGACTTTATATGGAATGTATTCAAACTTCCTAGGCCTCCCATACTTTGCTCCCTGAAGAGCGGAAGCACTGTTTTCTCACGTCAGCAAGTACTGATTTAGCAGGCACATTTTCCATTTATATATTAAGATCTTCTTTCTGGTTACTAATAACTTTAGGGAATGTGGTATAGGAGGAAGCAAAACAATATTATAATATAATATTGTATTGACCAAAATATTTACCTTAAGGCTTTGGAGATTCTTTTGGGAAGCTCCACATACCCCTGTGCCAGGGTGTCTCCATTCAATTCTCTACTCTTTGATTATGCAAGTGCTTCAAGTACTGTAAGCACAGAATCAATTATCAGTCTTTGTTCGCTCAGATCTGTTCTGCAAATTACATCTGCCTACTTAAGTTAAACCCCCTCTCTGGACCTGCAAAAAAATGGCTGAACAATGTCCCTGAATATTCTCTTTAACTACAGGTTCTCAAACATTAAAGCACATAAGAATCAATTGGGAATCTTACTTAAAATGCAAATTGTAGAGCCCCATCTCAAGAGATTTTGATTCAGTAATTCTGCTCTGATACTCAGCACTCAATCAGGTCTCTCTTCTCTCTCTCAGAACCAACCACTATACTTTTTCAGGTGGATTAAAGACAATATTTGGGTGGGGGGAGGAAACAAACTAAATCCCTGTTATGCTCTTATGCTTCTTTAGGCAGTGGCATTCTCTCTGGCAAATTCTTGTTCTCTTGCAGTGAGAATAGGAGGAATATTATTAGTGGTTTTTGGCAGATAGATTCTCTACTTTGACTCTGAACTGAAGCTGGATACCTGATAGGGAAGAACAATGTCTAAAATAACATATTTTTTTTACTTCATCATTGAACCCCAAAGAAGCAGCAGAAAATGGATCATGCAATGACTTCTTGTCCAATATCATCTGGGTTACAATTACATATCAATGTCCTGTCTTTGAAGACAAACTTGTAAAATAGGTACAGAATTTCTTGGGGAGAGAGAGGTTCTGTAACATCCTAAACCATAGTATTCCTTCATATTATAAAATTCTTATAGTATAACTAAATTGGAGAACTCAATTTATGGGGTTATTCATATAGTTTGAACAATCTCAAAATTGTCATACTGAGCGAAGTAAGTCAGACCAAGAAAGACAAATAGCATATGATATCGCTTATATGTGGAATCTAAAAAAAATTGTACAAATGAACTTATTTACAGAAATAGAGTCACACATGTAGAAAGCAAACTTATGGTTACCAAGGGGGAAGGGGGAGAGATAAATTGGGAGATTGGGATTGACATATACACACCACTATATATAAAATAGATAACTAATAAGAACCTATTGTATAGCACAGGGAACTCCACTCAATGCTCTGTAATGACCTGTATGGGAAAAGAATCTAAAAAAGAGTAGATATATGTATATGTATAACTGATTCCATTTTCTGTACAACAGAAACTACCACAACATTGTAAATCAACTATTTTCCAATAAAAATTAATTTTAAAAAATCCCACCACCCTCAAAGAAAAAATTCATATGAACAAGTTATTTTCCTCATGCAAAATAATTGACAGTTGCAAAGATAGTATTAGAATCTTTTTGAAATAGTTTAGCAGAAAATTAAACTTGAGAAGAAATTAAGAGCATGTGGGAACTGAATCTACAGGGAGCAAAAATAAAAGGTTTCAAAAAGTGCTTCTTTGCAAATACTATGAGACATTTCCTTAAGTAAAAAAAAAGAAAAAGAAAAAAAAGGCAGTCATCAAACAATGTAGAGTACTCCAGATAATTTGGGGTCAACTAATTAGTTTGCTAATTAGTAACTTCTTAGCAAATTTCAGTTCCACATTTCATTGTTTCTTAGCAGTTGACTAAACAGTATCCCAGAAATGACCCAGAAGGTAGAGCAAAGCTGTGGGGAAATATTTCCATAGTTTCTCTTTGTGATCATGTGGCTTACTGAGCAAAGGAGATGTGATGGTCCAAATAGGGATGTGCTTCAAGTTCAAAACACACACAGGCTTTGGAAGACTTATTATGAAAAAAAAAAGTATACTATGTCATTAATCATTTTTATTATATGCTGAAAAGATAATGGATATATATTATCCATTTGGGGTATATTGGATTAAATAAAATACATTCTTAAAATTAATGTATTTGTCTTTAATTTTGGTAAATATGGCAACTAGACAATATAAAGTTACATACATGGCTTGCATTAAATTTCTATTAAGCAATGGCTTTATAAAGATCACATAGAAATGAGCCCCTTTCATGTTACAACTTGAAATGATATTAACAGCACCTCCAGTCATGTTTGTTCATTCTTCCTATCATTTTATCCTGATGGTGCAGTTTGAAAAACAGACAGCAGCTGCAGTAGAGATGCAGGTAGCAGCAGTTACATCCTGTCCTTCCCTGTCTGCCTATCTTTCTCCTCTCCTTTGGGTTAGTCCCCAGCCCTGCCCTTGCCCTTGAGAACTGACCTCTTCTTTGTCTCTCCCCTTGGAAATGATGCTTTTGTCCTAGCTTCTGTCCTTAAATGACTCTTCTTTCTGGATGTTCTGCAAAAACTGTTTCCACAAACTTCAAGAAAAAAAAAAAGGCTAAATTCAGTTTTATTTTCACTCTGAGCAAGATTCTAATAAAAAGACAAGAAAAATATCAGCTATTCTTAATCATAATTGCAACAAATTGATATTTAGTTTGCACATTTTTATTTGTCTAATATATCAGTGTATCAGGCTTAACTGAATTGGCAGAATATCTAGAACTCCTAATTGCAGGGATAAAATGTATGAAAGACTGAGAAGAGATTTTTTTTTCCCTAGGAAGAAGTGGTTTGCTAAGCAAATTAATAATGTAAAAGTTTTTCAGAGCTAATTACAATTCTTTCTTACTTGATCATTAAAGCAGTTTCCCTCTGCTAGGCAGTATTTTGTTAACCTAGTTTAGTTACAGTGTGAAGTAATAAAATGGAATTTTAAAAAATATGGCCTATTATTCTGTCATTGTTTTTTTATTCATAATGAAACTTGCTAAAATTATAAAACATAAATTAGACTTTAAAAAAGTTACCTGACTTTTAGCAAAATGCTACTTCTTAAAAAAAAAAAACCTCAGAATAAAATTACAAGTTGTAAGTTTTGTTGAATGCTTAACCAGAATTTGAATATCTTGTCTTGCAGTATACCCTGAGGTTTGGGCAAAATGTGACTTCAAGATATATACCTGAATAATGAAGATTTAAATGTACTTTTACCTTCAAACATAATATAAAGAAACGTAACTCTGAAATAACATGCATTTTCTTGCATCTTCTTTTCAGCTGTAATTTAGACCAATATGCAAAACGCATATATAAAATGCGAAATCATCACGTTTCAATGCATACAATAATTTCTTCTCTGTCGTTATAATTGCTAATCCTGCAATAATTTTGGCAGCTGGAAAGAATCTCACTAGAGTCTCCCGGAACTGCTCAGAATACTGTGATTTGATAATAGAGAGTTACAGAGAAGCATAAGAAACTGATCTTAGCATGAAATTCCCTGACGTGACTCAAGTCAGGCTAGTAATTTAGCACTGAAGGCTGGCCTGGAGCTTAAGGAAGAAGCTGTCATGCCAGGTGGTATATAGTAGGCAGGCTGCCACTGGGGGTATCACAATTTCCAGTGCACTGTGTTACAAGGGCATGCAAACTTGTCAAACCAATTATTGTAGAGCTCAGAAGCAAGATGATCAAAGTCCTGTGGGTGGTGGCACGATGGGCCTGAGGCATCCGTCCATTCTGAGTTGGACAGCTGCCTATTGCAAAGGTAGAGAATAGGACTCACTCCCCAAGGAAGACTGACTGGCCAATACTGGGCAGGCAGGTTGCTTGAGTCCTGTCCAAGTTCACAATTGTCTATTCCTTACTCACTGTCTTGGCTTGACCAAATTTGAGGCAGGCCTCTCTCTTCCCCATAGGCCTCTGAACTTTGGCTCACCCCCAAACACTGGCTTTTAAGCAAGCACTAAGGAGCAAAACATGCTCATTCCAAGAACTGCCTAAGCACAGAGAGAAACATTTCCTGTTGAACTGCCCCAATCTGGCTGTCTGCTGACCCCTATCCACTTGCCCAATTTCCCTTCCAAATTCCTCCCATCCCTACTTACTCTTCCTTATAAAAGAAAAGCCTTTTTTTTTTTGAGATGTTTGCAGATGTTGAGATCAGTGTGTTCTCTCTATTGCAATAGTCTTTTGGAATAAATCCTTACTTTATCTTAGTCTGGATTTATCTGTTCTTTGACCGTCTCAGTGATGGGTCTGCCTCATCTTTCCTTGCTCCCACTATTCTCTTGTCTCACTTGCCTTCTTGTCATAATCCATAGCCACCCTGAATGAGTAGCAAATCCAGGAATAAAATTATTTATTTTAGGTCTGAACTATTTCTGCATATTCTTTAATTCTGCCTGGGAAAGCCCTCAAAATCATTTCTCTTTGTTTTCCTGGAAAATCCCTCCTTCACTAGGTCTCAGCTTATAACCTTTAGAAAGTGTCCTCTGATGCATGTGATTGATTAAATACCCGGTTTTTTGTTGTTCTCAAAGCATTTTATGCTTAACCCGACTGTAGTCATTCCCTCACTGCATTACAAATGCCTGTTTCCTTACATCTGCCCTCCTAATCTCCCTAAGGGCCAGGCCAGTGTCTTATTCATCATTATCTCTCAGCACCTAGCATAGAGCCTACCACATAGTAGTTGCTCATTAATATTTGCTCTAAAAATTACCAAATAAATGAAATAATGAATGCCCAGAAACCCTCCCCCCAATTCACTAGAAAACTAGCATGCCCAATTAACCAAAGCAGAAGACAAATTGCGTAAGAAAAATCTGTACATCAATGGCCAAGGGATCTGCAAAAGTAACACTTTTAGGTCCACAGCAGCAAGACTGTGTTGCAATCAACCCTATAATGTGATTTGACTGAGGCCATGTAAGCAGTCACTGCCCAGGTTCATCCTGACTCAGAAACCAAGCAGAACCTTAATTCTGCAGCTCAGGGTGGTGGCAGGAGATGAGCAAATCAGGGGAAGGCACGGAGACGGGAAAGTCCAGTCCTCCTTATTTTCATTCGTAACTTAACATCATGTTACATACTATCTTCACCAGCCTGAATACCACTCTAAAGCTATTTCATACCTGCTTATTTTAATTTCCTGTTTTCATCTCTCCAGTATTCCATCTACCTTTGATCCATTCAAAGATATGTGGACAATTCTCAATCTTTATTATATTCATTTTTTCCTATCTAAGTGGAATCCCCAGCCTATGCCTTTTCCTTTTTAAATTAGTTTAACAGAGAACCAGTGTTGGGAAACATTTTGTAATTTTAAACTCCTGAATAAAAACTTATAAACTTTTAATGGATTCACCACCCAAGAGACTGCTTTTATTACAGTACCAAAATAATGCAGATTGCAAAGCTACACAATGATAAGATTGGCAAAAGGTTCTGGATGAGTTCCTTAAACTGATTAAACTGGCCCACCTGTTTTTGAAGTTCGCTCAGTATGTGTTTCATCTATTTAGTCAGGTAACAATTGCCTCGTTTAATTGCATGAGTGCATGATTCTCTGACTAGGGCAAACAAGATGTGCCTTTAAAGAGAATAATGTCTCAAAATGTTTTTTTATTCCATTTGAAGATAATACATGTAAAGTTTTAATATAATAACTGCCAAAAGTTTTTTCAAAAATTAACTCTAGGCATCTGATTATTATTAGATTTAATGATCTATAATATATTGTTGAAAGTAACATTAAAATATCATAAAAAATAAATACAAACTATAGAGCAATAATGAAATTCCAAAAGGGAACATGCTTATAAAATAGAATTTTGAATATTGAGTCATAAGTTGAATTGCTCACCATGAGCTTTATTTTGTTCCAATAGGCTATATTTTTGGTTATATTTTTGTTGTTGTTAACGTTATCTTGGGACAAAACAATCTCACAAAGAAATGTGATTATTTGGGTTTAGTATGAAATCTTTTTATGATCTGAGTTTACTATAATGTATCATGCAATTAATACTAATTATTGGTATTATTAGTATTTTTTCTCTTTCTTTTTCTCCTAGTTTATGTATTAGCCTATTGGTTTGCAAACTGGACCCCTTAGAGGCAAAACTGAAGAAGGAGGCAGACCACTCCGGATTGCAGGTGGCAGGTTTAATAAGCAAGGGAATTTATACATGAAGCTTGTCTTGGGCGGCTGCAAGGCCAGTAGATTGCCACACCCGCCTGCCAGAATCTTAAAGTTTATATAGAGAACTTAACTGGGTTCTGTCACATTTACCATCCAAATGGTCTTAACATCACATGGCCATCTCAAGGCTGTGTCCTTGGGCATCTTCTACTGCAGGGAAAGCAAATGGAACAAACATTCCAAAGACAGAATCTGATTGTCCAGATTCTACACTAAGATCAACCGGCAATCACATCCTCTCAATTACCTCCTCCAATTCAGCCATGTGCAGATTTTACTAAAAAAAAAAAAAATTCCTCCGTGATATCCACTTTGCTCTTTTGAAGATATTTCCAGGGGTGAAATTGTGTGTGGTGGAATGGGGAAAGTATAAAAAAAAATACATTTCTGTCTGATTTCTTCCTCAGCTTGTGCCTGGCAGTCAAAGCTAATATTCAGGCATAATCCTGGGCGAGATGATGGCAGGTAGTGTGTCAAGGGCAGTCCTACAGGAGAGGGGGAGGAAGATACTGCTAAAAAGAGATAAGCACTATTGATCGTGCTTTCTACCCTGTTGCTTGTTATTCTAGCAAGAACAAAATAGAATGATTTGATGATGCAGACTATGTCTCATTTATTTAATCAATATGTATTGAGTGCCAACTATAGAGGAAGCATCAGTCTAAGCTCTAGGCGTATATCAAAGAAAAAAATAGAAAAATCACTCTGTCTCATGAAGATTAGATTTCCCCATCAGCACAACTAAAGCTCTTTTAAACAGTACATCTCCCGATCCAGCCCCAAAGCTAAACAGTGACAGAACAATAAATAAATAGCTTCCGTTCATGAACGATTATAAATTTGCATTGTGGTACGACACCATGATGAGCAGTTCACCCATGGCCAGTTAGCATATTTTATATATCTATAGTATAATATGAGCATTTATGCTACATATTCTCTCTTCATAAATCCAAATTATAAATCATGGTAAAATGACCTGATTTCTAGTCAGACTTCTAGCAGTGGCTGTAAGCTGCTTGACATAATTGCCCTTTAGTTCCTGAATCTGTAAAATGTGAAATGTGAATGGTAATACAGTGAATTCAATTTTTTTACTGAGTGGGTCAAGATGAAGATCATTCCATAAAAATGGATCTTCCTCAAGGGTGGTGATACATATGTGCCATTTAACTTAATGATTGTACAGGGGAGGGGGTGGGGAAAGTCAGTCCTCTATTCTACTTTACCACTGAAGGGGACAATATGTACCTGCTTTTATCTTCTCTTGTATATTTTACCTTTTGTGAGTGAATTACGATGTAAAACAACTCAATTAAAATGACAAAGGTACATAGTACTCTTAAATTTTGCTGTCTGATCATACATATTATCAAGCTGTTATTCCCATTATGAGAGTTGACAGGCGTGTAAGGACCAGTTCTCCTCTTTCTCCCTTCCCTGACTCATTTGGCATCAGTATTCTACTTTCTATTAATACTGCAGGCTCTTGAGAGACCTCAGACTTAACTGAGCCAAATTTCATGAGACACGTGTTAAAAGGTTTCTCCCTCACATCTCTCAGAACGGAAGAAAGCCCCCCAGGCCATATTCTCTTGTAATTTAACTGTGTCTGACACATGGAAAGATTTTAAAATATCAATTTTTTAAGGAATTAAAAAGCAAGTTAATTAATATATAAAGAGGCTTTTCTATAGAAGAATATTCTTCTATTAGCAGTCAAGGCTAATGTGTCTTCAGTTTTAATTGATAACCTGCATAAGAGGCTGTTTTTTACTGGGGCCTCTAATCAAAATTGATTTCTTAAATTTGCTAAAAGCACCAGCATTTTTGAGGAAGGCTACTCTTTTTGGATTCCTGACCTGGCATTTAATGGGAAACTGAAAAACAGGAAGAGGAAAATAGACCAAATTGCCATAAAACAGTTGATATGTTAAGATATAAAGTAGAACACCACACACACACACACACACACACACACACATACACACACACACACACACACTCAGAAATCATTATATGGAGATCAGGAAGAGAAGGTCACATTCAAAGCATGCTGGTGAATATCAACAGAAAAGAAAGATAATCTATTGACAGAACTTACAATTCAGGTTAAAAAAAGTGAGTGTATTTGTGACTGTTTCTTGAACTGCTATGCAAGTGTCATATAATAAAATTATCTACAAATTTAGGAAGGTAAATGAAATATTGATCCTCAGCCCTTTTGTTAAACACAGGGAGAGTCCCGAAGCATGCTGAAAGGTTAGAAATTCAGTGATCTTATTGTTTCTTGTGATAGTGAAGCTTGCTGCACAAACATTTGTATATGGATAAGTGACTTGGAAATAAGGGTATTTTCATCATCCATGGGCAATGTAAACACAATAGAATTTGATTTGAAGATTCTGTTGAAATGTTGGTCTTGAAAAGGTAAAAAGTTACAGCTTGCGATATTACAATTTATTCTTTGATCTTTGTAATTATCACAATGAATATATGTGAGCAGAGGTAGGGTTAATAAGAACTTCTGTTTATTACTGTTTGATAACATTATAGATGCCACCTCTAAAGCTATACTGGGTGTTCTACAAAATAGAAATATTTATTCCCCAATCATAAAGTAAGAGACTGCCTAAAGAACATTTTGTTGTCTTAATTTTTGTTTTTGGTGGTTAAATATTTGTCTAGGGCACTACTTCAGGAAAGAAGAATTTGGCCCTGACTAAACCATAATGCAAAATATTTAAATATTACCACACTCAAAATTGTACTAGCAGAATTTAAAGGTACTTTTATCTTAGTTTCTATTAAAAATGCCAACTTAAATGTAGTCAATATTTCTGTTGAGTTTTTAAAAATCAATTTCTTCTTATTACTATCTCTACTGTGTTTAGACAACTAAAGATAAACTACTACTTTTGTGTTGAAAAATTTGGTTTATCAGAAAAAAATCATCCTCTTACAGAAGCAGATTTGTTTAGAATTGTTTCTTCCTGCTTCATTCACACATATGTGCGTGTTTTAGGGTATTTTTATATAAGAATATATGCACTTTTCAAGAAATAAGATTGTCTTTCTCTCTTCATGGACTTAAAGGAGGACCTAGGCCTGATCTATTTCCATTGTAAGCATTTAACCAACATAGGCTCACTTGACTTCTCAAGAAATCCTGGGCTCTTTGTCCACAACTGTGGACATTATGAGAAATTGTAGTACAGTTGTAAATAAATTTTATCAAAGCAAGTCAAGGATGAGCTCTTAGGATTATACTTTAGGGGGGTATGTGGCAATCTGGTCTATTTTCCTCTTCCTATTTTTCAATTTACCATTAAACGCTAGGTCAGGAATCCAAAGTGAGTAGCCTTCCTCAATTAAAAATCCTACTTAATTCTGTGAATACATTCATTCTTCTACAACATTAAAAAATTGAAATGAGGGCTTCCCTGGTGGCGCGGTGGTTGGGGGTCTGCCTGCCGATGCAGGGGACACGGGTTCGTGCCCCGGTCCGGGAGGATCCCACATGCCTCAAAGTGGCTGAGCCTGCGCGTCTGGAGCCTGTGCTCCGTGGCGGGAGAGGCCACGGCAGTGAGGGGCCCGCGTACAGCAAAAAAAAAAAAAAAAAAAAAAAAAAAAAATTGAAATGTAACTTCTTGTTGTATACAAATGCATATAAATGTACGTATGTGCATAGATGTAAGCACACATGTATATACATACATTATATGTATACACATACATTCATTATACATATGTAATATATAATATACATGTCTATTACAATATTACTCTTTGGTTTTAGATGCTTTCCCTTTATTTTTCATGAAGGAACCATTGCAAGCAGTCTAAAATACTCAGTTTTAAAACTTCATTGAAATTCTGTTTCTTATTACTCTCATTTCTCTATGCCAAAGAACATTTTTAATTAAGGCTATATGCATCCAGGGTCATTAATTATCTGCAGATTAATTGCCACCACATGATTGTAAGATGGCTACTCCAGAAAGGTTATAAATTATGTTTAAGTTCTAAATGCTAGGCCATTCAAACTGAATAGAAAAATAGTGAGGGCTGATTAGTGGAGAAAATGGAGGGAAAGTGAGGGCAAGAAAATAAATAGTTTAAAAAGCAATGTTTTTTAAAGATGCTAGGTTTAGTATTCCATTCACCTGTTTTGGTAAACTTCCAGTTATGAAAAATTTACTAAATATAAAAGTAATGTCAACTCAGTTGACTTTAGAAATGTCTATATATGCAGATAGAGGTACTATTGTGTTGTTTTATTCTAACTTTTTCATATAACCCTATAGCTTATAAACTATGTTACCATCTTAAATTTAACAATTAATTATATAAGAAATAAATGTAATTTTAGGGACTTCCCTGGTGGCACAATGGTTAAGAATGTGCCTGCCAATGCAGGGGATACAGGTTCGATCCCTGGTCTGGGAAGATCCCACATGTTGCAGAGCAACTAAGCCCATGTGTCACAACTACTGAGCCTGCCCTCTAGAGCCCACGAGCCACAACTACTGAGCCCGCATGCCACAACTACTGAAACCTGCGCACCTAGAGCCCGTGCTCAGCGACAAGAGAAGCCCCCACAATGAGAAGCCCATGCACTGCAATGAAGGGTAGCCCCGCTTGCTGTAACTAGAGAAAGCCCGCATGCAGCAGCAAAGATCCAACACAGCCAATAAATAAATAAATAATAAATTTTTAAAAATGTGCAGACAGATGAGTAGTTTTTAGTATATTCACAGAGTTGTGCAACCATCACTACTATATAATTTTAGAATATTCCAACAACTTACAAAGAAATCTTGTACGTACTATCAGTCATTTCCCATTCTCATTCTTCACTCCAACTCCTTTTTCCACACACCACCAGCTCTAGGCAAACACTTACCTACTTTCTGTCTCTATGCATTTGCCTAATATGGAAATTTCACACAAATAGCATAATACATTATTTATAATTTTTGATTCGCTCATTTCACTTAGCAGAATGTTTTCAAGGTTCATCCATGACATAGCATTTATTGATACTTCATTATTTTTATTGCCAAATTATATACTTTTGTATGTATATACTAAATTTTGTTTATCCATTCATCAGCAGATATTTAGGTTGTCTTTAGATTTCGTCTAATTTGAATAAGGCTGTTGTGAATATCTGTGTATTTGTTTTTTGTATAGACATATGTTTTCATTTCTCTTAGGTACATACCTAGTAACTGAATGCTGGGTCATATGGTAACTCCATGTTTACCATTTAGAGGAACTGTCAAACTGTTTTGCCAAATGGCTGAACCACTTTAAATTCCTACCAAGAATTATGCCTTTTTGTTTTGTTTAAAGAAGAACTTCTATGTTTTCTATTCCTGACTATTTTCAAATTTGAGAATGTCTGTCTTTTGATTTAAATGGTAACATTTAAGGTGTAACTGTCTTGGACTTCTTTGTCAACTCTTCTGTTATCTTTTGTAATTGGAAAGAAAGAAAGAAAGAAAGAAGGAAAACAAGAAAGAGGGAGAGAGGGAGGGAGGAAGGAAGGAAGGAAGGAAGAGAAAGAAAGAAAATTTGGAGAAATTGTGCATCTACCTTCCTTTTTCTTTCTTTTTTACTTATTTTTCCCTCTGGATGTCAAATTGTTCTATGTTTGGCAAAATCTTAACAATCATGTATTTTGGTGTTTAGAATTTTGCTTTGAATTTCGGAATGCAGGACAAGCTCTCTATTGTCAGCTACAGTATACCCTTCATTATATTATCAATGATGTGCTTTTGATTTCTTTTTAAACATCTTTATTGGAGTATAATTGCTTTACATGTGCTTTTGATTTTGAGGATTTGTTAAATACTTTAGGCCAATGATATATTTGTTTAGTTAGGACTGTGTATATCCTGCTTCAATATGCATTTCATGGCTTTGGATTTATAACACAACTCAATGTATAGCACTGGGGCTTTGACTTACCAGAGAGTTGTCCCAGTTATTTACTTTCCATGTTTCACCAGTTTCTTCCACAAAGCTGTTTCTTCTATTACCTAGTTACAGGAGAGACGATGTAATGAGGATATCCATGAAGACTGCTGATTTTCAGATTTGAAGCTATTCATCAGAATTTTGTTCTCTATACCAATGTGACTTCTAGGTATAGGGATATGATCAGGAGCCTTTCCACAGTGTTTATACTGCCTCATTCATTTCTCTCCTCTCTCTCTCTCTCTCTCCTACCACCACTTACTGAAGTTGATGTGACCCTTCTTTATTTAAGTACCAGTGGTGACAAACTCTGTGTGTGTGTGTGCACGCATGCATAGGTGTTTTAGTTCATTAAGTCTCAAATGAGTACAATTTGCTTCTGTAGTTTCATCCTTTTAAGAATATTCACACGTTATGTTAATCATTATTGGTTGTACCTTAAAGTGTTTTTCAAGTATGCACGTGCATATTATTTTTAATATGCTCGTTTGTTGATGCCAATCATATACAACTACCTTAAGAGATGTATCTGTTACACATTATATCTTTATGTAGTATTTAATTGAGCTCAGGATGTTTTATTTTTTCTCTCAGAATAAGCTATGTTACGTTTTGGTAGCAAGCAATACCAGAATCTCAGTTACATTAGAGCCAAAGTTTATTTCTTGCTCATGCTTTGCCGTGTCAAGCTTGAGTGACTCTCCAGGACAGCTGAATTCCATTTTATGGCACAGAATTCTGGACTGATTTAACCATATGCCAACTCTCTATCAACTACTATGATTACTGCAAAAGTGGAAGAGGGAGGGCTGTAACTTGTAGGCAGACATCATTGCTCAAAGGAAAATATTTGGCAATACTCAAGAATATGGGTATAAGTAATATCTACTTGTGCCCAGGAGGAGAGGAGGATGAGAATTAATGGTGAACAGCATTAAATAACAGAAATATAATATTATTAAATTTTAAAATATATTCATATCATTTTCATCTTATAACTGGAACAACAAAGAAAATGCAGTAGGACTATAGCACTTTCAAATGTACATCTCTTCTCCAAAGAGAAAGAATGAGACTAATCCAACTTCTTTCTAATACATTTCCTTTGTAAACATGGAAGCTTAAAATACAATCTGAATTTTACTACCCCTGAAAAAGGTAATGCATTTTTCTCAAATGAAAACTGACTAGCTGCTTTATTAAAAAACTGATATCGATTGCTTTATTATTTTCTGAAATTTGCCTTGTTTAGTACAATGAAGGTCAGTAGATGTTAAAGATTTTTTTTCCAGTTTCAAAAAGTTAGTCTTCTCTTAGTTAATAAATCACAAAGTAAAACATGAGGCATGATTTAGAAAGTGCTTAAGTGCTGAGCAAAAATTTAGATGAAAGATCTATAATTTGGCTGTCTATTAATTATAAATGGAAAAACCTGACAAAATATGTCAAAATTATAAGTAAATTGAAACTAAAAAATTAACAGTGATTTTTCAAGGAGAAACGGATGTTTTATTAAAAAATCTTAGATATGTATATATGTGTCTTCTTCAGGTTTCATGACATGGCACTGAAATGTAAACTGAAGGGTTAAGCACCACACTAAGACAGAGAATAGAAATAGAAAGCTAAGGGGAAAAGGAGGAAAAGAAGAGAAGCAAAGGTAATCCCCGGGGATGCAGTGAATGCCAGATGTCATTTTCAGTGTTGTCTTAAAATGCTCTACCTTTTTTGGTTTTCTTTGTTTTAGAAAATATCATGTACCAGGAGCTGCAGCTTTGCTCTAGTTTCACGGCCTGTCATAGTCACAGTTGACAAACCTGGTCTTTTTACCACCAGTCTGAGTTCAACTATACTGCTGACTTCCTCAGTGAGTATGGAAAATTTATTGCAAAGCTAGGTGCAGTTTATGCTTACAGCTATTGCAGCAGTGCTGGTAATAATACAATGACAGAACCCCAAGCAACTGCTATATGTGACAGAGGAGGGTAAATTCCTAAACACAATGTATCCCATATTGTATGTGAGGATATGGTTTAGTAAACAGCCCTGTACTGCTACTGTGAGGTCCTCCATTAGCAGCCATCATTTCCAATGCTTGAATTATTTATTATTTATTATTCATTCATTTTAACAATGAAGCAAACCAAGATTTTGTGCATGTACCATTTGGAATGTATATCTAGATGTTAAAAACATGATTAGAGTAAAAAATGTCTTCCAAGGTTTAGAGCTTACACAGTAAATGGAAATACCAGGTTTTGATTTTAGGAAGAAAAGAAAGAGTTTGCTTTTATACAAAGGAGTGAAACTTCTGTTTTTAATTTTAATATTTCAGGGTTTTCATTAACAAAGACAAAGGTAGTTTAAAGTTTCTTCCACTTGCAGCAAGGATCAGGATTCAAAAGTACAGTGTTTTCAGACTCTTCACTTACCACCTGTATGACCTTGAGCCAGTTGCTCATCAGCTGGTACTAAATCTTCTAATCAGTAAAATGGAAGAAATCAAAATACTTATTCCCTAGCACTGTGGCAAGTATGAAAGGAATTAATATGCATAAGATAAGTGAATGCATGTCATGTAGTAAATGCCATGTAAGCTTAGCTATTGTTACCAGAAGAGTTTATCTTATCTCTTCCTTGAATGCCCTGTAAAGTCTGACCCTATATTTCCTATTCAAAGACATTTGAGTCAAACTCCATCATTCTGGCACTTAATACCTTCTGTGACTAGACACTATTAATTCTTGAACATTAAAGGATTGAATCACTTTGGGGAAATCTGAGGTCAGTCCCAAACAGATCTTCTACCTTGTATCCCACGTCATTAAGAAAAGGAAAGCACCATCTTCCCTTACTTCAGTTCAGTATCTTTATCTCACCACCTCACTGCCCAGATTTATTCAGCCCTGGTTCATTGACCATTAATGCTCACTCCTATCCCTTCTTCCTGTGCCCTCTGGAAACCTCATGACATTATTAATAATCTAAATCCTCAACAGTTTTGTAGAAGGCTTTCTCCACTTTATGGATGTATCTGAAACCTAATCACCTTAGAACAGACTACTCAGATACCCCTCTTCTATATTGACTCCTCCTTCTCTAGCAGTTCCTAAACTAAATGTACTCTTTGGTTTAGCACACGGTATCAGTGGTATGCTTCCTATCTTCCTCTCCAGCCTGATCCCTGCCAGAATCTGCCCAGAAAATTATATCTTCTCATCAGAACATGGCTTCAATTTCTTTGCATATGCTGTCACCTCATTCATTTATTCACTCATCCATGCAGGACTTCATTCATCACACAGTAATTGAGTATCCACTATGGAAGATGTCAGCTATTTAGCTCTGAACAGAGGCAGAATTTTACCCTGTACTCATGTTGTTCCTAAGGTATGCTGCCCCAAACTTTCATTCCTTTACTTATGCTTTCTTCTGTCACCTAGAAAAATAATAAGCATCTTTTAAAAATTAGGTAAGGAATTATCCAATCAGGGCACTTTTTCTTACAGTTTTCTACCCCTAATCTGAGATAGATACCCCTACTCTTCATGTAAAGACCATGTTCCCCTATATGTCTACTGTTATATTTATCAAATTATTTTGAATTATTTGTTCCCAGGTTAAAGGATTTCATCAGGAAGGGATTATATTCATATCTCCAGCTCCTAGCACCGTGGCTGATATAATATCTCCAGCTCCTAGCACCGTGGCTGATATATACTAGAAACTCAGTAATTGATTGGTTGCAAATGATATATTAACTAAAGGGAGAGACCCAATGCTCCTTTTATCATAGGAACTCATTAGACTGAAGCATTTCATATTTGACTCCCTTCTGCATCTATCACAACATATAATCCTGTTTCAATACTTAATATGTCTTGGATAAGTAAACATTAGCCATTTTTTGAGCACAGTTAAAAGCTTGTAAGAAAAGATCAGTATAAGGTAGAGATTTGTCATTATTTAATATACCCTAATGTCCTGTATCAATGCTGGGGACATAATAGGTACTCAGTGAATATTTGATATCTCTCTGTATAAAAATATAAGATGCCAGGCCTTACACTGGTGCTTTGCAAATTTCAGATTAAAAATACTTCAATAGAAGTATTATTTTATTAAAGATGACTATTTACAGCCAAAGGTGAAACTGAGGCATTATGACTAATGTAAAATACAAAGTTAGGGTTCAGAGTGCCTCATGTTTTTTTGCAATATATATTTCTGACAACAAAACAATTGTCACTTGCCATCTGGTGCTGCAAGAATGAAGTCACTAGCCGCTGAAGTCACTGACCTTCAACACATCCTGAAATGTGTTCAGGGCAGAGGTCACAAATGAAGGACTCGGTGCTCTGGAAAAACTGGCAGAACAGGCCTTCAGTTAGATATTTTCAGGAGAAAATATTATGAACCCAGTTTCTTGCATCTTCTCATAACTAGGAAAGCACTAAAATCATTAACAGAGACATCTTCTCCTGACTAGAAGCAACCTTCTACTGAGATGTGTGCTTGATTGCAAATACCCCCTTCACCAAAAGCACACATATACCAACCTCCCCCCTTACCTCTTTGGAGCAGTTCCTCAGAGCTATCCAATAGGCTGTCTCCCAGGCCATAGTCCTAAGTAAGTCCTCAGATAAAACTGAAACTCACAGCTCTCACATTGTATGTGGGTTTTTTTGTATTTATTTATTTACTTATTTTCAATTGACAGTTCTGATCTAACCTTGTCTGAAATGTGAAAGTTAAAATCATGGTCTAATTTAGAGTAAAATTTTCCCAGATATGGAGCAACATGCTCAATTATCTTTGAGATTCCTTTGTGAATGATATCTATATTAGGGACTTTTTCTGTAGTGTAACCATTTCTTTTAATTATAAATGTTTATTTTCAAAATTTATGAAGGCTTTAGTTTGTGTCCTTTTAGTGAAATATGTGTCTGCTGTGTTTTCTTGACAAATGGTTTTATCATGAGAGGTTTACTGTAGTGTGTCTTTATTTTTCACATCCATTCATAAACAGCCACCCAAGTAATAAAAAATAGAGGATACTGCTAGAGTTGAGGACACAGGCAGGGTGAGCAAAAGATGATCTGGAAACTTATAAAGGGAAGCTATTTTAGGAGATGGTCTCAAAATGTGGAGAGAGTTAAAATAATATAAAAATATTAAATAATGGGACTTCCCTGGTGGTCCAGTGGTTAAGACTCCAAGCTTCATCTGCAGGGGTCACAGGTTCTATTCCTGGTGGGGGAACTAAGATCCCACATACCATGCAGCCAAAAAAAAAAAAAAAATTAAATAGTACTTTGAGTATGTGATTGTATGATTATATGCATTTGTTGATTTCTTTTACCCTTCTATTTGTCTGCTTCATCAGAGAAGGAAGGTAAGGTAATGTGAAACCATGAACACTTAGTGTAATATTTAAACACACTACCAGTAGGTCTGACCAAGATAATCTTACAGTCCCCTTGGCTTGACTAAACTTCAGGCAGGCTTCTTCTTGACCTTGCTTTTCTTAGAGTTTTAGAAAACTTACAACTATAGATTCTTTTTCTTCCTCTTTGAGATATAAATCTTCTGCAGTCCAGAAATGTCTTTCTCAAGGACCTGGGAGCCTTCTCTTTGAAATGTAATCAAGAAAGGTTCCCTGTCTCTAGGTTCTGTGGGAGGGTAGGAGCTTAACTTCAATAAGTGACAATTAGCAAACACAGATGGCCTAAGCACATTGACTAACCTCCCATTTAATATCCTCCAGTACTCTTCCATTATCTCACTCTACCTTTTAAAAATCACTCCGCCTTCTGCTTTAGTGGCTTTGAATGTAATCTCTCTCCCTGATTGCAATAATCTTGAAAAATGTCTTCCTTGTCTGTTTAACTGATCTGATGAAATGTTTCTTTTAGAGTTCTTAGGAGGTACAAGGCCAGTTGTCCAAAGATATGCAAAATTCTGTTACTATCTATAGTCTTCTTCTCACTTTATCTTACTTCATATTTTCCTAATTTGTGATAATTAGTATTCATATTGTCGGTTTCAAGTAAAATAAATGGAGCATCTCTTTCTCTCTCTCTCTTTCCTTTTTTTTCTTCACCATTATTTTAAACCAAGTTCTTTTTTTTTAATTTTTTTTATCTTTAAATAAGGCCATGGGAAGTATAAGTTTATCAGGAAATACATATGAGTGCGTGCCTGAAGGCAGTTTAAATGAGGAAAGCAATTTGAGCTCCTCAGACCTGACCTAAAATGTGTTGCATAAAATACAAATTAGTTAACCCACTTAGAAAAGAACTCATTCAAACACTGAGTTTAAGATTCATGAATCTGGAAGTGTATTTAAGGTGAGGCCTGGCCTTAGAGTCAGATTGGTCAGAGAGTTGCTAACCAAATCCAGGATCTGTTCTAGGTTAAATTGTGAAGTGGTAGAGGTGGTCTTCAAACTCTCTTATCTCAAGATTATTCTTTTACCTTCCTCCCTCTTTTTTTGATCCCTGATTGAAGCCTTTATTTCAAGATCTCTCACATGAGCACCTTTACTGAACTTACCTCTTCATAAACTCACTGCTCTGTATTTTTACCAAGCATCTCTACACCAGATCAAGGCTTGCCTATTCTAAATTCTATTTCTTCTGGGTTCTGCTCACTGACAAGTCAATCTGATAAGTTACGTGAACAAATTAGGTTTCCCCTTACAGGTACCATATTTGTGTTTTAACAGGGACCTCTGGAGAGAGATTTAATCCTAGTGTGACCATACCTTATGCATTGATTTTCCCAGTACAGTTATTCATAATATGCTCTTTTACTCACAAAAGTGCTCCAGTTTGGACGTAAAATTACATAGTCATCCTGTGTGTTAAAATATTAGAATGGTCACCCACTCTAATGATGGAAATTTCAGATACAAAGGCAAATTGTTTTTAGAGAGAAGACTGCCAGATTCTGGGGCCTTAAAAATCATAACATAAGGGGACATCTTCACATGATTTATAGTCCCAGGGAATCCAACATTCTGGTGGTTAATTGCCTTAAAGTTACCAGGCCCTAGGTAGCATTGCTTCTTACCTGGGATGACTGTTCAGGCAGGAGATTTGAGAGGACTTGTCACAAATACTCAGAAATTCCAAATACGTAGGAGAGGATAACAAAACCTGGACAAGCAAATGTGTGAAATAATAATTATAATTTAAATTTTTATAATGCTTATAATTACCAGGCATTGTTCTAAATATTTTACTAGTATTAACTCATTTAATCACAGCAACAACCCTATGAGTATGAGATTATCATTCTACCCATTTTATGGATGAGAAAACTGAGGCAAAGAGAGGCTATGTATTTACCCAAGTCACTAAGAAGTAGTCAAACTGGCAACACAGTTTTATATTAAATTTTCATGATCTAATACATAATTATGTACTTCCTCTCAGGAAAAGAAGAGAGAGAACAAGAAGGAGAGAGAGAGAAGAAGAAAGAGAGAGAGTGATATATTCTGCTTTCATCCACAGTAGATATTAGGCCTATGCATGATCCTTTGTATCTCGTGATATCTACTCTATTTATGTGCTACACTTCTCCTACCCTTGAGATCCACTAGTCTGTTCTACTCTTGAATTGCCTACTCCCATTCCCCACTCAACCCTACTTTCCATCTTATCTTGTTCTCAGCCTCCAGGGAAGGATGTTGGACTGTCAATTCCTTCATGTTCCACTCTTGCATGGCAGTCATTGATTCCAGATCCTAAGGAGGAAGAAAGAGAGATAAAGACATCATAAGGAGATAGTATCACAGTAGACTATTATGATGAAAGTGCATGTCAATTATCACTATTTCTGTGCCTTATTTTAATAAGAATTTTGTGATGTGCTCTGCCATAAGTTGCATTTTCAAAGCCCTTTTCTGTGTATCTTGAGAATCTGGAGGCTTCTTGGACAGAGTGGTGTGTGCATGGGTAGGGGGCTGCTATGCAAGGATCTATATGATAAGAAGCAAAGACACTCAGAGTAAGCATATGACAAATGCAAACTCTTAGAAGCCACTTCATGAACTCTGTGTTGAGCCAAAATATAACAATCTATCCTCTTCTAGAATGAGTGAGCTTGTCTCATGTAGCTCTCCCTATTTGGTACTTCTATTGTATCTTCAGTATGTATTAAGAGCCCATTCTATTAATATACTATCAGGATATATCTGGATCTATATAAGATATGCAAATGCTGTACTCTATGAACAAACTGAAATCAAGGAAACCTCAAGATAAAATATTCCTAAGAATATACTTCTATAAATCACACATTAGTGGCCTATATTTCTCTAATTTGACATGATTATAAAAGTAGATGTGTCACCTCATTCACTGGCATCTTTGCTCTTTAGTTAATCTACCAAAGTGCAAACTGTAAAAGTAGAGAATTTTTGCCCTCTTGTACCTAGTTGCAAAAATGACACCAGAATTTCCAGCCAAATGAATCATGACTGGTCACTGCATGTAACTGCTTCTAAAGTTGTCAGGTTCTCCAAGACACCATGAGGATGCCAGAAAAGTTTGAGGGCAATGCCTGTTAGAAGGAGGGTCACCTATTGAAGGATGGCAGTGATTAGAAGTCTCTCTAATTTTAAAAGTAGAAAAATGATGAACTCTAGAGCAATGTTACTGAAATCATAAACTAGTCCAAGAAGTCCAGAAGGAAACAACATTAAGACACAAGAAAAGGAATTATCAATATATAGACCAAAAGCAAACACAAAAATCCTTTTGACTTGATGACATTTTTGACGACTTTCTATATTCTCAAAATGTATTTGTGCCCAAAAACGTAGACTGTAGAAATATAATCTGATTTGATAATACTAGAGTTTTATTGATCAGTGAATAACAAATAGAAATTAATTAGAATTTGAGTTTTTCACCTTTGAATTTTAAACTCATCATAAAAAATTTGAATGGAGTCTAATGCAGAGGCAGCAACATAGGAGTTAAGAATTCAAGCTCTGGGCTTCCCTGGTGGCGCAGTGGTTGAGAGTCCGCCTGCCGATGCAGGGGACGCGGGTTCGTTCCCCGGTCCGGGAAGATCCCACGTGCCGCAGAGTGGCTGGGCCCGTGAGCCATGGCCGCTGAGCCTGTGCGTCCGGAGCCTGTGCTCCGCAACGGGAGAGGCCACAACAGTGAGAGGCCCGCGTACCGCAAAAAAAAAAAAAAAAAAAAAAAGAATTCAAGCTCTGAAAATGTAACAAATTGGAGGTTGAATTCTAGTTCCATCGTTACTAGCTTGTTAAACATTAATTTTGTATTTTTAGAATAGAGTTAATAATCCTCTTTCACAGTGTCTTTGCAGGCGTTAAATAACATACTACCTCCTACTGAGAGTAATATAAGTAATAGTATTTGTATTACTATAATAATGTATTTAAATGTTTTAATGAATAATTTTAAGGTATTGATAAAATAATATTGCTTTTGCTATAAAAATATTTAGGTTTGTAGAACACTGTCATTGACTCAGCCTCAAGGGGGTAATTTGTTCTTTGTGTTTCTATCAATTCTTGCAGCCCCTCTTCAATATATAACATCTTTATCTACACTGTGGTAGTTTCATATTTATTTTATATTGTTTCTCATCAAAAATTTATAAGTGATTTTTAAACTTGTCTCCCTGACCAACCTCCATGCCCATCTTTCCTCACTAACAGCTTATCCTCACTTTCCTTAAATGATAATTGCAGTGCTTTTGATTAGAAAACATGTTTGGTTTACAACTGTAAATTGTGCTAGCATTTTAGTGGCACATACCCAACTTTCTGGTAGAAATTAAATATTTTATCTCTATTTCATTCTCAGAATAATCTTATAAGTTTCATAATATTACCTCCAATATTGATGATAAAATCTGCATGTAACACCATGGCAACGAGGACCATCGAAATCTGTTCCCACCTCTGACTATTCCAGATCTTCTTATCACTGCTTCCTTCCTTCTTTATTCCCCAAAGCAAGTACTTGCTATAGCTATATGGAATATCTTGCATCTCCTAGAATTTCTTATGATCCTCTACATTTTTTGTCTTTGAACATCAAATTTCTTCTGTTCAGAATGACCATCTCTAATTTCTGTCTTTGGAAGATTTCACCTCGTATTAGAACCAGAAGAGTTCTCAGTGCTTTTCATAATGTATTTATCTTTACTATAGCATATATACAGTGCATGTGTTTTTGTGTATCTGTATCTGTATGTAATTTGTTTGTTTTTTATTTTTCCAGCCTCCTAGAGTAAAATATCTTTGAATAAGTCATATAGTCAAAGGTCCTTATTTTAATTTATTTTTAATTTTTTGGTCAGAGTTTCTAACATAGTTTCAGGCACATTATAGGTGCTCAAAAATGCCTGCTTTAATGATTAAGCAAATGAATAACACTATGATGTTGATATTTGATACCATGAAATCCACATACTATGCAAATTATTGCCACTAGAGAAGATCATTGTGTTTGCATCTAGCAATTGTTATTTGTAACCACAGTTCTGATTTGATATTTTAAATGATCTGAACTGTGACAATTAAGAAAATAATTCAGAACTGTGTTTTCTAAATTTATATTTTAAACTTGACTTTAACCACAAAATGTAGGAAACATTAAAATAAAATTTATTTCTTAATAGATTCCAAGTCTCTTTTTCATAACATTACATTTTTGGCAGCTGATACTTACGGAATAAAAATGATGTGAATCTAATAATAAAATGTATGCTAGCTAACTCTATTTCCTACAGAACTCTATAAAATAAATTATAATAAACTAAACTCTTCTAGACAGTAATGATGGATAATTCCAATTTATCTTATTTCATGAATAAAAATATACCTATCATAAATCCTTTCTTTTAACATAAATGACTACTGTTAAATTTCTGATGATGCTACCTCCCACAAATTATCACCGGAGAATCCTTAAAAAGAAGCTGAAATATATTATAGATGATTTCATTCTTAGGATTCATACTGATCCATACGCTGCATCTCACTTATTGAAATCATTTGCCTTTCTAAAACATATTTTACTCAATGATTGTGATATTTCATATTAATTCATCATTGTGTTGCAAATACAAACTACATTTAAATATAAAAGAGCTGCATCATCCTTAAACAATACATATCTATTGGTCTTACTAGTATAGAAAATGTATGCACAAAATATAAAGAGCAAGCAAATTTTATTTTAGTTAATACAGAATTCAATAATTATATTTCTCCTCTTTTCCTTTATTTTCCCTGTTTTAACATTTTGTATTCTGTATCCTTAACTTTCTGGTCATTTATATCATTTTCTTTGCTGTCATGAGTAGAAGTGTATAAGATAGAAGAAAGGGTAAATACATTATTTTTTTTCAGTATTTAATATGTTAAAGGCACTGCAGGTATTAATTTACATACACTGTTCCATTGGTAAGATGAATGTTATTTCCCTCATTTTTTACAGATGAGGAAACAGAGATACAATAACAAATACATAATGCCTAGTGTGCTAACCAATAGATGGTATAGTATCTCAAAGGAAAAGCTATTTTAAAAGGCTGACTTAGAGAAGGCATCATGAAAGAAGCAAAGTGACGGAAAAGATATGACATGTTGAGTTTGCATTAGGTAATACCTAATACAGAATGCGTTTAAGGGAAAAGCTGGTGATACACTTGAATTATTTATATATGGACCATGAAGAGTATCAAATGCCAGATGGGGGTATAAAATTTATTTTATTATAAATGAGATTTTATTTTCTTACATGATGGTTTAACATGTTTTAAACTGTGTTTTAAGAAAGTTATCCAGCCAACAATAGAGAATCTATTGGAACAAGAAGAGATGGTCAGGAAATTAATCATTTGGAAAATTTTGCAATAGTCCACAAAAGAGAGTTAATAGAGGGATTAATAAATGGCTGTGACTTTGAGAATAAGAGGAAAATATAAATAAATCTGAGATGAGAAAAATTAAAAATTATAGATAATACACAAAAGTTATCTAGAATTGGAAAGAGAAAGAGGTGGACTCAGAGATGACTTCAGGTTTCAGAAATGGAGGACTGGAAGAATGGTACCTAGGAAATGGTACCTTGCTTTCCTAGGTACATTAGAAGCAAGGTTGGTGATCCCTGTGATATCTCCACTTAATTCACTAGGATGGATCCTACAGTAGAACCACAAACACTGGATGATACTATTCTTGCACAAACTCAATTTAGTAGCACCAATTTTATTCAGTATGCCAGATGTGATAACTTTACTAGAGAAAATTTACATGATCTCTAGGACATGGTATGTAGACACTGATTTTGTGAATGCATTCTTTTCTATCCCTACCATTAAAAAAAAAAAAGATAAGGCACAATTTACATTCACATGGAACTGACAAGAATATATATTATGTATAATAATATTGTTCAAAGGTATTGAGAGCATCTAGACATCCTGCAGAACATTAAATGGTGCATTATAATGATGACACGCTAACTGGGTTACAGGAGAAATAAATGCCCAGCATGTTAGAGGCCTTGGTTGATACATCCACTCTAGGGGGCGGAGGATGAACCCTATGAATATCACTACATCACATTACCACTCCATTTACCTCTTTAGGGGTTCTGTGGTTAGGGGCATCTTGACACATGACTTATAAAATATGAGACAAATTATTACATCTTTGCCTGTAATTGTAATGGAATTATAATGCAGTGTACAACTTTTTACATTATAAAGGCAGTGTATTTGACATCTAAGTAATACTGGTTAAGGCCATGTTTACAGTGACATTGAGGCTGCCAGTTTCTAATGAGACACAGAGCAAGAAAGTCCAAGCTCTGGTGTAAGCAGCCCTGCCACTTGGGACTTGTGATCTGACAAAATTGTATTAGTGGTGGAAAAAGATGTGTGGCATTTATGGCAAAACAACAATACAAGACACCAGAAATCTGGAGTAAGGCCATATCTTCTTTTAAAAAACAACCCCTGGCATATTCTGAAAGTTAGCATAGATGAAGCACACAAACACAGGGCTTCAAGTGACCATGATTTGGGAATTCTAATCATGAACAGAATTCTTTCTGCTCATTAAGTCATTAAGGTTGGGCAGGGCAAGCAATAGTCCATTATAGGATGTAACCAGTACATCTGGGGTAGCACAAGCAAGAACAGAAAGCGAAAGCATGAGCACATTGCCCTGAAACCACTATCATCCACCATATTGCACCAGCTCCTCTCTTTTCGCTCGCACTCGTGGCTCTGTGGAACGTCAGTTAAGATCAACTAACAGAGGAACAAAAAAGCCAAGTGTTCCTTAGACACAGGTTAGCTCAGTAAGTCTGTGCAAGCTGAAAAATGGAAAGTAGGTGCATTACATGCTCACTCAGGCACAACCTTGAAAGACATTGGTGAAAGTATATTTTCCAAAATATACTTTGGTGGTGCACTTGATCACCTACTTGGTGCACAAAGGGGCAGGACAAAGGTTTGAATATATTTGGAATTAAAAAGCATTCCATAAAGAACTATAAAATTCTCAAAGGAGGGATGCCTGTGTCTGAAAATGGAACAAGAGTCTCATTGAACTATAAGCTCTGGTGGCCAGCTGGTCACTGTAGCTGCTTTATGTACAGAGACAAGCAGGCATGAAGAAGAGTTATTTGGGAGGAGTAATTGGCCTGATAACAGGAGGAAATAAGTGCTGCTGTTACATGACAAAGGGCAGGGAAGTGTATACTAACACACAAGTAACCTGCTCTGGTTTCTCTTGATACTCCCTTACCTGATCATCATGGTAAATGTTTAAGTGAAGCAACCTTAAAAATATGGTGACAAGGGGCTCAGACGCCTTGAGGATGACTTCAGTGGCATCCCCACAGGTAAGCTAAGACTAACAGGTGTTAGCAGATGGAGAGAGGAATCTGGAATGGATAGTGGAGGAAGGAGGTGATAAATATAAGTTGTAGCTCAGAGATCAACTGCAGAGTTGGGACTTGTAGCCCATCCCAGTATCCTTCCTTTTCCAAGTTTCTCTCAGAAAGAAAGACTTAACAGAATTATGAAGGAGTTGCTCCTTGAACAAAGAAGTGGATCTGAGTGGCACAAAAGATGGATGGGCTAGGATATCCTCATTAGATGATGAACTTGTTGCTTCAACATGTTGCTTCCCAACATTGCTTATAAGATTAAACTAGCGTAGTAGGTTGCTACTTTTACTGCTATCTGCCATCAAGTAAGAGATATACCATAGATGAGTTAACCAATCTCTCTGAATTCAGTTTCGTTATCCAAGAAGCAATGAACAAAAGTTATAAAGTTACATCCAGAGAACCTTTGTTCTATCAATACACATTGCAATATTGTGCCAAAATCAATGGTAACAGAAGATCTATAAGACCAACAAAGTGATTTTTAATTCAAGTCTGTGATTTAGATAAAGGACTAGGATAGATAGGTTGGATGTCTTGGTTTTGAAGTGAGATTTCTCAAGATCAGAAATTTTTATTCACTATCCTCTAATAATGAGGCAATTCAGTCACCTACAGTGCTAGATAAAACAAAGACAATGCAATTAGCCAAAATATATGTATTTGCAAAAACAAATGAAATCTTTGCTTTATTCTTTTTAGGATATTCTTTCTTTGTTCAACTTAGTTTGAAAACCTCCATTTTTTATTGCAGCCTGCAAAGAGTGACTATACCTTCTAAAAGTTAGATGAGGTTCAGATTATATGAAGATCTTTTATGTGAAGTTTAGAAGCTTAAGATACTGTGTGTGCCCTGAAGAAATCTCATCATCAGATGCCTTTGAAAACCGTTATTTGTGTTTCACTCTGTCTTGGTATGTCTTTAGTTTCTTTAATCAATGAACACAACTGCTGCACACAGCCCCAAAGGCAGGAATTGCCATAAATAGTCAACTTTCAGTGTAAGAAAAAAGCAAACTGAAAGGGTGTTCCAGAGTATCACTGACAGAAGTTTTCAATCACCCTATGGATACCACACATTGTGAAGGGAAAATGAATGATTTCAATATAATCAGTGCCCTTCATATTCTCTGGTAATTACATTTTGGTGTCAATTTAAAAAAGTAAATGATTGAAGAATTTTTTTAAATTTTTGATCGGTTAGGCAAGTATGACAACAAAACTTCTAGTGAAGGAGAGTTCTTTAAAAATGATGCCAATTTGTATAGGTTTTCTCTATCCACTGCTTAAATAATAAAACAAATAGCTGAATAAATTTTGAGTTTTTTTAACCTATCCAGCAAAATCTAGGAAGGATAGAGGAAGAGCTTAGCATAGAAGACATAATTATAGGCTGGAGAGTAATTCTGTATGTGGCAATGAATGGTTAGCATTATAGCATCTAAGTTAAGAGTATAGCCTTTTTAATTAGGCAGCTCTGGTAATGTCTGAGTTCTACCAGTCACTAATTATGTAACTTGGTTAATGACTGAATTTTGCTAACTTCAGTTATCTCTCTTATAAAATGGGGATATTAACAGTATTCACCTCCTAGGGTTGTTTAAAGTACAAAAGGAAAATGACATAAAGGAGTTGGCGCAGTTTATATGAAATACATTTTGCACTTCTCCTCCTCCTCTTCTTCTGACTCTTTCTCCTTGGTATTAGGAGTTTATGATGGTACTAGGAATCTGAAAATCGGGCAACATTTAAAAAATCTCCCTGGACCTTGCTTCTTAGCCTGATGCATCACCCTCTGGAGAAGACTTCCTATAATACCAATCTAAATTAGTTCCCAAATGTAATTCTATCTTATTACCATATTTTATTTGTTCTAGCATTTAAAATCACTATCTTGATTATTTATCTATTTACTATTTTATAGTTAATTTTCAATCCCAGTGTCTGTCTGTGAGAGAAAAAACATTGTCTTGTCATGCTCTTTTCACCCTGACATGTACGAGGCACACCATAAACAGTCCTTAAACAAAGGAATGAATGCTCTTCCTCTTCTTGCTTCTTCACCAGAAGTGTGAACTATGTACTCCAAAAAAGACAACCAGAAAGACCTGTTGATGACGCATAACTTAGACTTATTGCAGCAAGGGAGAGCATTAGCTTGACAAAGGTCTTATTAATGTCTCAAAATGGAAAATTGGGGTATGGTATAGTCAGGATTTTAAGAGCTTCAGTTGAGTGATTTTGAGGTGAGTCTTACAGGGCTGGAAAGTAGCTGGATTTCTATTACGACATTATAGCTTTTGAACTGATGTGCACAGCAAGATGAAGGACATGAAAAGAATCGTGATAAGTAAGATGTTTAGTTGTTTTGGTGTCTGACTTTCTATGAAATGGTATTTCTTGCAGTAAGCATGTGAGTTATTTTTGCTTATTCTCAGTATTGCTTAGCAAAGAACAGGAAATTATGCTTCATTCAAGAATTGTTTAACACAGACCAGAAAGTATTACTACAACAATTATTATTTAATACAGGGACAGAGAATTATTTGGTTTCAGTTATTAAAGCTTTATTTTGCCTTTGACCCATGGATTCCTGTCTTATTTTTGCACTGTCTTTACTTTTGTATATTAGCTTGACTCAATTTTGATTTGTTTTCATTTGTGTTTTTGCATCATGTTATTCTAGAGCTCCTCTTGCAGTTTTTTCTATTTGCTTTACAGAATAAACTTACATGGTTCCCACATGTTCAATGCACAACCAGATTCAGGCCTAGGCTTCCTTGAAATTTTTAATTTGCCCTTATTATTCAGCTATACCACCCATGGTCACATCTTCAAACGTAATCTCTTTGCAGTTGACTTCTAAATATTAAAGTTTTATTATGAACTTTCTCCTAAGTTTCAATCCACTCTTACATATAAACTAGTCCACACTTAGAAGGTATTGTTCTGTCTTTACAGCTTTGTCTGTATATCTAAATATCAATCAGTGGGAATCCTTTTGTAGTATTTTTTTAAAAAGTTCCATCAGAGATTCTATTATTCGGATGGGCTTGATGCTTTGGAAATAAATTTAACTTTGTTCAATCACTGACTCCTCACCCTCATCCTATTATAATTTTTTGTTGGTATTAGTAAAAATAATTGCCATCTCTCCCATAATAACCTTTCTGTTTCATTCCATGGCCAAGAATATAGTTTAGTCTCATCAACTGAAGTGTGATTTTTAAAAAGAAACTTTCCTGTGGTCTCTTAAAAACTTTCTCTTCAACCCCATATTCACATAGTAGCCAGATTGAATTTCCTAAAAATCTACTTGACCTATTATTTAAAAATCTTCAGTGACATGGAATTTCCAATCATTTAACATCTTTATAACACCACACTAGCTTAATATTTATTGTTGCTTATAATGAGACCTTGGTCAAGCTTAGATTTTAGGTAAAAAATTTCTATGTCATTGAACTAGCCATGCTGGACCACTTGTTATGCTTTGAATATGCTGTGCATTTTTCTCCATTCCTGATCACATATTCTCCCTTAGAATACTCTTTCTCTCGGTCCTATTCATCTTTTATTTCTCACTTCAAATTCCTCTTCCATGAAACATTCCCAAACTAGTCTAATACACAGGGTTAGTTAAATCTTAGAAGTAAATGGACTCAATGACAATGTTCCTCTGTAATGTATAATATATATTGTCTTGACATTGACTGTCAATTCCCTGTTTTTATTTGTTTGCTTTGTCTCCTCATATTCAATACACAAAATCTCATGATTAGAGAGTTTTTCATATACCCTTTTAGACACTCTGAAGGCTCTGCACCTTATAGTTTAAAATTAATATCTTCGTTGTTGAGTGTCATCATTTCAGAGATTTGACATTCAGAAAGGCATGCGCATGGTACACAGAAAGCTCTCTGAGGAGCTAGGGCCATGAGGTAGAAATGCAGAGTGATTTGGTTCACTGGGAGTTAACAGGGAGGTAAATGAATAAGCAAGCTAAAGCATCAGAGAATTTTTCTGAAATGAAAAATACTTTCAGGCCCTTCAGGCAGCACTGAAAATATCCTTATTTAATAGGCTATAGTATTGTTCAGCCTTTTCTTACATAATGTATTGTCTTTGTTTCTATCCTATTATACATGTGAAATATATTGAAGTCAATTTGTTTCTAGTCTCTTCATGAAAATATATATATATATACTTTATCATCTTCTAGAACTCTTCAAAGTTTTAAAAGAGAAAGAAACTGCATTTTCAAATATTTTGCACATAAGACTGTTTCCAAAGTAAAGCCCAGAATATTTTTCTTTAGCTACCCAGTTTCCTTTAGGAAAAATATATAAACATGTTTATTGCTTTATTGCTTCAATTGTTGCTCTTTGAATAAATGCAGCTTAAAAGTAGAAAATAGCACATAGTAAGTCTTCAAGAAGCCCTTATTCATGGAACGTAAAGGTATAGGGTAGTCAAATTCAGTTTTTTCTCTTCTGTATTTTTACATATTACTGCTTAGTTAACTAAATAGAAACTTTTTATCCCCAAGTATGTAATTGATTCCCTCTCTAGAAAATGAAACAGGGAATTTCTAGAAGATTCTAACTTCATTTCTTTTTTTTTTGTGGTACGCGGGCCTCTCACTGTTGTGGCCTCTCCCATTGAGGATCACAGGCTCAGCGGCCATGGCTCACGGGCCCAGCCGTTCCGCGGCATGTGGGATCTTCCCAGGGGACACTAACCCGTGTCTCCTGCATCGGCAGGCGGACTGTCAACCACTGCGCCACCAGGGAAGCCCCCATGGTATAATACTTTTATAAAATATTATAAGTATGTGTCATTATAAACATTAAATTAAAAAAAAATAAGCTCCGATTTTTATTTTTAGCTTCAACAGAGATAATATAACACTTTCACATTTCTAGAAAATGCAAAATACTTACATTCAATTTCTCTTTTTAGACTGAGCCTGGTTTACAAATCATAGTTTGATTAGCATAGTTATAGTATACATTGTTTGCCAGGATTCTAGAAATTTCTTTAGGTTAGTTATAGAATAATTGATAATAATATAAAATTAATAACTTTAAATGTTTTCAGTAAACTCTGTTCACTTGGGATATATCATATTCATTATTTTCCATATTAAGAGGAAAACAACCCACGGTCTAGTTGGTTCCTTACCCTTTCTGCAGCCTACTTTTCTTTAGATTGGCTTTTCCTATACATAAATGTATTTGTGTAAAGTAACATTTTGTTGTTGTTGTTCCTGCTACAACTTATAGATTGACCTTTTTGTGTATTGCAGTTTATTAATCTTCTTTTGGTCTAATTCATTATTGGAAGATCAATGGGGTTTGGGCATAAAGGATTAAGGATCTGACAGGAGAGGTTGGAGGATCAAGGATCAGCTAAGGTGAAGGATAAAACAGTGACTATAATAATGTCTTGAGCATCTTCTTCAAGTACTTCTGATGTTCACTTAATGATTCATCACATATTGGTTCTGTTAAAACACAGTGATACTGAACTCACTTAATGTCAGAATCCTTGCTGTCTTGACAGTTTGATTTGGACGGAAGAATTATCTACTTCTAGCAGCCAGTCCTTAGCCTTGGCCAGTTCCTTTGTTGTGAACCAGAGGAGTTAGAAGGTCTGCCTCAGTGCTTCCTAAATTCTCGATTGCAGCATGTGACTTGGGCTGACTTTTGGGGGAAGATTTGAAATTATCTCTCTGTCTATCATCTATCTATCTATTATACATTATCCCTCAGGTCTCACACTAAATCATAGTAGCTCATGAATCTGAGGTACAGCCAAGTTTACATCACTACAAACCCCCAATGCCATTCTGATGCGCAGCCAGTTTGGGAAACTAATTCACATGGCATAAACCTTTGGGTAAAGTAGGATTATGTGACACAGGGTACCTTCTTTTTCAATCTAGCTCTCATACTCTCTAAGAGAGTTTTGGGGGTGGGAAATTTTGAGGAGGCCCATATCTATCAAAAGTAGTGGCATTTCAGCCATTACAAGATTAAATGCCTCGGTCAGTATGTAGATGATTTTCAAGGTTTGGGCAACCACATGTATGCGTGTGGCCCGTGGAGTTCTCCCAAAGAACATAGGTTCTAGAAATAGCTGCTATTATTTAAAAATAAAAATCATTGCAGGGATGTGTGCCAATTATTGAATCATCTGCTTATAACTTTCAGCTCTTCTAGTTCCACATTTGTCTATCTCTAATCTACTAGCTCTAAACTACTTTTAATTAATTAAATAATTTTGCTTTTAATCTTTACCTTCTTAGCCATGTCTGCCTCTGATTTATTGAGCTATTGATGCCTTTCTTAATCAAAACTGACTTCTGGAACCTGTCACTGTGCTGACCCTGGTCTAGTCTCCACCACACACTGCCTCGCCTGCTGACTCTCAGAGTTGCTATCAGTCTACTCTAGTTTTCTTAAAGGTGTAACTATTGATATAGCAATAATGGATTCTGGGGGAAAAATTAACACTTTGTTACTACCTGGACTCACCAAGAAGACCTTAAGATTCCTCTCAGCTTGACTAAACTTTTAGAGAACCTGCTTCCTGCATCTAGACCTCTGACCTCCGTTTTCTTACAGAATTTATTTTAGAAAACTTGTAACTGCAAAGTTCTTCTCTGCCATTTTGATATTTAAAACTTTTTAAAAGCCTTTGGGCATAAAGGAGGCAGGACTGACCACCTAGAGGGGTAGGATAGGGAGGGTGGGAGGGTGGGAGGGAGGGAGAAGCAAGAGGGAAGAGATAGGGGAACATATGTATAGGTATAACTGATACACTTTGTTATAAAGCAGAAACTAACACACCATTGTAAAGCAATTATACTCCAATAAAGATGTTAAAAAAAAAAAAAGCCTTTGGGCAGTTTTACAACCCAGGACTGTCTTTCTCAAGGACCTGAGCCTTCCCTTTGAAATGTAATCAAGGAAGATGGCACCCTATCTCCCTGAGTCTGAGGGAGGGTAAAAGCCTAACTGCAGTGGCTGCCTTGGTCCAAGCTGTAAAAGGACCTCCAGTCGTGAAGATAAAAGAAAGTTTACTTTTCCGTTGTATAAGGCCAATTAGCAAACTCAAATGGCTTATGATCTCCTGGCCCCTCCAATACAATAGCCTTGAATAAAGTCTTCCTTGCCTGTTTTAGCTTTGTCCTGCACACTTTTTGCTTATTTATTTTTCATATGTTAATCTAAACTTTGAGACTAATAAGATGTTCTACTACTAATTTAAAAATTATTAAATGACTATGAAAACCTTTTCTTTACAATCATTGTTTATTTTACACTGCCATTACATTATTTTGTATCTGATAACATCAGGCCACTTTGCATCACTTAAATATAAACATATTCCTCATAATTTATATCAAACTGTAGAATATTATTTTAATTGTAAACTATTCTTATTTATACACATGATGAAATAGAATAAAATTTGTATGCCAATTAAATAATAATCCAGATATTTTTCTAAACACCTATTCTGCCTTTGAAATGCTCAAATGTCTAGCTAAATAGTGCATGTCTTGAGTTTTCCCCTTTCATATTTGCTGCATTATGTTGCATTAGTTTTTACCACATGATTCATCTGAAATGATGGTCATCATCATTCCCTTATATGATGTAATTTTATAAACATATCTGGTTATTTCAATTTTTAATAATTCTCTATTTTTAAAGACATCTCTCTGAGTATCCTTCTATTATTTTAACTTGCTTTTATAATACTTTCTAAAATGAGACTTGAAGAAAACAGTCAAATATTTTAGACAGTTCTTGTTGATATTTCTTTTCTTTGTAAAAGTTTATATTTTTTATTGGGTTTATTTTTCAAAAGAGTGTTCACTGTAAAATAAAATAGAATTATAGTTTCTGGACTTTTCAATAACCACTTGGTGAATGATAAAAGCCTTTTGTAATATTCAAATTATAACTGCTTATCAGTCATCTTGACATATTCTTACTGTTTTGCCACCAGAATGCATTTAAGGACTATTTCTTACTTTGAATTCCAAATAGTAATATTTAAATGTTATATTTAAAGCATTAAAGATATATTATTTAATGTAATTTCCTGGGCCTTTTTTGTTTTTTCTTCATATTCAACGACTAGCTGTAGTTTGATCCATGGCTATTAACTCTTGTGGATGCACCTTCACCAAGCTCATGACAAATTAAAGCCTCGGTTTAGAAAGTAGACAGGTAAGATTGGAGATGAGGATTTTTAACTGTATTTTGTCATGTAAGACAATTCAGGTGAGTTTGATTTTTTAGGTTAAAGAAATAGAAGCCCTGAGAGGTTAAGTAAGTTGCCCAAAGTTACAGTCAGTAGGTGCATTAACAAGGACCTGACTCAGGGCCTCAGGAAGTGAGTGTGTATTTTCCATCTCTGTTCCCTCAAGCATTATGTGGCACATCTGTATGATTCAAGGTCCCATTTTCTCTATCCTTTTGATCATCTTCCACTGCTAAAATTCATTGATCTTAGGAAAATCACCCTGTGTGGTAGACAATGCTTAACTAAACGTAAAATACAACAGTTCAGTGGTCTGTAATCAAAATCAGATATTCGGTTTTAAATGTTAGTATTTTGATGTGCTCAGAGGTAACTGTATGCCTGGATTTTGAAGTAATGGATTTCATGTATTTTGAAAACTGTTCTTCTCTAGTCCCAGTTTCCCCTTAATTTTACATTGCTTGATGTGCTTTCTGCAGCCTTCTCGCCCCATCCCAACACAGAACGGAGGGTAAGCATCCACTGGAGTTACTCGTATTCCCTTTCTTTAAATTAGCTGATTATGGGCTGAGATAGATGTCATTCTCTATGAGATGTGGAACTTCTTTCTCTAAAATGACCAGTCTCTACAGACCAATTAAGCAAAAGAATGCTGAGCCTGCTTCCGACAGGTAAAGCTCTCAAAACACACAGCCACTGCCAGCCTATGTACCTCTAAGCAATTTCTGTGAGAGGATTTTCTGAAAGGTTGAGCTAATGGGTTTGAGTACAGCTGTGCACAAGGTTTTGCAGAGCCAGCAAAATTAAGAAAATGTCAGTTTTTGCCAGTTTCCTAGAAGAGCAGTCCTCTGCTTGCATAAACAAGGTTTGTAGAAGTGCAAAGGATTCCTTCACTCCTAAAGACCGCTTTTCACTTGGGGTAAGCAGCAGGTTTGAACTCAGACCACCCTGTGGCCTTCAGTTGCTTAAACATAAAAGGGCAAGTCACGTTTTATTGAGTAGATTTGGCTAAGCTTATACTTTCATCCTTTTCCCTAAGCTTTTACCTTCTTTGCAAGGGAAATTTCTCAGCAGCCTTTTCTGCATAATGATATCTGAAATGCTGTCAGCCCTAATCGATCTCGGACTTTTTTGAAGGAGTATCGTATATTACTTAGGAATCAAACTGCATATATTTTCTTTATTTAACATTAAATTTATTTCAGTATAGTAAATGGAATGAACCTAGGCTTCAGAATCTAATAGGCTTGGATCAGAACCCTGAGTTCAATTACCTAATAGTGGAGTATTCCTGGATAAGTTAGTGAACCCTTTCCTACTAGCCTTATTATTCTCAATCCCCAGCTCACAGATGTGGTAGCCACATCTGCTTGCATGCCTGCAATGTATTTAAAGAGTGCCTGAGACAATATGTACTCTCAATGAGTACGTCTGCCTTATCCATACTCTGTATACTTCTAAGAACAAAATCAGTCTGATTTCAAAAAAAAAAATTATGTTTTTAGTAGAAGACCATGCTCCTATGTTTAACTAACATTATGATTTTCCCACTCAGGAAAGAACAGTGTTTTGGACCAATCTGATGAACGAACAATTTTTCTATGGTCCACGAGCTCAGAGTTATTTTTACATTTTTAAAGGTAAGATAAAAAAACAAAAAACAAAAATAATAGTTTGTGACACAGGAAGATGATATGAAATTGAAATTTTGGTGTCCATAAATAAAATTTAATTGGAACTCAAATATGCTCTTATGTTTAGATATTGTGTACGGCTGCCTTAGTGCCACAAAGGCCTGGTGAGTAATTGCAACAGAAACCAGATAGCTTGCAAAGCCTAAAATATATATTACCTGGTCCTCTATAGATAAAGTTTACAGACCTATGATCTGGAATATTGGGTATGATCATGTCAGTATACTAAGAATGACTTCATTAAGTAGATCATTGCTCAAAAGATATCAACCCAGATAGTAAAATTTAATACGGAACCAAACAAAATATTCATATTGACTTTATCGTTGCTTAGTGTTTGTTTGTTTTCTGGGATGTGAATCACAGAGATGGGGGAATGAAGTCCAGCCACATACTTTATTCCAAAGAACTCAATCTGGAGTCAGGAATCTCTAAACCCCAAATTTTTTTAGTAAACTTTTCTTGCAATCTGTGTAACCCATTGTCCTGCCTAGGAGTCAAGTTTCCTGTTTGTAATCAAATCACCACTAGGCCCAGTCATATCTCAATTTCTAAAATTTAAATTAAGTTCTAACTACCTTTTGTCCCTTATCACTCTTAGTATTTTATTTAATAAAATAAAAATTATGTTAATATTTATATAATTTTTTTGAAGAGCCTACTCTTGAACTCTTTAAGTTGGCCTTAATGACTTTTAAATTCAGTTGGCCAGAGTTTGCTTTAGGAAATAATAGAAAACACAGTGCATTAATTTTTTGACACTGTGACTTCCTGGACTATAAAATAATTGAAAAGCACATTCTTTTGTTCTTTGCACTTCAGTTTTCTTTATTATTCTAAATATTTCTAAAGATACTGTACTTTGAGAGCTCTACAAATTTAGTGCCTTTATTTAAATAATAAAATTAGAGAAATGTTGGGGAAAAAAGTAGAGGAAAGGTACACATCATCTTGTATTTTCTTGTGTCCTTGTAACCATTTCATGTTCTTTTCAATTTTTTGATCCCAAAATAAATGTGTTCATGCACCTACACATTCAAATGAAAAGATGGATGAAGGACAAAAGGATTTAGCTCCAAAGAAACAGGACAGTAAAATAAGCTGTTAAAAATTAGGGCAGCATGATAGGTAGGAAACAATTAGGGCACTGCAATTCAGAGATAGGGAGAAGCAGAGGGCAAGGAATAACATAATATGACAAGTGAAGAATGAGCTGGGTCTTTACATTATAAAGGAGGAAGATGGAGCACTTAGATAGGGAAGGAAAATCAAATGAACATCTGCTGACTCCAAATAAGGTGTCAATACTCCAAAGGTGAGATATGAAACTAAACAGGAAAAGCAGTAAAGGGCTCCAGATTGTTTATTAGAAATTAGAGATTCCATGAAAATGAAAGAGATTTATCTGTTACTGTAACCAAGTTTTTTATTGCTTTTGTAAGTTTTTAATAGATTTTAAAAATCCTAATATATTGTCCATGGTGGATTTGATTTTAAAATACCACAATTGAAATAATTCTATTTTACTTAAGCATTATTCAAAAATTCAGGTGGTGTCTTATATGACTGAATACTTTAAAACTTTATATAACCCATTGATATTCTGCATCATAATTAAAAATTAAAATATTTATAATGTAATAATAAATTTTTTCATATAAGAAAGTAAAATATAAGGTCCAGTTTTGTATTCTTCCAATTTCACTGCTGGTTTGTTTCCTAAAACTCATATTTCAAAAATGTCTTGACATAATTAAACAAACAAGCAACAATCACTTTTCTTCCCAAAATAACAAGAACAAGAATAGGAATAAGAATTAGAACAACAACAATAAAAAGAAGGGCCAGATGCACTAGATAACGTAGGATGTTTTTTAACTGAAATTTCCATCTAAATGATATGAGCACTACACGAGGAACAGTAGTTTGAAGGAATACATATACTCTCAGTGTGAGACAAACATCATTTACCAAAATCTCACTGACTTCATAGCTCTTGAGAAGAAAACCAATAGAAACCAGTAAATGTCATCCCATGCCTTAACCTGTATCAGTACTCTGTGCCCCGAATGCTGTTACTTACTTAAAAATAATTTCTGCCTGAATCTTTGTGAACTCCCAGATGATAACAGTAAGGTAGTGATTTTGCCACTAATTCAGCAAAGATGAAATTTATTTGCTAATATCTAGAGGCATTTTGACAGAGTTTAAATGTGAAAAACTGACTCCAAATATTTAGACTCAATTACCCATGTGTGGAGAGGCACTTTTTAAAAAGAACTAATGACAATCACAAGGATATTACGCAGCTAAGATCAAAGAATAATTTACTGTGATGTGAAAAAAAAATAAAAAGATTTTGCAGTATCTCTTGTGGAAATGGAAATTCACGTCTTTTTTGTTCAAGGATAAGCCCAGTGGGAAATTCATCAGTTTTATATCCTCAGGTGAATCTATGAAATATATTCTGTAAGTAGTAAAAGTAGGTTTGTCTTCAAAGTTTCTTAACTACTATTTGTATTTATTGTTTAATGAAAGCCCTCCTCCCAACCCTTGCCATGATTCATCCTTTTTAATTCTGTTACGACTTCTCTTTTTGTACTAATTTCTTTGACACAATTTATTCTTAAAATACAATCTTAATTGCTTGCCAGAGGACCAAAAGTCTCAAGACAGTACCAACATTCCATAACAGTTTATAACCATTGGAGAGCTATGGTGTTTGCTCTGTACTTAAAATTCCCCATAGACTTAGATGTTCAACTTATTGGAAGCTAATATAGGCAATTTTGCCATGAATCAATAAACTCATACACATATTTACAGAGAAAACAAGGAGATTATGTTGTAAGAAAATTAATTCTATTATTCTCTAGAACTTGAAATAACTGTGCTTTAAATCAAATATTTTGTTTATTATTTACGATCATTCATATTTAGATTACAGGTACCAAGTGACAATGTATAATTTCCTTCAAAAAATAACATAACCTGTCAAAATGATAAATAAGCACTTACATTTTTTCTTAGCTAAATCTTATGCAATCCCTCCCAAGGGTATTTATGTCTTTGCATCCCAGGAGCCCAGCTGTATTCTAAATCAAGTAACAAAGACACCTACACAAACCACCTGTGTGCTACTAAATCTCCAGTCTCAACTCTACCCTCTTTTCCTTGCCAAGAAGCTATAGTCCATCTCTTGCTTTGATCAAGATTTTATATTTCTTGTCATTATCACGACCACACATTCCTTTTTGGTCCTAAAATAGGTATCAAAGAACAGATTAAGCAAAATTATGATATACTGATTTCCAATTCAGAATCACCACTTTAGAGAACAAAGACCTTCCATGCTGCTCCCAGGAATAAGGACACAGTGACATGGACCTTCAAGGAACACTATCATTGTCTTTGGTGTCTGATCCTTTAATGATTCCTGGGTTGGGATTTCAGGTCTGATGTCATTCCTTCATTCCTTCATTCAATTGCTTGTTTAATTAAGAAAACTATTTTTAGTGTCCATTATGTGCTAAACACAGCCATGGTACGGGACATAATAATAATAATGGCCAACTTTATTGGATGCTTACTATAGTACTGAGTTAAAAGCTTGACACTTATTTGTCATGATATATCTTGCTAAGTTGTCTGAGGTATGTGCTAATGTTATGCCCACTCTAGAGGAGAGCACAGTGAGGGTTAAATAAATTAAACAGCTTACTTCAGCGGGGTTACACAGCTAATCAGGAGCAGAGTACAATTTGAATCCATGCACTAGAACTCCAGAGACTACACTGTTTATAACTTAAAAAAAAAAAAGGATTTCTGGTGTAAGAATTCTCATAATCTAGTGGTAGAGGTGAAGAATTAATCAGATAATGGCACCATAGTTAGACTAGCATAGAGCTATGCATATGTTGTTTTGGTAAAATATAGAAGGTGCAATAGTACATTTTAGAGGGAAAATATTTTTTGGATCAGCCACCTAAATTCATTACCATATTGCTTCTAGTGCCTTTAAATAAGTTGTTATGCAAGATAATACATGGAAAAGGTTCAGTGTATCCTATAATTTATATATGTGAAATTATGTTTATTTGTTCTTTTGTCTTTTCCATATCTATCTATATTCATGACTGGCATTTTCCACTAATTAATTAATTAATTAATCTATTCATTTATTTTCTCATTGTCAGTAAGCATTCATTTTTTGTTTGCTTGTTTAAAGAACTTTTGTAGATGCAGGAGATTTAATTTTGAACAATTCAGACAAGATCCCTATTCACACAGTGTTTTTTTTCTGGAATATTTTTGCGGAGATGAATCTTCTCTGATTCTTAGGACATTTTGACTGTAACATGAAACTTCTGGCATTAGAGCATTTTAGACTCTCTGAAGGGTACGTCTAATGCAATGTTGCTATATTCTTCTTTGAGGAAAATTGTTTAAATACTGCAAATTTTAAATTGGTAATTTATTATTCTACTCAAAGATACTTCCTTCCAGATATATTTTTAATGATTATGTATTTAAAAATCTATACTGCTCGTGCCATATATATAAAATATCTATTGCACTCCAAATACAGGAAGTTATTTGGTCGAAATAAGATTGATAAGTAACTGATGCTTGAATTTAATATATTTCAGACACTGTAAAGTGATATGCATAGCAACAGAAATAGGCATGGTTTTATCCTCAATGAGCATATAACACAAAATCATATTATCAGCACTGACAGATAAAAAAGAAAGGGCTAATACCAAGAGACATGTGAAACGCAAACATGAATGGAATACTGCATAGTAGGTACACACATAATATCTGCATATGTGATTGACTGAACATGAAAGTTATACATTGAAAAGGTGAGGGACAAAGAAAAACGTGCTGCTGAAATGATATTCAGCCCCAGACACTATCTCGTGTGTCATCTTTTCATAGTAAAATTCTGAACATAACCAGGTTAATTAACTTAATGAATACGAGGCCCAATAGTGACTAACACATTTAATACTCACATGCCTTTTAGATTCAATCACTCTTAAAAACATATTTGAGGGCCTGCTACAATCTACAGCATATTAATATCTGTTCTATAATATGAAGTGTAGAACCTGCTGAATTTTCATCTTTCTAATAATTAGCTACAATACTTCATGATAAATCTTACCTTTATATTATCTCTCGTGCATATCTGTTGATAATTGACACATTTATATTTACTCAAAGTGACAATAAAGCATGTTTAATGGATAAAATGAATGCCGAGAGAAGGAGGATTTAGATTTCAGGTTTCTCTTCTGAGTTAATATACCAAGGATCTTAGTCTGCTTGAGACTCCAAACTTTAGAGCAAGTTTTCTCAACCCTGATAGTACATACAGAAACTTTAAAAAGGTATCTATATACAAGCTCTACCCTTGGAGACTCTGATTTAATTGGCCTGGAAGTAGGGGTCATCATTTTCTTAATGTAAATTTTAACATCTGTGTTATTTCAAAGCTTCCCAAATGTTCTGAATGGCAACCATGTTTAGGAATCACCCATCCAAGTAAGATGTATTGGTTAAGATACTGATGGGAAATAGATGTCACATTTAAAGAACTAATAGCAAAGATCTTTTACAGGGAAGTGGGCAGAGTTCAAACAACCAGAAGGGATGGGATCAGCAACATCAGGAAGTTGTTAGTTCTCCAAGTTTGTAGGGGCAAGAGGAGGGAGTGATTTTAATAGAACCCAGCAAGCACTATGGCCAGCAGAGAAGGGGCTTCAGGAGAGGAACCTTGGCCATGATTAAATAAAACAGCCACACCAAAAAGTAAGATCATGTGGAGAGGGAAAACTTGGGTGAATATATGACAAGGGAGTGGGTTAAACAGCCATTCCCTCACTACTGCTGTTTTGCAATCTCTGGCCAGCACCTCCCTTCAGTAGAATCTGAGCGTTCAAGGACAAGAGAGCTTAAGATTCAGGCCATAGTAGTCAGGTGGATACAGAGAAAGCTCTGAGTACACTAGATGGAAAATAACCAGCACACTGAAGGACTCTCCAATTCAGTATATACATAATTTTTTTAATTCAATCTTTCTTTTTTTAGTCATGATTCCACATCTTTATTATATCACTTTATTCTTAAGTCCTGGATTTAAATTTGCACAAAATATGCTCTTTGGCTTTATGAAATGTTTTTTAAGTATATAAAATTGAAATTTGAAACATTTATTTTAAAAAATACTGCACTGATTAGTTTAACTCAAAACTGAAAAAATTACTATTATAAATTCTGGGATAATCTCATTAGTAATAGCAATGAAGTTGTAGACACCCCATACCTTAGTCCTGAAAGATATGGTAAGGTTAAAAAATACTTTAAAATATTTTTATATTAAAAGCTTACTGTAGTCACTTAAAAATAACTTGGTAATAAGTATATTACCAAAAGGTTATAAAACCATTTATTGCACATTATTTAATTGACCCCCCAAACAGTTTTGTCAGTTAGCTTTTAAAATCATTTGAATTCCAATTAAAAATGAGAAATCTAAAGCTAAGAATTATTACAGACACTTGAGTTGTTTCTAGACTGTTTTGTTGGCTTTAGTTTATAATATAATATTTGTGAATGATTTTGCATCCCTTTCAGATGGGTTGGACTATATTTTTCTGCAGAGCATCATATAATTGATGAGGAATTCAACCCCTCAAAAATTCCTAACAAATGATAGTTTCAGTAAAATAATTTGTACTGATTGCCTGTGGGCAAGACGCATTGTTAAGTATATAAAGTGATGATATACAAAAACAAAGAACTGATGTTCCCCAGGTCAACTCTTTGAGGTAGAATAGGTTAAAATATATACCAGATAAGAGGCTAATAAATAGTTATTTCTGTGGCTCTAGCTCTGCTCTCAAAATTCAAACCTTCCAAATCTATAAAAAATCCTTTTGTATTGCTAAAAACTTAGGAGACCTGGGGATTTCTTGCAAATGGCCATTTTCTCCATATTCCCTCTGGTTTCCTGGCTTTGAGATTCTGGTTGGGCGCCATGATAGTTTTTCATCTATTTTATCATATCATCTAGTGTGATCCCCTGCTAAAAAAAAACAAAACCAAGGGCTTCCCTGGTGGTGCAGTGGTTGAGAGTCGGCCTGCCGATGCAGGGGACACGGGTTCGTGCCCCAGTCCGGGAAGATCCCACATGCCGCGGAGGGGCTGGGCCCGTGAGCCATGGCCGCTGAGCCTGCGCGTCTGGAGCCTGTGCTCCGCAACGGGAGAGGCCACAACAGTGAGAGGCCCGCGTACCGCAAAAAAACCCCAAAAAACAAAAAACATCAAAACACCAACACTGTGGGATAATCATCCTTTTCTTTTTCCTAAGTCCCTTTTAATTACTTTCCATCTTGGTGATTATTTCAGTCACAGTGACCTCTTTGAAATATGCCTGGTATACTCAAGCCTCGGGCCTTTGCACTGTGTTTTTTCTTGATTCAAAAGACCTTCACTCATAGAAACAAATGGCTCACTCTGTCATCTTCACAGATTATATCACATCCTCAGCAAGGTCTACTCTGAGTAATTACAAACCTGTCTTCTTGACCAGCAGCCTCCACCCATTCACCTTATCTATTTGTTTGTCTCATTGAAAGTACTGACTTCTAACAATGATATATTTTATTTCTTTTAGTATTTTTATTTTGTATCTCTCTCTATTACAATAGTCCCATGAGGGCAGGAATCATTGTCTCCCAGTGTTTGTTCACTGTTGTAGCCCCAGAACCTAGCCCACTGTAAGCACTATAAATGTTTGTTGAATGAAACAGACACATCCACCATGACAGCACAATATTCTCACACTCAGTATAATTTACTTGATTTAGAAATAAATGAAAGCAATTTCTGTAATTGATTTATAAATGAATGTTAAAACAATAGCTATCACAACTTGTGGGATACAGCTGAAGCATTAGGTATAGGGAGCTTTTAACGCTAAATGATCCATTTTCAGAGAAGGCAGCATCAAGATAATTAGCGAAACATATGAGCTACAAAGTTCAAATACTTAAGGCAAAATATGCTGACAGAAAGCCAAAAGAAAGAATAATAAAAATTAAGTGAAAATTCATTTATTTCATAAAAGAAATGATATAGGCAATTTTGTCTAAGTGATTAAGGGAAAAAAGAGAGAAGACAAACATACAATTTTTATAAAAAGGGATATGACAATCAATGCTACCAAAATTAAATAGAAAAGTGCATATTGTGAATAATTATAGGCAATATATTTAAAAATGTAAATAAACAAGATGGAAAATTACGATAAATTTACAATTTAACAAACTGACATACCGAGAATTGTAGAATCTGAACAAGCTTATAGTAATTAAACAAATAGAATTAGTAGTTAAAAACTTTTTACCAAGAAAATATCAGGCTCCTAGAAGTATTTACAGGCATATTTCATCAAACAGTTAAGGAAATGTTAATTCCACTTGTACACAAACTCTTACAAAGGAAAGTACCACATCTTCCTAAGATAGCCTCAATGAGACTAGTACACATGGCATCAAAACCATTAAAGGACATTATGGGAAAGAAATATTTAAAATTAAATTTACTGATAATCACAGATGTCAAAATCCTTAACAAGTTATTTAACCAAATCTCACAATTTATACACAGAAGAGAATACATCTCAGCCATATAGATTTTCTCCAAGTATGTAGTAGAATTTCAGCACTAGAAAATCTGTTATTGAAATCACTACATTATCTTTAATTTTATTATATATGGGATTAAAATGTTTTGATAAAATTCAACAACCTATCTTAATAGCAACTATGAATAAAGACTAATCAAATAAAGTACATCTAAAAAATCTCTACCTAATTACATAATAATGGGAATGTCAAAAGCACTTTCTTAAGATTTTGAAAAAGATAATGACATTAATTTACTACTTCTATTTATGTTTTTTCTAGGGCTATGGTTAGTACATTGTAATGGAATAAAAAATGTTAATAATTGAAAAAATATGTAAATAAACATTCATTATTTGCATTTGATAAAATTGTCTACATAGAGTGTCCATAGACAGATGAATCGATAAAGATGTGGCACATATATACAATGGAATATTAGCCATAAAAAGAAATGAAACTGAGTTATTTGTAGTGAGGTGAGTGGACCTAGAGTCTGTCATACAGAGTGAAGTAAGTCAGAAAGAGAAAAACAAATACTGTATGCTAACACATATATATGGAATCTAAAAAACAAAAAAGGTTCTGAAGAACCTAGGAGCAGGACAGGAATAAAGATGCAGACGTAGAAAACGGACTTGAGGACACGGGGAGGGGGAAGGGTAAGCTGTGACGAAGTGAGAGAGTGTCATGGACATATATACACTACCAAACGTAAAATACATAGCTAGTGAGAAGTAGCCACATAGCACAGGGAGATCAGCTCAGTGCTTTGTGTCCACCTAGAGGGGTGGGATAGGGAGGGTGGGAGGGAGACGCAAGAGGGAGGGGATATGGGGATATATGTATATGTATAGCTGATTCACTTCATTATAAAGCAGAAACTAACACACCATTGTAAAGCAATTATACTCCAATAAAGATGTTAAAAAAAAAGAAAATTAAATTTTTTAAAACTTAAAAAAACTGGAACTAATTTAAAAAATTAAAAATAAATTTCAAAAATCTGGAACTAATAAATTTGTTTAGCAATACTGCTGAATACAAAATTTATAATTAAAATTGAGTTGATTTGCAATTCTATATGCCAGCAATAAGAAGTAAGTAAAGTTTAAAGAACATCATTTGAGAGCTTCCCTGGTGGCTCAGTGGTTGAGGGTCCGCCTGCCGATGCAGGG
>NW_020173488.1:3720-47427 GCF_003031525.2 Neophocaena asiaeorientalis asiaeorientalis | reverse complement strand
TGTGTGTGTGTGTGTGTGTGTGTGTGTGTGTTTGTGTGGAGGGGTATATTTTAGGATATATATCTAAATCTAAGAAAAAAATGTCATTAAATATGTATAAAAAATGTGTAATTCAATATGTGCAAGACTATTATGGAGAATACGGTGATTTAAATATAAGCAAATGCAGAAATATGCCATGTCTGGATTAGAAGCCTCAGTATTACTAAATGTCTGTTTTGTGTAAACAATCTTTAAATTCATTCTAATTTTGGAACATTCATTGCGTTTCGTTTGTCTGTCTATCCTGAGAAAAGACCATTCTTCTATATAAAATTTAGATTCAGTTTTTCTGTTTCTTTAATAATTCCTTTCTGGAGTAAGGAAGAATTGCTTCAATAAGACACACAGAACAAATGATGAAAGGAATAATTGATTTATTAAAATAAGATCTTAAGTTGATCAAAAGTCAAGCCACATACTGGGAGAAGGGGAAATATATTTATACCAGATTAGTATACCAAATATACTATACCAAATATATAGTATACCAAATATATGTGGAAATTATTTTAAAAAATAAAATATACAATAAGATAAAAATGACAATAATTAATATAACATTTCTCAGGAAAGAAAAAATAGTGGTCCATTAATATTTAAAAATTCACTCAAGCTTATTAATAATCAGAAAATGCAAACTAAATTTACAATGAGAAATCCATTTCACACCTGTAGTCAAGTAAACAGTATAATTTCCAACAATTTCTGAACCTGTATAGGTTGTAGAGTAATCCACATTTTGGCACTAACTAGTAACTTTGAATCTTATAATCTAATAATTACGTTCTTTGGTGTTTCTTCACTGTATAACAGGGGATAGCAAACTTGTTCAGGAAAAGGTGAAACAAATCCAAATGTTTATGGACAGTAAAATGGATAAACATACTGTATGCACATGTATAATAAAATATAGTGGGTAAAATAAATAAATGGTATTTATATGCATTAATATGAATGAATCTCTTTTTTAATGAATCTCTTAAATGTGAAAAAGTCATAGAATACATATATGTATAATATTATGTAATACATAATATATATAGTAGTTTCCATTTACAAAAAGAGTAAAATGGATTCATAAGTGATAACATCCAAAAACTGAAAGGGAAAAATTAATAACATTCAGTACATTTGTCTTCTTTGGGAGGAGAAAGGCACATGTAATCAAGGAGGGTCACGCAGAAGGAAAGAAGTACTGGCATTGTTCAGTACAGAGGTGTTTATTTACTATTTTTCTTTAAACATATTCTCTTTTAATATATATTTCACCATAATTATAAAAGAGATATGCTTTCCAAAGAGTGGAAGCAAACCTCTTTCAAAATGCATGGACTTTCCCTTCATTGAAGTTTCTGGGAATCCAGCGGTCTGGGGCTTACTGTGACATCCTTCCAAAATGAAAGTAATGAAAGTTTTCTAAACTTTGAATCCAGTGTACTGGGCAAAAGGTAAAAATATGTTGGGCCTTCGGGATTTTAAAAGAAATAGTTTGGCACATTTAGAAATCACTTCCCCAACCTATTTATTGTAGAAAACTGTAAGGCTGCCTGGTTTAAGCGATCTCAGAGTTGAGAAAGACTCTCCACTGTCCTGTCTGCATAACAAACAGCTCTATTGCTTGACATTTGAATCAACAAGTGGAAAATTCAGATTCTCTCTGGAGGAAGTAGCAAGGTTTAATTGGAGAATTACACTGAAGACCATTGTAGTTTTGGAGCACAAACATGCCCTTTTTCTCAAATAACTATTTTCTCTTTGAGGATCACAGTCTCCCTCTTTGATTGCTCTCCGTAGGGCCTTAAAATCTAAGCTGCTCTTCAAAAACTGCATTTCTTTGGACCTTTCAAACAATAAAGGTATTTGTGGCTAGCAATATATCATTACCAAGTAGAACTGGCGTACTAGTTACATAGAGGGAAAGGCTCCCAGAACTCCTGAATACATGAATACTTGCCTGAGCTGACAACTGATCGTTCCAGTATCTTACTTCTGCTGTATTGCCACCTTCCTTTCAGCTGACATGCACAGCTTTAAAATTTCAAACTTAGTTGGCTCTGCAAGATATACTGTCACCCACCAAAACTGCTACAGTAGACAGCTCCCTCAGATGTAGTCTGAAGGAGAGAGAGAAAAGGATACCTTTCCAATTGCTAAAACTTTAAGTACTGTATGCCTGTTCTCTTTGCCTGGAAGGAGAGACAAGAGGTGTGGATATATGTCAGTACGTGAAGAGTGACTAGTCATTTGGCTGGATGATCAGGGATTTCCACATTTAAAAAATGGAAGCTAGGTGACAAGGAGTTCTACAGATCATACTTTGTAACAGAGTATTCTAAAAAGGTTTACTACTGTGAGAATATTTTTTAGTATTTTTGTTTCCAGTTGCACACTCATTTAAAGATTGCAGGGAAGAAGTTGGAAAATAAAATAGAAGTCATTCAGCCTCTTTCTACAACAATATTCTTGGAAAAAAACAAAAGCAGCCATGAAATCACAGAGGGGTTTATTCTGGGGCATCTCATCAAGGCTGAATTGGCTAAGTGATGCATAAACCTTTAGAATTCACTTAAATGCTTTCAGGAAAGCAAGCAATGGAAAGAAGGCTGGAAGGAATGAAGGGAGGGAGGAAGAGAGAGAGAGAAAGAAGGAAGAAAAGAAGAAAGTAAGGAAAGAGGAAGGAAGGAAGGGAGGGAGGGAGGGAGGGAGGAAAAGAAGGAGGGAAGGGGGAAGGGAGGAAACATAAACAAACACATGCAAAAATAAAACAACAAAACCCCAAAGCAAACTGCTGTTAGATACAAGATTGAAAGTAGATCTCTGGCAACAAACTAGGTTTCAGGACATGCCACTTTCACTCAAGTTACAAGAGCCTGGAGAAATTTTTAAAACTCAAAGCATAAAAAAAGTCTGGAAGAGAAAGATAACCTGGCTTACACATGTGGATTCTCAGGAAACTGCTCCACCCATTAAATCCTAAAATACCTGAGTACTTAGTTAATTGTCAGGTGCTTCAGTTCTCACAGAGTTACTAAGAACAACTTTTGAATTCCTTGGGCTAAGAGACAGAGGATGTCAGTTGAGTTGGTACACAAAATTAAACATCTTAACTACTATATTGTCAACTTAGCTTCTGATTATTTTCCAGAGTTCACTGACCCACTTTACTTCCAGATGGCTAGCGACATGTGATGTGCAGAAGGGAGAAGGCTAGGTTGAGGAAAGATTAATGCTGGGTTGGCTTAAATTGCTTAAATTCACAAATTTGATTTTTTTGATTTGTTTATATGTAATAACGTGTTAGTAAAATTGCTCAAATAACATAATTATTTATCTCATTTAAGTATGGTATGAAAATAATATATAAACAGTAGGTAGTATTACAGGCATTTATTTCATAGCATTGCATTTTTGTTATAAACGTTTACTTTATTTGTATTGCAATTATGATATTTATTTTGGGAGAAACCACTTTACTGTGGCGGGTGGATTAAAATAATGGCCACAATACTTCCTCGTATCCCTGTATGCACACCCCTTGGCAAAGTGAGTTTACAGTCCCTTCTATCAAGATCTGGATTCTATTTTCTCACCCCTTGAATGTAGCCTAGTCAGATGGCTTGCTTTGTTGACTAGGACTTTGGCAAACGTGATGCTGGCATAAGATTCAAATGTTCTTGAGCATTCGGGCTTGCCCTCTCTGGCTGTGGTAAACATAAGACCATCACTCTGTGAACAAATTACTAGCCATTTTAAAATACACAGTTCAGTGACATTTAATACATTCACAATGTGGTAAAACCACCACCTCTATGTAGGTTGTGTAGGAAATATTTCCATCACCTCCAAAGAAAAACCCATACCTTTTAAGTTCCTCATTCCCCACCCCCGCCCGCCCCCTGCCCCAGCCCCTGGCAACACTAATCTGCTTTCTTCTTAAATTTTTTTAAAAAATTTTTATTTTACTTATTTATTTATTTTGCGGTACGTGGGCCTCTCACTGCTGTGGCCTCTCCCGCTGCGGAGCACAGGCTCCAGACGCGCAGGCTCAGCGGCCATGGCTCACGGGCCCAGGCGCTCCGCGGCATGTGGGATCTTCCCGGACCGGGGCACGAACCCGCGTCCCCTGCATCGGCAAGTGGACTCTCAACCACTGCACCACCAGGGAAGCCCACTAATCTGCTTTCTGTCTCTATCTATGGCTTTACCTATTTTGGATATTTATATAAATGCAATAACACAATATGTGACCTTTTATGTGTGGCTTTTTTTGAGATTAGCAAAATATTTCTGAGGTTCATGTACATTGTTGCATGTATCAGCACTTCATTCTTTTTATGCTGAATAATATTCCATTGGATGTATATACCACATGATCTTTATCCACTCATCTGTAGATGAAGATCTGGATTGTTTTCACCTTTTGGCTAAAGCAAATAGTGCCTCCATGAACATTCATGTACAAGTATTTGTTTGACTACCTGTCTTTAATTCTTTTGGTATATAAGCTAAGAGTGGAATTGCAGGGTTAGATGTTAATACTGCATTTAATTTTTTTGAGAAACTGCTAAAAACTGTTTCAACAGTGCCAGCGCCACATTGCCCTGGTACATCCCCTCCATCAATGTACAAGAGTTCCAGTCAAATCCTCCCCATCCTTGCTGACACTTGTAATGTTTCAGTTCTATTATTATTATTATTATAGCTACTCTTGTGGATGTGAAGTTGTATCTCCCTGTCATTTTGATTTGCATTTCACTAATGACAAATGATACTGAGAATCTTTTCATGTTCTTGTTGGTTCTTTGTATATCTTTTTTAAAAAATGTCTATATAAGCCTCTGCCTATTTTTTCCAGTTTTATAGAGAAACAATTGACATATATTACTGTGTAAGTTTAAGTTACACAGCATGATAGTTTGATTTACATATACTGTGAAAGGATTACCAAAATAGGTTCAGCTAACATCCATCTTCTCATATAGATCCAACAAAAAGAAAAGAAAGAAAAAAGAAAAAATGTTTCCCCTGGTGATGAGAAGTCTTAGAAATTACTCTCTTAACAGCTTTCCTATGTATCGTACGTCAGTGTTAGCTATAGTTGTCACATTCATTACATACCTAGTCCTTATGTATCTTATAACTGGAATTTTCACTTTTTTTTTTTAAATTTTTTTAAAAAATTTATTTATTTATTAGTTTTGGCTGTGTTGGGTCTTCGTTTCTGTGCGAGGACTTTCTCTAGTTGTGGCGAGCGGGGGCCACTCTTCATCGCGGTGCGCGGGCCTCTCACTGTTGTGGCCTCTCCCGTTGCGGAGCACAGGCTCCAGACGCGCTGGCTCAGCGGCCATGGCTCACGGGCCCAGCCGCTCCGCGGCATGTGGGATCTTCCCGGACCGGGGCACGAACCCGTGTCCCCTGCATTGGCAGGTGGACTCTCAACCACTGCGCCACCAGAGAAGCCCTGGAATTTTCACTTTTTGACCAACTTCATCTTTTTTTTCCTCAGAAAAAAAAACACCCATATTTATTTAGTTAAACATTTCCCCTGACCTAAAGAGAAAGATGTCAAAAACAAACAAATAAACACCTAGGACATATACATAAGCATGTAGCCCCACCTCCACCCTGGAACCCAGATAACCTACAAGCAAAAATAAGGGCAAAGTTCCATTCCAGAGATAAAATTGTCTTTGCTTCTGGAAGATATTTCCATATCCTCTTCCTCTCTCTTCTTCTTATAGCCACTTGGGCCTTCAGAATAGCAGTTTTTCCCTGGCCAGCCCCAGAGCCTTGGTTTGTATTTTTCATGTTCTTTAACATGGGTGCATTTTTCAGCATGTCAGGCAAAATCGGAAGGCAGATTTTGCTGCCATGGATGTACACCTGCTCCAGCTGTGCCACTAGGCACAGTCTTTGGACTGTGATGTTGGACAGCTACCTGTCCATGCTGTGCTTCACCTCAATGAGCTTACCTTTATACACCTTGCTGGTGTTTGTCTCACCTGTCCTGACGTGGCCCTCGGCCCTATGTAGGGCTTTAAATGGCACAACGATAGACATCTTGGTGGGAAGAGAGTTGACCTACAGTTTTTTGATTGGCTTATTTGTCTTCTTTTGTTGAGATCTGAGAATTCTTTATATATTTTGGACACTAAGCCCTGTTAAACTATTTGATTTGCAAGTATTTTCTGCCAACCTGTATATTGTCTCTTCCCTCTCTTGGGACAGCTAGAATTCTCATACATTGCTGTTTGGAAGGCAAAGCTGTATAGCCATTTTGAAAGTAGGTTGGCAGAGTCTTTTCTTGTTAAACAATTATTTATTATATAACTCTGCATTTTCACTCTTAGGACATTTTCCAAGAGAAAAGAAAACTTATTTCAACACAAAGATTTTTATGTGAATGCTCATAGAAGCACTATTTATAATTGTTAAGAACTAGATTTAATGCAATGTTCATCAAATAGTGACTGGATAAACAAAACAAGTTGTGCTCTATGCATATTAAATATCAAGGACACATAAATCTAATTATCTATATACTATTGACTCACTGTGTTTGACCCACTTAATTTCAAGAAGTATTTATGTGGACTGAGACTACTCTTGCAATGTAAGTAGGACTTAATTTCAAAATCATATTTTTAAAATTTATATTTCATAAATCATTTTTATTAAATAAATGTTCTACTATTCATTATTTGATATTTTACTTACATTTTATACTTTTCTGGGAAGTTTAATGACATAGTAAAATAATTACAGAAAAATGAAGCAAATACAGTATAATTTATTTTATCTTAAGCTTATTCCCTGAAAAAACAAAGTGGTTTGATGCATTTTAAGCATGTCAAAAGCAGACAGACTAGTATCAAAAAATGCCTAAAATCTTAAAAAGAGAATTTTTTGCCATACTGTCATTTATGTAGTTGTAAATTTATTACTTTAACTTTTTGATTTCTGATAATACGTTTCAAAGAAAACATTTTAATGACATTAGCTACAAAATCAGCATTTTCAAACTGTCATTGACAAGAAAACGATAAAGACAATCATAATACTTTTATAAGGGGAAAATCCATTTGTGAGTCAATCAGAAAATTAAATAAGAAAATATTTATGGTAGTGGCTCATTCACCTGCAGTAGTTATATTAGGTAACAGTTCCCTTTATGAAAAATATTTTCTGGGACAAAAATCACTTAAACATATTTTAAATGAAACTAATTTAGTAATAATAGCAAATACTTCTATATTTTTTACTAAATTTCACACACTATTGTATTTGCTTTATATATATTAACTCAATCCATACAACCCTATGTCAAGAGTACTATTATTGTTCCTATTTTAGAAGTAAGAAAATTGAGGTGTAAAAACACAATTTGCAGATACTTATCCAAAGAATACATGATGCAGCTTAGACTCAAATTTAGGGGTCTAATTCAAAGACTTTTTTTTTTTTAAAGAAAGAATTATGCTGTGCTGCCTCTCTTAAGATTAAAATGTTAACTTTAGTGCAGCAAACTTTAACTTCAATGCAACAAACAATATAGCTATGCTTCCAGAATTATGTCTGTGAGGAAATTCCACTTGCAGAAGAAATGCTTCTTGGGTCATCACTTGTTTTACAAATGAAGAGGAGGTTGCCAAGGTCATGCCCTCTCTTAAAATATGAGCTTGAACTACTGCAGTGGGAGCCAAGTTTAGTTCAGAAGAGCTCCCCTGAAGTGAGCTGCCAAGAGTAGTACTAGCCTAAGGATAAAGCCTGGGGCCGGAAGCAAGGTGAAGAATTCTATCTGAGCACATCAACCTGAAGTTAGGGACCACAAGTCAAAGTGACTCAAGAAAAATGAAAAACCTGAAAGATTTTATAACTATTAAAAAATTCCATTACTCTAGGAGATGGCTCATAAAGGATATTGCTGCGATTTATGTCAAAGAGTGTTCTACCTATGTTTTCCTCTGAGAGTTTTAGTGTCTGGTCTTACATTTAGGTCTTTAACCCATTTGGAGTTTCTTTTTGTGTATGGTGTTAGAGAATGTTTTAATTTCATTCTTTTATTTGTAGCTGTCCAGTTTTCCCAGCACCATTTATTTAAGAGACTGTCTTTCCTCCATTGTATAGTCTTGTTTCCTTTGTCATAGATTGACCATAGGTGCATGGGCTTATTCCTGAGCTTTCTATCCTGTTCCATTGATCTATATTTCTCTTTTTGTGCCAGTACCATACGTTTCGTGACTGTAGCTTTGTAGTATCAGCCACTATGGAGAACAGTATGGAGGTTCCTTAAAAAACTAAAAATAGAACTACCATATGATCCAGCAATCCCACTCTTGGGCATATATCTGGAGATAAACATGGTTCGAAAGGATACATGTACCCCAATGTTCATTGTAGTGCTGCTTACCATAGCCAAGACATGGAAGCAACCTAAATGTCCATCAATGGATGAATGGATAAAGAAGATGTGGTACATATATACAATGGAATATTAGTCATTAAAAAGAATGAACTAATGCCATTTGCAGCAACATGGATGGACCTGGAGATTATCATACTAAGTGAAGTAAGTCAGACAAAGGCAAATATCATATGATATTGCTTACATGCAGAATCTTTAAAAAAAATGATACAAATGAACTTATTGACAAAACAGAAACAGACTTAGAGAATAATCTTATGGTTACCAGAGTGAAGGGTTGGGGGGAGGGATAAATTGGGAGTTTGGGAGTGACATGTACACACTACTATATAAAAAATAGGTAGCCAACAAGGACCTACTGTATAGCACACAGAACTCTGCTCAATATTCTGTAATAACATAAATAGGAAAATAATTTGAAAAAGAATAAATACATGTATATGTAAAAAAAAAAATTTTTAACGGTTATAAGAGAAAAAAGTTCCAGTACAAATATAATCTGTGTTTCTAAAACAGTAGCCCACAATTTAAATATTGGAATTTTAAATTACATTAGTAACAATGGTAGTGAAATTAAAATTATTGAGAATAAATCTGAAAACATACATGTAAGACATCTGTGCAGAAATCTGTAAAACCGTTGAAAACTTTGAACAAGGACTAAATTAATGGAGAAATATCCCATGTTCATTCATAGGAAATATCAGTATCATACAGGTATCTGTTATTTTCAAATTGATCTACAGATTTATTATAATTTCAAACAAAATTTCAATAGGGTTGTATGATAAATGTGACAAGCTGAAACTAATAATGAATGAGGAGGGCCAACTTTTCCAGTATGCAATGTAAGCACAAGGATAGAAAACAAATGACCACGAGAAAACTGTAGAGAACCCAGGGACTTACCCCTAGATATTTGAAAATGCTATATATATGACAAAGATGAAATCAAAAACTTGTGGAGGAAAACAGAGTATTAAATAAATGAAATAGAAAATTATGTTCATAAGTAAGATAAAAAAAGTGATGCTTATCCCTTACAAAACAATGGATCTCAGATAGATTAAATAGGAAAATATATATTTTTTAATTTTTAACTAAAAGGGCATTAATATTTCAGCACTGAAGGAGGAAAATGTTTCTTAAGCAAACTCTCAAAACGACTATTTGTAAAGAAAAAACTGATACATTTCACAATATAAAAATTAAAAACGTGTCAATTTTTAAAAAAACCACTGTAACAAAACTAAAAAGACAAGTCTCTTGGTTGAAGGCAATAGGACTATAAAGAGCTGAGGATGGATTAGTATACAGATTAATTTTTTTTAATTAAAATTTAAAGTAACAAAAATAATGTAATGAGATGTGCAGAAATTTCCCATAAGTCTAAGTACATATGGACAACTAATACAGAGAAGTATACTCTGTTTCATAAAAATCAGGAAAAGACAAATTAAGGACAAAATGAGAAAGTATAAATTAAGGACAAAATGAGAAACTACATTTTACTGAACAGTTGGCAGAAATATGGGCTGGGATGTGGGTCATATGGAACTACCTGCTGATGGCAGTGTACGTTGATAAAACAAAGTTGGAAAGCCTTTGGTTTTGTCTTGTAGGATTGAACATAAAATCCTCTATCTTCTAGCCATTCCTATTAGTATAATATCTGGAGAAACTTTTGAACTCGGGTGCAGGAATGTACAAGAACATTCATAGAAATTTTATTTTTAAATATTTTTTAAAATAGGCACAAATTGTCTACCTGCATGACAATGGATAATAAGTTGTGATAAGGTCACCATAGTCTGTAGTAGTGTAAATGAATGAATTACAACTATACACAGCAACATGGATAAATTTTAAAAATTACAATGTTGGAAGTCTTTTAAAAATCACAATGTTGGAAGTCTCAGGATACTACCTGTATGGTGATGTTTTTATGAAATTCAAAAATAAGCAAAACTAAATTGTATGTTTTATAACTTGTATATTTTACATCTATTGTTCACTCTATTAAATATTACTGTGAAAGGATAAAACAATGTATTTTTACTTACATTTTATTTATTTATTCTTTTCTACTGTCTTTTTAAAAAATTTTATTGGAGTATAGTTGATTTACAATGTTGTGTTAGTTTCAGGTGTACAGCAAAGTGATTCAGTTTTACATAAACATATATTCATTCTTTTTTAGATTACTTTCTCATACTGGTTATCAGAGAATATTGAGTAGAGTTCCCTGTGCTATACAGTAAGTCCTTGTTGATTATCTATCTTATATGTAGTAGTGTGTGTATGTTCGTACACATACTTACATCTTACTTAAAAAGTGAATCCAGAAAGTGTTCGCTCATTTCAAATCTGACCACTCTCCACTACAACTCTTTTCACCACTGACTCTCCACTTTAGTTGAGCATTTCTACATTATATCCTCTAAAGCTAATCTGATTATTTTTCTTTTATGATAGTAATTAATGTTTATCCTTTTAGACTGAATTAAGACTTTTTTAGTTATAACATGTTTCAGTTAAAAACCATATCTAAATTTTTGTGGCTAAAATATAATGATAATATATTTTATCTGATTTTAATTTCTAAAACAAATATTTAAGGTAGTTATGTGGATTATTCTAAACTAATTTATGCACATGTAAATAAAAATAAAACTCAACTAGCTTAAAGGGAATAAAAGGAATCTATTGTTTCAGCTCTGAATACCTCTGGGTTATCATTTTTAGGTAAGTTTATCCATATGGTGTGTGGGATCTCCATAAACAGATCCAAAACTACATGGTCATTACATCTGTTATTGTGGAAATAAAGACAAAAAAAGACTGCCATGTTCTTTGCAATCTGCATGCTCAAGGTTAAAACAGTTTTCCTTGCATTTAGCAGTCTCAGAACCGCCTTTGATTTTTTTTTCTTTTTCTGTGGATAGGGCTTGGTTGGTGGGAGCTGTGCATATGTCTAGCCAAGGAGGAGTGAGTGGTGTCCTCATAGGTAATTTCAAGAAATAGATGTCTTTGCTCTATCCTCACGGATACATCAAACGTCATGAGAGTCTCTGGCCCGAGCAGGACATAGTTGAAACATAAAAAGCAATTTCTTTAAAGGTATGGGAACGGAGCAAGATTCTTTGTAGATATGAGTGCATAAAAGGAAGTAAGAATATAAAAAGAGCAGTAGAATGTACCCTTTCAAGGAAAGTGAAATAGAAGAGAAATAACGAGTTAAGTTTAGAGTGGAATGTGGGGTTAAAAACATTGAAAAACAGAGGGGGCACTCCAGAGTTCATTTTGGAAACAATCTGTTTCTTGAGCTATCAAACTGCCAAGTTTTGTGGCTGTATCCAGTGTTTCTTAGTCAGAAGGTAGGAGAGAGAACTGGATACAGAATTCATTTAGGTTTGTGTCAGCAAGGTGTGTTTCAAACAACAACAACAACAAACCCCCAACAAATCAACAAAGCAATGGATCTGAGCATTTTGTCCAGAGAGGTCAAATTTATGGATTTCAGGTTCTTGGGGTTTAGGTACTCCACAAAGAAAGAAAGTAAAAATTGAGATACTGAAAGACAGTATGAAATTTAAGAGATGTTATAGTGATTATACAAGATGAGTATTCTAGGATACACATTTCTTTTCTCATTTAATTACTAGGTCAAGGTAAAAGGGTCATGGGTGAATGGCAAGATGCTCAAAGGAGGAAGATGTGATGAGTAATTAATTGCAGAATGGTGGAAAGATAATCAGTTAGTATATGAGGGAGATTCCTCATCTTTGCAGATACCATCCTGCCAATGGCAATATTTGTCATCTATATATTGTAACTCTCAACTAATTTTCTTAGCCCAGATTTTTCTCCTGCAGTCCAGGCCTGTGTTTTCCAATATCTTCTTGGTATTTGGACAGATTACATAGGCACCTAAAACTCAACATTTGCAACACTGCATAGTATTGTATTTTCCCTAAAAATCCCCCTCCATCTTTTTTCACAAGCATGGCGATTGGTACCATAGTCCCTCTCCTTGAACAAATCATATATGTGTGTGTCTTCCCTGACTTCATTTTTCTAACTCCTGCCTCCCATTTCCAAAACCTTACAATTTCATATGATGAAAATATTGTAAATCATGTATTGTCTTTTCATCTCCATTGGCATTGCAAATATTTATTTATCATTATAATTCTGATCTCTATATCATACTATTTCTCACTCTAATTTTTCACTTACCTTTTGTGTGTGTGCATACATGTAGAATACATATTACTACTGAATTATAAACTCTTTTTAAAAAGTAAGGTGTATTCCTACTGTCTAGGTTGTTGATGATTTTCTGGCATTTATTTACAGTGGACCGAGATTTCCAAAAACAGGGTGGAAATGTTTAGGATGGAAGGAAAACCAGTAAAGAAGCACAAAGATGTGTCAGAATGAGATTACAGATGAGGGGAGAAGATAGGAGACTTGCCAGTTTTTAATTAAGCCATTGTTTAATATGTATACCTGCTTTTGTTTCTTGTTTTGTTTCCTAATAAAGAGTCCATGAGATAATTCTGATGAAGATAGGACTTTTTTAATCCTTACTTAATATTCAAAAAATAAATTTTGTAAATATCAGGATTTTTCCTTTAAAATCATGTGTCCGGAGTGTTGGAGAGATAGGGTTAAGCTACTTCTGAAGATACTGACTTTTTTTATTTTTGTTTTGTGGTACACGGGCCTCTCACTGTTGTGGCCTCTCCCGTTGCGGAGCTCCAGACGCGCAGGCTCAGCAGCCATGGCTCACGGGCCCAGCCGCTCCGCGGCATGTAGGATCTTCCTGGACTGGGGCACGAACCCGCGTCCCCTGAATCGGCAGGCGGACTCTCAACCACTGCGCCACCAGGGAAGCCCTGATGCTGACCTTTTAAAGGAAACATACGGCTCAAGTGATAAATACCAAGATTTCTAACTTAGGAGGTAAATTCAAATAAAATGATAAGATTTCCATTTTGAATAACTGGATAGATGGTGGTGCTCGGACATCGAGGGAGAGGAAAAGGAGAAGGGGCAGGAAGTGGAGGGCAAAAATAAGGAGAAGGAGAAGGAAAAAAAGGAGGAGGAGGAGGAACAATTTCCAAATGAAAACAGGGTTGGGTATAATAAAGGTTGACTTTGAAGCAGAATGTGTAAAGAGTGTACAGTAGAATGATGAAAACACAGGGATTTGTTGGAACAAGGCATTACTAAGGATCTATTTTTGAGAATTACTTGCTTAAAATGATTGTTGACATTAAGAGACTATGAAAACATACGGAGGAATTTTTATAGGTTTCATCTTTAATTTCCATTTTCAAAAAAAGTACATGATGGCAGCTTTTCAAACACTCTCTGGAAGTAGGTAATTCCAGTATACACTCGTTCCTGTAATAATTCTAAACACTGTTAGATATAAATGAAGTAAACAATATGCACAACATTTCATCATGGTAATAGTAAATTATATTTCTTCTTTTTTTATAGATCTTTATTGGAGTATAATTACTTCACAAAACTGTGTTAGTTTCTGTTGTACAACAAAGTGAATCAGCCATATGCATTCACATGTATCCCCATATACCCTCCCTCATGAGCCTCCCTCCCACCCTCCCTATCCCACCCCTATAGGTCATCGCAAAGCATCGAGCTGATCTCCCTGTGCTATGCAGCAGCTTCCCACTAGCTACTTTACATTTGGTAGTGTATATATGTCGCTGCTACTCTCACTTCGCCCAGCTTTCCCCCTCCCCTCACCATGTCCTCAAGTCCATACTCTATGTCTACATCTTTATTCCTGCCCTGCCACTAGGTTCATCTGTACCATTTTTTTTTTTTTTTAGATCCCATATGTATGCGTTAGCATACAGTATTTTTCTTTTTCTGACTTACTTCACTCGGTATGACAGACTCGAGGTCCATCCACCTCACTACACATAATGCAATTTGGTTTCTTTTTATGGCTGAGTAATATTCCATTCTATATATGTGCCACGTCTTCTTTATCCATTCATTCTGTCAGTGGACACTTAGGTTGCTTCCATGTCCTGGCTATTGTAAATAGTGCTGCAATGAACATTGTGGTACATGTCTCTCTCTCTTTTTTTTTTTAATAAATAAATTTATTTATTTATTTATATTTGGCTGTGTTGGGTATTTGTTGCTGCATGCAGGCTTTCTCTGGTTGTGGTGAGTGGGGACAATTCATTGTGGTTCATGGGCTTCTCTTGTTGTGGAGCATGGGCTCTAGTCATGCAGGCTTCAGTAGTTGTGGCACATGGGCTCTAGATTGCAGGCTCAGTAGTTGTGGCTCACGGGCTTAGTTGCTCTATGGCATGTGGGATCTTCCCGGACCAGGGCTCAAACCTGTGTCCCCTGAACTGGCAGGCGGATTCTTAACCACTGTGCCACCAGGGAAGTCCCAGGTCTCTTTTTGAATTATGGTTTTCTCAGGGGATATGCCCAGTAGTGGGATTGCTGGTCATATGGTAATTCTATTTTTAGTTTTTTAAGGCACCTCCATACTGTTCTCCATAGTGGTTGTATCAATTTACATTCCCACCAACAGTGCAAGAGGGTTCCCTTTTCATCACACCCTTTCCAGCATTTATTGTTTCTAGATTTTTGGATAATGGTCATTCTGACTGGTGTGAGGTGACACCTCATTGTAGTTTTGATTTGCATTTCTCTAATAATTAGTGATGTTGAGAATCTTTTCAGGTGCCTCTTGACCATCTGTATGTCTTTTTTGGTGAAATGTCTATTTAGGCCTTCTGCCCATTTTTTAATTGGGTTGTTTGGTTTTTTTTGATATTGAGCAACATGAGCTGTTTGTATATTTTGGAGATTAATCCTTTGTTGTTTCATTTGTAAATATTTTCTCCCATTCTGAGGATTGTCTTTTTGTCTTGTTTTGTCCTTTGCTGCGCAAAAGCTTTTAAGTTTAATTAGGTTCCATTGTTTGTTTGTTTGTTTTTGTTTCTAGGAGGTGGGTCATAAAAGATCTTGCTGTGGTTTATATCAGAGTGTTTTTCCTATATTTTCTTCTAAGAGTTTTATAGTGTCTGGTCTTATATTTGGGTCTTTAATCCATTTGGAGTTTATTTTTGTGAATGGTGTTATGTAGTGTTCTAATTTCATTCCTTTACATGTAGCTGTCCAGTTTTCCCAGCACCACTTATTGAAGTGACTGTCTTTCCTCCATTATATAGTCTTGCTTCCTTTGTCATAGATTGACCATAGGTGCATGGGTGTATTCCTGGCTTTCTATCCTATTCCATTGATCTATATTTCTGTTTTTGTGACAGTACCATACTATCTTGATTACTGAAGCTTTGTAGTATAGTTTGAAGTTGGAGAGCCTGATTCCTCCAGCTCCATTTTTCTTTCTCAAGATTGCTTTGGCTATTCGGGATGTTTTGTGTTTCCATGTGAATTGAAAACTTTTTTGTTCTAATTATGTCAGTCTTTTTTCTTTATTCTGTTCCTCAGCAGTTATTTCCACCATTTTGTCTTCAGCTCACTTATTTGTTCTTCTGCCTCAGTTATTCTGTTATTGATTCCTTCTAGTGTATTTCTCATTTCAGTTATTGTGTTGTTCATCTGTTTGTCTGTTCTTTATTTCTTCTCGATCTTTGTTAAACATTTCTTGTACTTTCTCAATCAGTGCTTCCATTCTGTTTCTGAGATTCTGGATCATCTTTACTATCATTACTCTGAATTCTTTTTCAGGTAGATTGCCTATTATTTCCTCTCCATTTATTTGGTCTTTTAGTATTTTACATTGCTTCTTCATGTGTGACCCATTTTTGCCATCTCATTTTTTTTTTTTTTTTTTTTTTTTTTTTTGATGCATGGGATAATGTTCCTGTCTTACTTATTGTGTTGTTTGGCCTGAGGCTTCCAACACTGGAGTTTGTAGGCTGTTGGGTTCAGCTGGGTCTTTGTGCTGAGATGACGACCTCTGGGAGACCTCACTCTGATGAATATTCTCTGGGGTCTGAGGTTTTCTGTTAGTCCAGTGGTTTGGAGTCAGAGCTCCCACTGCAGGAGCTTTGGCCTGAGCCCTGGCTCATGAACAAAGATCCCGCACGCCATGTAGGGTGGCCAAAAGAAAAAAAAAAGAGAATAATAACAAAGTAAAACATAAAATTGGACTAGGAAACTAACACACATGTTAGAAAGAATGTAAAAATAAAATATAGATGAAAAACAAACAGAAAGTAAAACAGAACCCCAATAGTAAAGAAGAGGAGGAGAAAAAAAAGGTGGAAAAGGCCTTGGCTGTGGAGGGCGTGGCCTAATAAGGGATGGGGTTTGGGTGGCAGGTGGGGCCTATGCTTAGGACCCACAGGGCTGGAAAAGGCCCTGGAGGTGTGGAGGGTGTGGCTAAGGCTCATCGGAACAGAAGGGGCCCTGGCAAGCCTCCTGCCTCTGCTCTCAGAGGGCGGGGCACCCCATCTGGGAGCTCAGCAGGCTCTCAGGGCCTGAGTGGGTGGGGCCAATACCCTCCACTCCTCTCTTGCTCCTCTGGTCCTGGAGGGCCCCTCCCACCTGCCTCTACTGGTCTCGCCCCAGCCTCCCTCCTATGCCCCCAGGACCAATACGTCCCAGATGGGACCTCTGAGGGCGTAGGACCTGGCAAGGGAGCCAGTCAGACTTTCCCAGCTGATTGGGCAGGGGAAATGCAGGGTGCTCTCCCCCCTGATCCAAGCCCCCCCAGGTTCCCTCCAGGTGTGGGAACCCCTGCCCCCTCTCAGCCACCCCTCAGGGCCACCAGTCCTGTCAGGCCTCCACTTCTCCCCCTCAGTCCCCCACATGTTACTGGTTTGCTTGGGGGTTCCTCTTGTCTCCTTAGGCATTGAGGTCCCCCACCAGCGTCTGCCAAGCGCCATAATTGTGGGGAGAAGCAAACTCCACGTTTTCCCACACCACCACCTTGACTCCGCCCCCTGTAATAGTAAATTATATTTCAAATGTATGCTATGTGTTGGACATGTGCCACTTACTCCTTTACATGTTTTACCCTATTTAATCCTCACAAGTCACAACAACCCTTCAATGTACATAGGCACAGAGAAATTATCTAAATAAATGTCCACTGACATAAAGTTAGGGTGTGGTGGAGTGACAATTTGCACCTGGATAAACTGTCTCTAGGGCTGCTAAAGTAACCACATGGACAGTGAATTGTCACTTTTTGACTCCACCCATTCTATATCCAGTTACATTGTTTCCACTGGGCTGAATACCATGAATGTAATAGCAAAAGCAATGATATACCCTCTTAGGTACTAAGTATCTGGGAGAAGAATTACCTTGGAGATATAGAACATATTTAATTCAAAGAAATGACAGGAATTCTTGTAGAAGAATATAATTCAACAACTAGTAAAACAAATGATTTCAATTTTTAAGTGCTCTATTAAAATAGCATTGTGTTGTTGACTAAAATCTTCAGGAAGAATAGAATGAATCCTTAAAAACTCTATTAAAAACAATATTTACCAGATCTGGATTAACGTAAACCCAGGGAATGAGTTGTAAAATAATTTCACTAAAACACACACATTGAAATATAGATGCATCTTATTATTTTTTCTACTTAAAATAATCAATAACAGACTCAGGACACTCATATTACTTTCTTCTATTTATTTATTTATTGGCTGCCCTGCATGGCTTGTGGAATCTTAGTTCCCTGGCCAGGGGTTGAACCCGGCCCCTCAGCAGTGAAAGTACAGAGTCCTAACTGCTGGACTGCCAGGGAATTCCTATGCTCATTTTTCTTAAAAGTATGATTGATTATGTAAGAATATCTCTATAATAGCATCTATCACACTATCTCAAATTTTCTATTTTTAGTTGTAGGGCTATCCAAACAGTTATAAACATAACACAACTGATAGACCATGATAAGTCTGTAAATAAGTCTAAATTGGAGAAAAGAGAAAGACGCTTTTACTTGAATATAATTTGTTAGCCAATTCAGGCTGGTGAGAGACAACCTCTCCATTGTTTGTAACTGCACATTCTTTATTTGTAATTCTTAAAAGTTACTAGTTTCACAAAAATGTTCATGAGTTGAATATTTTATAAACATTATTTTTCTCCCTAGACTTTCTAGCTTATCATTTATAACAAAGATTATTAAGCTCTGCTAATTTTTCCTCCATTGGTGATAGGCAAAAACAAATACAATTTCCACTCTTTCCTTAAATTCCATAAAGCATAGTAACACTTCCCTACACACAAAAATAGAAAATGTAATAAAAATCAGTCCTTTTCAAATTTAGAAAATATAATTAAAAGTTAATTTTATTCATAATTTTAACAACAATAATACATCATAAAATCTCTTAGAATAAACCTCAGAAAGAATCAAACCAACAGTAAAATTTTACTGAAAGTTGTTTAAAAAAAAGGTCCCCCACATAGGTGAAATTCACCACTTTCCTGTATAGAGTGCCTAACAAATATTTGCTAAATAAATACTGTTTAATAAATATATAAATTAAAATGTGTTTCTCTAGAGAAAGAAATTACTGACTTATTCTGATCCACTGCAGCCTCCTATGGCAAAATCTGAACTCCCCTGTGAACAGGTATGTATCAATATATCAAAAAGCAGAACTAGGAACTGGGCAGTCCATGTACTCCAATATATTTAAAAGGAAAGGTTTGCCACAGGGATAGTCCATGATATATTATGGATTAACCATTTCAAATTGTTCTATTTCTTATTGGGTGTTTAACCTGGGACAAATTTGTAAGCTTTGACAGATTCTAGATACAGATATAGAGCTAGAGATAAACATATAAATGTAGTTATAGATGACAAGTGTAGATACAGAAAGCCAATGTCAATATCTCATCTACACCTCTCTCTAAATATATTAGACAACTCGTCACGTAGATTATTCATGGGGATTAAATTATGCCATGCATAAACTATTCTTTACATTCCCTAGAACATAGTAAAGTCATGATAAATTTTACTGTTATTATTGTTATAATCATTTTAAACTATGTCTATGTTTGGCATGTTGCAACATCTGATCTGAAAGCCGCTAATTTTGCCAACATCTGAAGTCCTTGGTTTGAGTCTAGGACCCTCCACAAACTGATGTTATGGCACTGGGAAAGGACTTATTTTCCCTAAGTCTCAGTTTACTGATTCTAAATGGGAAAAAAATATTTTTACCTCTTAGTAATTGGAAATGTGTTTTATTCTAGAAAGAAGTATAAAAGAGTTAAAGCAGCATCATTAGTTTGTCATCATTACCATTTTTCAGGAGGTAGTCCCAGTGAAAGTCAATTGGAGAAAGACAAGAAACTGGGTTCTACTACAAAGAAGGTGGTGCTCTCTTTTAGTCATCTGACAATCCTAAATCACAACTGGATATTCTCAGTAAAGTGAAGACAGGTTTGGAGTAGTATTTATGGTGAGAATAAATGCATTTTCCCAAGGGTCTTAGAAATCAATTCTTTTTAAAGTTCAAGAAGAAATGGGACCAAATTCTGCACACTCTCCCTGGATTATCTCTAACAATGCCATTCAGTAATGCTAAATCATTTGAGGTCCTATTACAAAAATTTGTATTATAAAATTTCTTTCAATATTCTACCATCACAATAATATGTAAAGTTTATTTGTAGTTCTCTGTAGTTTTAGTTGTGCAGAAATGGCTGTGCTTAAGAATAGTTCATGCAAATACTGGTCCCTGATTTTTACTGCTTAAATTCTGTTCACATGTGTGAATGGTAATATTTGATGATACTCATAACATCACTATTGCTTAAATGCCTCTTTTTGCCACACAAAAAAAAAAAAAAAGATAGGAGACGTTGCTTCATTCTCACTGGTAATCAAGGTAAGAAAAATTCAGTCTTAATATAGCAGAAAATATGTAATAATTTTCATAGGTTTTGGCACTTTTAATCAGAAATTCAATTATAGGCATGAATTTGGAGACCAAGAAGTAGATGAAGATGATGTGGCTCTTGCTTCTTTTACCCTTGTTCCTCAAAACTTAAGTGAAATATTGATATGAAAATCATGTTGTAAAGCACTACCAAGTTTTTCCTGTAATAAGGTGAGAATGAACTCAATCACATAAACATTCCTTTAAGAAACAATCTAAAACTTTATTATGATTGAGTGAACTTTCCATCATCTATAAAATTATTGGAAAATCTTTTATTATAATTTATAATTTTCCTCAACCTGTCAATCATCCTTACTTAAAAATTGTTTGTCAGAATATTTTTAAGACAAAAACACAAATTGGAACAAATTCAATGACATTTTCACTGAACAGAAAACTCCTATAATTAGGATGATTACATTAACAGAATCTCCGCCTACGAAGAAATTTCAGATCCTAGGCTAAGTTTTTTTCTTCTTGATTTAAAAATAATATGTCTCAGTACGTGGTAAAACCAGTCCTTCATGTGGGTGCTACTGAATTCTAATCAATAATTAACTTTTTTTGCTACAAGTAAGTATGTATCATTTTATGTGGCTGTGTCTTAGCAGGACTATTGAGATGAGTTGGGTATTCCCTGGGGCAAGCTCCAGTTAGGGTACAAATTGATATTTGCTTATTTGGATAAGAGAATATTAAACTGGATAGAAAATAATATGGTGAATGCATTAGTCGGGGTCCTAACAGAGGACAGAAATCACATCACGAATTTGAACACAAGAATTTAACAAATAAGAACTATTATCTAATACCTATTAATTTAAAAGGGTTAAAAAGCATGCTAAAGAAAAAAATAATTATAAAAGCTATAAGGATCAGTCACTAATACTGAGGCAGAACCCAAAAAAAGAACAAACTTGCGAAAGCTTTGCTCCACCCCAAGTCTGAGATGCAGACTTCATTGGAAAGCATATGTCCTTAGTCCAATGTCTGATGGAGAAGTTTTCTGAGGTGCTATAGTCCAGGGTTGAAAATTGGGAAACTGCTCAAAGGGACACTGGCAAGACTTAATGAAGTGCTCTCTGGGGTGCTGGGGAGACTCATGGAAAATATTCTCACTGATGTGTCAGCAAGACCTACTGGGAAGCTGCCCACTGGTGTAATACTTTCCTTGCAGGAAAGCTGTCTGCTGGAATGCTACTACAATTCACTGGACGATGAGAACCAGTAGGAGTCCAGCCATATTCTGGCAGTCACGCACCACAGGAACAAGAAAGAAAAGCTTACTGGAACCAGGAGGACAAGTTCCTTTCTCCTGCAGTATCCTTCTAGCGCTGTCCACTGACAAATTTAACTATGCCAACTGGTAACGGAGAGATGTTTCCAAGTTTACTCAGAAAAGTATTGGCTGGCACAGTGGTATTCCAACAATTTCAAAAACTTTATCCCATAAGGATAGCAGAGAACTCATTTAGGGCAGAAAAAACAGCAAGATGAGCATAGTTGAAGGGGAAAAGCAGTGCCCTGTAACTTTATCAAAACTCATCTAAATTCAAAATGTAAGGCACAATTAAGCTTTAACTAGTTCTTACAGTTACCAGTAAATGGCCATATACATGGTACCATCTGTCAGGAGTCCCATTGGAAAGCTTGGAGTGTTTAGTGGACTCTTCTGTTATGGTAAGCCTTCAACTCCAGTGTTTCTCTTCCCATTGTGAGGAGCCTTTTAATGACTGATCAGCTTGTGCACCTTGTGACCTGGGCAGTTTATGGACTGGTGAAGTTTTTGAGAGAAAGCCAGCTCAGATTGTTGGCTTCATTTCTATGTACTTTGCTTCTCTCTGGTATCTTGACTTCTCAAGTGTTGATTCCTTGGTCATCCTAAATTTCAGCTTTTTTCTTCTAGCACCATGGAAAGATCTGTTAAGATTCTCTGCCTCTTGGAGATAATTCTTGCTCAGCATCTCCATGTTAATATCTTTATTATGTGTGTTTTTTTCTGTCTATCACTTTATCCCCTAAGTTCCATAGTCCCATATAATTTATAATCTTTGTCACTCTGTTAAAGAGAACATATCCTTGTTTTATGTTTGGGTTTGTTCCTGTTTTCTAGTTGTTCTCAGCAGGAGTATTGTTCTGCTACATGCTGATTCATCATAGCTGAGAGTAGAAGTCCACGAAAATATTTTAAAAGAAAATGAATTACTTACATGATAACAGGGAGTCTATGATTTAGAATAAAAATTATTTGTAGAAAGGGCAAAATGCAACCTCTAAAAAGTGTCTATTTCTTCCTCTTCTTTATTTCTGGTGACATTGAAGCAGGCTTTTCATCCATGTGGTTTCATAATTTCTATGAGGAAACATGCTGTGCTGCATTCAACCCAAAGTTCTAAATTCAAAGATAATACCATTTATCATTCTCTTAACATCTCTTGTGAAGATCCAACTTGTTCATATTCTGAGGCAAAATGTTAGCCTTTACTGAAATGTAGCAGTAGAGACAAACTACTTTTTTACTGACTTGAGCATCAAGAGATTTTAGTAAATCAAGACTGCTTAAGTCAGGCTAGTCTGTCATAAGAGCATAAGGGCATAAACCACTGCATTTTTATTATTTTAGAGTTTCTGCTTTCCTGAGTGATATACTGCTGAATTTCAAGGTTGCTTTTCAATTAAATGTGACGTGGAATATAATCATGCATCCATTTAGTAATGAATCCCTTATGCCAATGAGTGTCTCTCCTTTTACTAGTTGCATTGTGGTTTCTAATAAAGGATGGAGAAGATTGTTGTACTCTTGTTGCTACACACTGAGCCAGGGAGGTAGATTCTATACAAATGAAACACATAGAGAACAATTAAAGGCAACACTTAGGTGAGGACCAGACAATATAAGTAATACACTACTTGTGCTGAGAATATGGCCAGAGTGGGCTCCTACACAAAGACGGGTTCCTATTGCAAGCACATAAATACATATTTAATTTGTATTCAAATGGCATATGAGAGAGGCACGGCACATCGCATACATTATTATTAGTTTACTTTTTCCTCTCAAAAACCTGAACTTGGAATTTCTGGTTAAAGGGTTTTCAAGAGAGTTCAAGTAAAACAAATAGTAACATTTATTCATTCAGCAAATATTTTCATGGTAGAATGCAGGCTTCAGGGTCATGCAGGCTCATTATAGATGACCAGTTATGTGATCTTGGTCAACTTTCTCAACTCTCTGAGACTCCATTTTTTCTATAATGTGAGTGCAGCCCTTAGGCCCCTCCCACCCTGGAATGCAATTACTCCTATTGTATTTAGGTTTTCCAATTCAGTGACCACAGTTCTCATTGTAAGGCCTGCCCTGAAGTGGACTATTCAGCCTGTTTCATTCAGGTTCAAATGCAAGCAACGTTCGTGGATACAAACATGCTTCAGGAGCAAATAGTCCTGATTGTCATGTCACTCACAATGATTGTACAGTGTCTCTTCCTCACCACACCCCTGTAGTCCTGTTGAAAACACTTCATGGCCTTTTGACAAAAGAGAAAAAAATCTGAGCTTAGTTCATGGATGGGTTATCTCAGTATATGGGTGCAGCTGAAAATGGATGGTGGCTCCACTATAGTTCCACTCAGGGATAGCACTGAAAGACAGTGATGAGGGAAATCCTTTAAAGGACAGATATTTTGGTAGTACATCTGTACTCGCTTTGTGTGGAAGATGAAGTAGCCCAAGTTTAGAACATAGGCAGACAGTTGCAAATGATTTGCCTATTGGTCAGAGACCTGGAAGAAGAAAGATTGGAAGATTGGAGATGAAGATATGGCATATTAGCTTATGAAAGGACTGAGCAGTAGTGGTCACATAGCATGAAGATTATTTTTTTATTTTTATCCGCTCCGCGGCATGTTGGGATTTTCCCGGACCGGGGCACGAACCCGTGTGCCCGGCATCGACAGGCAGACTCTCAACCACTGCGCCACCAGGGAAGCCCTATTTTATTGTATTCTTAATGCCTACCAGAGCTCATCAATCCTGGAAGAGACACTAAATTACCAAACAGACAGAATGACTCAGCCAGTTGATATCAATCAGTCTCTGTCACTGACCATTCCAGGACAGGCGTGATGGCTATGTGAATGGAGTAGCCAAAGGGACAGAGCTTTAGGCTATACACGGGCTTCCACTCTCTAAGTCTGGTCAAACTGCTGATGCTTTTAAATGCCCAATCTTCTAGAATGAGAAATGAACACTGAATGATTAGTATAGTACTTCCTTCAAGGATATTAACCAATCCTTAGTGGTGCGTTGATTAAATTGGAACTCTTCCATATTAGAATGGAGCAGCAATTTATTTTCTCTGCAATCACCATTTATTCTGCAGTTGAGTTTACCTTTCCTGCCCACACCTCTTCAACCAGAGGGTGATTCTTGGTCACCCCCCCAGGTGAATCATCTTGATCTCAGAAGTGCTGATAGCTTAAGGCTGAGGGGGGAATTTAGTCATGTAGAGAAGGGAGAAAATGTGTTGCTTCTGGACATGGGGCAGGAAGTGGTGCTGTAATTTGTTCCACTAATCTTTCTTTAACTATTTTTACCCAGGAAAAGAGGCCCACTGTACTGATGTAGCTGTTTGCGGGACTCAAACTAAGAAAGTGGATCTAAGTAGCATTACAAGAGGACCCTCATGCCCTGCTTTGCCGTTCAAGACACAGAGCACACCCTCCTCCTATGTAGAGACTGACAGATTTGTTATTTTCTTGTTCAGAAGGTTATTATTTGAGAGCTCAGGAATTGTTTTTTGCTGAAGAGAGTCACCTCTCCTTTGTTCATGCCTCCTTCCCCATAAGCCCATGTTCAGTGCGTGAACAACAAAAAGGTACAAGGACTCTGCCTTCTGCCTGAAACTTGGGACAGCTGTGAAGGGCACCCCCATTAGTGTCAAAGGTTCTCCCAGAGTTGGCAGGGGTCTTGTTTTAACTGCATTGCTGCCCAGTGTCTCCCTCTGCTTAATTTTGTTTCTTCTGTTTTCCTCCCAATGTCAATAACAAGAGCAATCACTAATAAAATTCTTGCACACATGTCCATCTCAGGATCAAATATCACAAGGTGCATCTAAACAGACAATTATTATTCTGGAATGCTTGTTTAAAGCTGATCCATACAGCATGGCATGGAGATCAATGCCGGGATTAATATATCTGGACCGAAAATAATGAGGCAAAAGGTAAAAGTTTATATGCTAGACAAGACCTACCTTGACAGCTATGAGAGACGCATAACAAATGATGCTTCTCTAAATACCTTAGTTATAACTATTTCAATATAGACATGTTATAACTTTCCTGGCTAATATTATATTATTTTCTTGCTTCAACTAACATTTGAGTCATTTGATATTGGAATCAGTAGGTATTCTACCAGAAGCTGTTGTGTTATTGCATTTCGACCAACTGTCATGCTTGTCTACTATTGTTATTTACCAATTTTTTACTTTGGCAATTACATGTTAATTTAAAATTATTTTGAAAAACAAATCCTATTTTTTTTATTACAGGTGTATATTTTTGTTTGAGTAATTTATGGAGAAAGGCAGTCATAAATTACTTTAATAAGCTTAAATTAAACTCCAGTGGGTAAATTATTCTTTTATCAGGTTATAAAGTACTATTTCATTTTGAAATGGCTTGTGGTCCTATAATATTTATGATGAATACTTGCATTTATGCTAAATATTTTCTACCTGATTTCATATATTTGAAATATTTAACCTAACTTTTAAAGTATTTAATATTTATTTTGATCAAAATTGTTGCTTCAGAATTTTCTCAATTTGAACTGTTATTTTGTGTTAGTATTTAATATTACATTGCTGCCCATTACAAAGAAAAATTTATAAGGAGTGCATGCATAGGAGCTATTTTCCTAGGTGTTGGAATTTGTACAGCATAGTTTGAATGTAAATAGTACTTGGAGAAATTATTCAGAATATATTGAATAAAGAAGTGTTTGATTTGTCCTTAATCTTTGAATTTATTTGAAAAACCATAAGTTTACTGTGTCGACAGTTTAATTATTAGTTTCAAAATAGTATTAAAATAATATTTGTACATATTTTCCCTTTCTTTCTGCCATAACTATATCCTTTATGCTAACCTCAGATGTTCACACGATAAAGACAAAGGAGAAAAATAAACCTCTTAAACTTCTGCATATTTCAAAAGCCCTCAGGAGGGTCTACACTGGGGATTTATACTACTTAGAACTTATTAAGAGTATATTTTGTTACTAAATAAACAATCCTCTTCCAGGGCAAGGATTTGTAGAGGAATATAAGCTTCAGGAAAGTGATACTGCTTAAGATCATAAAGTAGAAAGTGGTAGTAATTTGAAAATTTCATTTATCTGATTATGTGCAAGTGTTTCATATTCATTATTTTACATCTTTTCTAGTAGATAAATAATTTACTTAAATTTCTCCATTTTACAAATAAGAGAAATGAAGTTTACAAGTATTATAAGGTGTCTCTAAGTGGCTGCATGGAGGAATGTATCCAATTACCTTGACTTCAAGCAAATAAGTACAGTTTTCAATTTTGTATAAAATAAATCATTGAATGGATAGGAAGAAAAAATTAAAGAAAGAAAATAGGCTGTGGGAGACAGAAAAGACAGAAGAGAATGGAAAAAGTAAGGGAGAAAACACATGAAAGTCCATGACCAAAACTTTCAGACAAAGATAATTTTGTAAGCTTATAAATGTCTAATGAGGGTACTCTGCCACTAACAATTTGAGATGTATTTTTCACAATCTGAGTGCGTTTTAAAACATGCTTGGGATACTGTGGCTTATACATTTAATGTGTTCTTTTCATCATTTCCCATTTATTTGGAAAACATACATTTTGCATGTTCCCAGGACTTTATTAGTTTTGACCATTTTGTTGAATGTGGTTCTTAGATATTATTTTTGGTGTCATATATTTATAAATATACAGAATCTCAGTGTTCAAGGGTCACAAATTTAACCACCTACTTGCTGCTATGTTCTCTCTTCCACTTCTTGCTAAAATATTTTATAGAATTATTTGTACTATTATTATGATCCTTAGAAAATCCTCATTCATATTGCCACATATTAAATATTTAAAGTCATCTATTATGTCTCACCTGAGTATTCTCTTAAATCCAGCTTATACTTTAAAAAATTTTACTTATAAACATTTTTGTGAGTTTCCAATAGACATAAAATAATGAGTTAATGCTTGCAAAAACCTCATTGTTTCAATCACAGGAAATGTTGGCTAAAATAGGTAGAAAAGATAGATCTCTGCTCAAATGCATGATACAACATTATGAGATAGTTCAAAGTCTTCAGATTGAGAGGGACTGTATTTAAAGAACTACAAAAGAGTAAATTTATCCATACGGTCCTGATTTAGATGGTGCAATTCTAGACTTTGAACTGATACCATAATGGATCAGACCTTTGGGGTACTTGAAGGAGAGAGTGTATTTTTGTGTGGAAGAGATGTTAATGCTAGGGTTCAGAAAGCAGACTGTGGTAGCCAGCCTCCAAGATTGCCCCCAATGACCCCCTCCTCTTGGTGTTTATACTCTTGAGTTAGTCCCATCTCACACTGTATCAGAGTTTGTCTATGAATGTGGCAGAAATGATGACATATGACGTCCAAGGCTAAGTCATAGAAAACACTGTGGCTTCTGCAACACCTTCTCTTGGATCGTTACTTTGGTGAAAGGCAGCTGCTCTGTCATGAGGACACTCAAGCAACCTATGGAGAGTCCCACTTGGTGAGACCACAGCTAGAACTAACTTTGCCAGAAGTATATTAGAGCTACCATGGAGGTGAAGCCTTCAGTCCCATTTAAGCTTTCAGATGACTTCAGCTCTGGTTGACATCTTAACTGCAGCCTTCTGAGACACCCCAAGGCCAAACTACCTAGCTTAACCTTCTCAGAGCACTGACCCTCGTAACTATTTGAATTAATAAATGTTTGAATTTTTTAAAAAGTGATGGTTTTTATTTCTTCCAGTTTTATTAAGATATAATTGACATACAATGCTGTGTAAGTTTAAGGTATAAATGTAATGATTTGACTTACACATCATGAAATGATTACCACAATAAGTTTAGTGAACATCCATCATCTCATACAGATACAACCTAAAAGAAAAAAAATTTTTTGCCTTGTCATGAGATATCTTAGAACTTAAACTCTTAACAACTTTTATATATAACATACAACAGTGTTACTTATATTAATCACGTTGTATATTACATCCCTAGTACTGTTATCTTATAAAAGGAAGTTGGTACCTTTGCCCACCTTCATCCAATTCTCCTCACCCTCCCCCCCGTAACCACAAATCTGTTCTTTATCTATGAGTTTGTTTGTTGTTTTGAAGTATAATTGACCTAAACACTATGTTAGTTCCTGGTGCACAACATAGTGATTTGATATTTCTATACATTACAAAATGATCACCATGATAGGTCTAGTTACCTCTGTCACCATTCAAAGATATTATATTATTATTGACTATATTCTGTACATTTCATGACTCATTTATTTTGTAACTGGGAGTTTGTACCTCTTAACCTCCCTCACCTACTTCACTCATCCCTCCACTCTCCTCTCCTCTTGGAACAACCTGTTTGTTCTCTTTCCCTATGACTCTTTCTATTTTGTTATGTTCGTTAATTTTTTGTTTGTTTTTTAGATTCCACATATAAGTAAAATTATATGGTATTTATTTGTCTTTGTCTGACCTATTTCACTTAGCATAACACCCTCTAGGTATTAAATAAATGTTTGATGTTTTAAACTGCTAGGTTTTGAAATATTTTATTATATAGCAATAGATAACTGAAGTAAATTTGGAAGGTCTAAAGAGGCTGAGGAAGTAGGAATCCTGGATTGGACACAGTATGCAAGGTTAGAACACATCTTTACCTAAGTCGTAGGAAATGTACTGGAGAGAGGAGCACTGCTTCTTAGCATCACTAAGAAGTTCACTACTGTATCTTCTCTGCAGGCCAGGGCTGACAGTAGGTTACAAATCTTGGCTTATGCATATCCATGGATAACAATACCCTTCTTTCCTCCTCTACTCCACAAGTAATAGCAGCCAAGAGTAGGTACTTAAATGTCAAAAACAGGAGGTGCATTGACCATAGAGACTAAGGAGGCTAGAGAGGCAGCGAAAGTTTCTTGATCCACAGACAGTTTTAAAGATGATAATTAGAGCATGACATATCTAGGAGCAACAGAGTGCTAATAAGTTTCATGCTTAACATCTCTTACCAGAAAAAGAAATAAATGGGGGATCAGCAATCTTACAGTGGTCACCCAAACAATAAATCATAATCCCTTTCTCTGTGTCTGGACTTGAGTCAATTTTCAGGTATGGTATCCATTGACTGAAGAGGAGACCAGGTCCCTAGGAAGTAGGAGTCCACAGCACCATAGTTAGTACTGTAAAATCCCTCAAATACGTCTCCAAATCAATTTAGAGCCAATTACGTTGGTGAAAGGAAAATACCCAGGAGGTTTTGAGTCAATTGGACACAGGGTGTGTGATGACAGGGGAACCCAGAGAACTAACCATCACCCTGACACATTTTGACCCACCTCCTGCCCCCATACTAGAGTAGTGGCTTATAGGACTAGGTAATAATGGAGTCATGGATAAAGACTGGCTTGCACTCTTGCATGGGGGTGAGTAGAACAACCCAGCAGTATATATATATATATATATATATATATATATAATTGGGATTGATATATTTGGTAGTTGCAGTAACTTCCACATTGGATCCTTAGCTTATATGGTAATAGATATCATATTGGGAAGGACAAGTGGCAACTTCTGAAACTGCAGAAACAGGATGGATCCTGGGTAATGACTAAAGACCACTACAAACTCAACAATGTAATAGTCATAATCACATTTGCTGCATTGGACATGGTATTGGTACTGGAAGAAATTAGTAAGGCCTCTGGACATCATATGCAGCTATTGATTTAGTGATGTTGCTTTTTTCTATTCTGATTAGGAAAAAGAAAACAGAAGCAGTTCACATTCATGTGGAATGAACAATGTTATTCATTAATGGTTGCTTCAGAGTTCTCCTATTCTCTGTCAAAATATACTCTAAAGAGATCTAGACTATCTGTCCATCCCACAGAACATCACACTGATACATCATATCAATGAAAGTTGCTGATTAGAGAGGTGGAGAAGCAAGAAGATGCTAATATATTGATGACCTTCATAAGCATCTATCATGGAAGGGGCAGTGAACCACCACATAGAAAAAATGACTTGACAAATGGTGTTTGGTTATTTCTTAGCATTGGCCACTGTGGAACCAGCATGACAGACACAGAAACAAGGTGGCCAAGATTGTAGAAGTGGACACTATGCATGAGCCCAACAGCATGAACTCCTACTTTCCAAGACTTACTTACCCACCTACTGCTGCTTCTGAATATCCAATCGTCCAATAACAGGGAACACTTATACTTCAATATGGCATTACTCTGTGGGAGATTAACTGATAACTTAGTAAGTTGAGTATGTTGGTACCATTCTATCCTGGAAGGTCCAGCAACTCATCCTCATAAGGAGAGATAGCTATACCTGGTAAGGACTGAACTTTTCTATACACAGAGCCTCATTCAATACCAATTATCTATGTACTTATAGAATACCTGATCCACAGACATGGGGTTTCCTCACAACAAATCATGAGACCATTAGACCTCCTTCACAGTGAACCCTGAGATCCCCTTGTGATATCATTTACCATACCAGTCAGAAGCATCTGGCCTCATAGAGTATTGAAATGAACTTCTAAAGGCACAACTGATGCATTTAATAATCTGAAATAGTGGTGTGACAACATTTATGATGTAGTCTATGCATTAAATTAGAGACCTCTATATGGAACTGTTTGCCTTATGGATCAACACACACACACACACACACTCACACTCACACTGGTCCAGGAACGAAGAAGAGGAAGCAGGACTGGATATACTTGTCACCTCTCCCAGTAGCCAACTGGGAGACTTTTTGTATTGGGTCCCTGTAACTCTGGAATCTGAAGGATTAGAGTTGCTAGTCCACAAGGTAGGAATACTCTTACCAGAGGATATAGCACAGATACTATTAAACCATAAGCTGTGGCTGTTGTCAGGGTACTTTGGACTTATGATCAGGAGCCATCAGGCAAGAACAGGAATCACTGTCTTGGTAGGGTTACTGAGTCTGAGGAGCAACAAGAGTAAGGCTGCATGTATACAATGAGAGCATGTAGGAATATGCGTGGAATCCTGGTTAGCCACTTTCCTGTATCTTGATACTCCCTTCTTCAATTGTAATTGTTAGTGGACACATGGAGCAACCTTGCTCTGAAACAGAAAATCCTCTAATAGGTATTTTGACTTGAAGACTTGCCATAAGCATGGCTAAAACATTCTGGCAACTTCACTGCAATAGGAATCTCTTCCTATCCAATTCTCCATTCTTCCCACTCTGGCTTCTCAAGTGTCAGACCTGCATTGTAGTCTGAAGACTCTATCTGACCTCTAATAATTTACTTTTTGAACAATATCTTTTATGAGCACATCATCCATCACTGATCACTATGCTTCTGGATTCTTACAAGAGAACCTATCTAGACCTCTTCTTTCACAATTATCAAGTACTGCTTCATAATTTTATATCACTGACTTCTTATGCATATATCTTCTCTACAGCTTGATTATAACCTTGGTAAGGAAGGAAACACAATGCTGAAACTAGTTCCCTACATGTGGTAGGTAAGAAACTAGTGTTTTTCATGTTGCTACTGAATCTACATACCTGAATAGGAATATCATACATCATTAACTTATCTTAACCTCCAAAAACAAACTTCAATTATGCTTGTATCTATGCTTATTATAAAATACCAACTTTAGTAACATACATATCAAAAGTAAAAGTGATACATTTGAAAATAGTGTACACTATTAATTCCACAAATATCATCCAAAATGTTTTTGGCAATAAAATCAACTTATTAGCTATTCACATTCAACAGAATATTATGGGCCATAGCAAAATGAGATCAAGGAGATATTAGAAAATCTGGATGTCTACACATGGAGCTATATTTTATGATGACTGTTGAAACATTTAAAAAACATATTTGTGTAAGGCAAATAAAATTAAAAATTTAGAACTGGAAAGAACAAGTGTCTATGGTAATTTTATCATTTATTTTTATTTTGCAGATATCTGTAAAATTAAAAATTTGCCAAGGCCATAATGCTGCTATACATTTCAATATGTTGTCCAATATTCTTACTATCTCATGGGCAACTCATTGGCCAAGACCAAGGTCTTAATGACACCCCTTGACTCCTTTCATAAACTAATGCTTAACATTCATAGACACATTGATGGAAAGGAGATGATAGACTTTTAAGCCAGACAGACCGGAAGCTTACATACTAATTTCATGACCTTGAGAAAGGCAAGTAAGCTCTCTCCAGCTCACAGTCATCATCTATAAGAAAACAGAAATGCCCATCTTACGCAGCTGGGTGAGGAATTAGTATAAAGTTCCTGGTGTGCTGCAGACAACTAATAGTTATCATTTGTCTCTACACGGCCATCAAGAGCAATGTAAGAACAGTGTTTACAGTAGCTTGCAAAGTGCATTCTTTGAGAAAATAATATTAGCAAATGATTTACCTTTGTCTTTAGGAAATAGCTTCAAAAAAGTTTATGTTAAATTTGTAATGATAAGACACTTCTAACTTTTTTAGTAAATAATTCAAGTTTAAGTTTCAAAGAAGAAAATTGTATTGTCGCATTATTTGTCTCAGCTATTTAGGAGAAAGCTTATACTAAAATATCACTTAGTTCATCCATGAACCTTTAGGACTTCTCACAAACCATTGATTAACTTCTATTAGCACAGAACTAACTAGTAGCACATGATCTCTGGGATCACCGTCTTGGGCTTTTTTCAGAAGAATGAGAAAACACAGAGAATTTTCAAATCCTAGATGATGAGAGAAATAATAACTGTGTCCCAATTGAATTATATATTCCACATTTTTTTCTTGTTTAAATAAAATAGGTGTACAATTTCATAAATATATGTCTATGAATAATACATCTAAAATGATCCAAGATTGGTTAAAAAGCACTAGAGGATTATTAAAACCACTGACTCACAAACATACAGCATATGTTCTGCAATATCTCTTAGGAGAATGTTTCAAAGTGTTCTTATTTTATTTGTGTATCATCTCTCTTTGGAAAAATTGTGCTATTCTGCATACGTTTGGCCTTGGTTTAGTAATTTATGATTACAAAATGAAACATCTGACTTGGACCAAAAACAAATAAGTACAAAGCATGTTTTCTGTATTATAGCAGTAGTTTTCTTTCATCTCTTCAGAAGCTGGCATGACCTGAACCATAACACATTTTAATTCTTTGAAAATGCTTGAACACAAGAAACTGTAGCAGGCAATGACAATGTGCAAAACACATGGAGAATCCACTTAGAGACATCAATGTTTTATTATGCGATTGTTTATCAATGAAATAATGCCAAAATTCACACTTTTATAATCTACAACTTTGCACATCTTAATTTTAGTCTCACAGAATACTTGTGCATGTTATTTTTTCTGATTAGAATGCTTAATAGCAGGCAATGACAATGTGCAAAACACATGGAGAATCCACTTAGAGACATCAATGTTTTATTATGCGATCGTTTATCAATGAAATAATGCCAAAATTCACACTTTTATAATCTACAACTTTGCACATCTTAATTTTAGTTAAGAATACTTGTGCATGTTATTTTTTCTGATTAGAATGCTTAGTTACAAGATGATTTATTAGAATTATTTTAAAGTACTGTGTTACTTTTTGTATATTTCTGTGTATAAAGGTAACAGAGCCTAAGATTTAAAGTCGGAGAGAATACGTTTGAATTCTGACAATGATTTTTAAACTTGAGATTGTATGGATGTCATGGATTTAGATATATTTTATCACATGTGCTCACCAACAGGAATGAATGCATTCAATTAAAATACTATCCTAAGAGTGAATCCATATTTACACACATGAAAAAAGTTAATGCACTGTAGTTTAACAAGCCTATCAAAATCTAGTTTAGTAAAATTTTATATATGTAGGTGTAAGGAGGAGAGGCTAGAGCAGATTAGTACTATTTAAAAGTTAGGGAGAGTTTGGAAGGTGATCCAATAGAGCTTTCTATTTTGAGCTGACCCATGTCTTTATAATTTTAGAGCCCATGCCACGAGAAGAAACTAATGCTTCACATGTACAAAAAGCTCATATTAGAGAGCATATTTTCAAAAGTATGTTTAATAGTATCAAGACATTTGTACTTAATAAAAAATATTATTGAAAGATAGTAGAAAAACATATATACCTATGTATGTATATACATATATGTGTGTGTATATCAAAGTTATTCCTAAGCTTCATGTATTCAGCTATTGTTTAGAGAAATAATATATACTAAATTCAACTTATGAAAACAAGAGCAATAAAACATTATTTTATTATACAGAAAATAAATTAATTAATTTAGTGTGGTTTGTATACAAAGAGGATGTGACAGAATCAAGAGAGAAAATAATAGATCCAACATTTGGAAAGGCTCACACACCTATTATGTGTACAGTCTCAGTTTGATTAGAAAGAAAAATGTAATTATACTGCAGTATTAATAAAGTGCTCATAATAAAATTTAGTCACAAAATTAAAATTTAATAAATTATACTTAATACAAGTTAATTGAACAAGCAAGAGAAAAAGGGTTTAACTTACTAACATATATAAAAAAACCCAAGCAGGTTGATTTAATCAAGCTCATTTTTTGAAAGACTCATATATGATTAAAGGGTAGGGAAATGAACAGAAGGCCATGGATTTTTCATAGCTGTCTGCCCAGAATGGTTAGGGTCATCTTTCACTAATCTATGACTACTTAGGAAATTATCTGTTAGCTACCCTTTGTTCTGTTCAATGTCCTTAGTAGATGTTTAAAGACAGAAACAAATGAAAAAATATACAGTATTAACTCCTGGAAATCTACACAGAAAAGTATACGTAATTTGCATTTTCCTTAAACATTTGCCAAAAATCCTCAGAAGACCTCACAAGACTTCAGAAGGTTTTTGTTTTTACTTTAGATTTAATAATTTCCTTCTTTTTTTTTTTTTTGTATTTTACCTAAAGCTACCATTGTTGAGCAGTGTCAGAACTCACTCTTTTGAATGCCTCAATGTAGAAAGTTCATCACTATTATACTTTACTCTGACAACTATGAACAATTGGAATTCTTTCCAAAGTAAGTAGTTTAGTTTTATATATACTCCAAGTATATATAAATGCCTCATGCATGAATACCTCCATTTTATTTATATGTATATATACAAATCATTAGTACAAATCATTAGTAACTGAGCCAAAGGATACACTGGATACTTAATCATCTCACTATTTATGGAACAATATAATAGTGGGAATTTGTTTGGTTTAATTTAATGATTTTATTATACAGATTTGATTCTTTTGAATGGAGAACTGAAGATGTTATCAAAATGATTAATCCAAAATCATTTTTTTTCCCTCATGTAACAGCTCATCTCTAAGCCCACCTCTGTGTTTTAGAGTATTCCTCTTACTTCAATATCTAGATAACTGCTTTAATAATTCACCATATATTGCATGTGTTTCACAGGTATCATCTTCTTTACATAATCCTCAGAAAAACAACTGCTATAACGGTAATTTTTATGGTAAAGACTAAAGGTGAGAATTCTTCTTAAAATCAGTTTTCTGCTTAAATTACAAGAAAATCAAAATATATTAAGAATTGCATTTTACTTAATATGTTTATGATTGTTGTTTTCATAAGCCATTGAAAAAAGAGATTATAAACTTATGAATGTTTTGTATATTTATCCTCCAGTCCTGACAACTCTACCAAAAATATACACTAAAAATTACATCTAAGAAAAGGTAGTAATATAACATTTTAAGTTAATATCCAGAACATTTTAGATATTAAAAAAATTAATTTTAAAATCTGAATTCACCTTGGAACTATTGGTATGATCTAAATATCTGCTTACTTTTCAAAAAAATGTATTTAAATATATAAATATCTTGAATGTCTTATCCATAGTAACATTACTTTAAGGTTTATACACTACCTAACTGTCAAAATGGAAAGCATTATATGTTAGATCTATTAATGTATATTATATTCTATTATACTTAATTAGGCAATATATAACCGACATCTATTGTTTTGACTTTCTCTAATAGTTGCATTTAGGAGTACTAAAGGGAGAATCCAGGTTATAAAATCTGAAGTAATAATTTAGAATTTGGGAGCTAGTGTTTGTCCTCCACTAGTTCCTATTCAAAGGCACCTGCACCCCTTTCCCCCTCCCCCTGCTACCGGTATAACACCTAACAGTTACTAGGATGTTTCGGGCACAAGCTTACACTTTGGTTAAATCTCCTAATAACTGTCTTTCTGGAAGCACAGAACCCTAATAGTTATAAAATTATATGTCTATGTCAAGAATGAAAAAGACACAAAATAAAACTTCTCGTATCCAAAGGAATATTAGGTGTAAAACAATAAGACAGAAAAAATGAAAGCCACAGATGACTCGTGTCATACACAATGCCCTGAGATAACCAAGTGACCAAAGTCCCTGACAATCATGCTCTAATCAGGCTGCAGGTACTCAAATATGTGTTGTAAACCCAAAGTCTCAGAGACACTAGGATATATAGCATGGTTTATTCCTTTATTTTTCCAATTTTTCTAGTTGAAAGATAAAGATAAAAAGGTGAGCTATAACAATAAAATGTTGGAGATCACAGACAAATTATTTATTATTATCAAAGAAAGCATGTCAAACATTTAAAGTAAATAAAACTCCACATGGTTGGTTTAAGTTAGAAAGTTTATAAGGACTTGCCCTTGTCTCCATCACAACTTTGTTTAGAACCACCATAATCAACAGAAGCCGTAATGTCCACTAATGACTTCATCTCAGCTCAGGTAAAATCCTATCATATAAATTATATACATATGACCTTTTTATATTTTCAACACTATTGAATATACTTCATTATTATTCTTGGAGATGGCCCCCAAATTTTCAGTTGAAAAAAGAGAAAACCCACAGTCTTACCTAATGAAAACCTGGAAATATCCAACAGAGATGAGATACGCTGTACATTCTGTTGCAATTTTAGTACATAGATCAATACCTGTGTGAGTAAAACACAATATAAATATCATTCTAATTTTACATTATTTGTTAATTACATACTACCATGAAAAAAGAAAACTCAGCCAACTTTTTAGTATTTTAATTATTGCCTTTGAATTCCCTAATTCACTTATCCCAAAAATCTGTCATTCACAATATGGCTATCAAATCAGAAAATATAAAACTAAGGAGCATATTCAAGTTCAATTATATGAAGACAACCTAAATTGTAATCCCAACTTCATATGTTAAAACCCCTAGTTCTCTGATAAAACTGAATCATACTTCATTCTCTTAGCCATTTTGCTTGATTTAAAATGTCTTTTAACAAAATGACATATCTGACTTGGGGAGGGTTTGTATTTTCCCAAGTTGATTATTTATTTAACACAGTATTTATTTATCCTTTTGGATATAAAGGACCTTAGGATGGTAAATTTCTAATCTAATGCTCCAATTATGAAAACAGCAATGATTTAAACGTAACTCTTTATAATTATAAAAACTTTTCCATACTGATTTTTTATATCTCTCAGCCTATAACACTTTCAGAATAGTTTCCAATCAAGAGAAAATTGTTTCCTGAAAGAATTTAAGATGCAATTCAAACACTAAGGAAAAAAGGAACTATGTCTGTTCTTAATCCCTAGTACTTATTCCACCTTTTCCCATGGGTCCCTTGATTCTTCTTCTCATGGGCATAACAACATTTATTTATTTAAAATAAAATTTAAAAACATTATTATCCTCACATTCTTATAATTGAGTTTTTCCATCTGATATTTTATCCCAATAGTGAGGTTTTATTTAAGTAACATTCCCTCAGCTGCCTTGTAAATGCCTTCTTCTGTACCTTTTCTATTCATGGAGATTCCCACACTGCAAACTATCTAGAGCTAATTCAGCAGACAACCTGAAATCTCTTCTGAGGACCTCAACATTGTCCAGGTGGCTCTGAACACCTCTTTAAACAGGTCATATGAATTTCTTAAGTCGAGGCATGCACAAGCCCACGCAGGGTAATAACCTAGTAATTGGCTCACAGGGTCTCATCCAGGATGACAGAAAAAAAAAAAAAAAAGCTATGGACAACGTCAATCTCAGTTGACTCTAGAGTATTTTTTTTTTCTTTTTGGCTGCACTGCACAGCATGCAGGATCCTAGTTCCGTAGTCAGGGACTGAACCCATGTGCCCTGCAGTCCTGCAGTGGAAGGCAGAGTCCTAACCACTGCACCACCAGGGGAGTCCAACTCTATTGTGTTTTAAAACAATTTTATTGGTCTCTAGTAACTAATATCAGAATCAGGACTCTTCTTCTATTTCTGTGGCCATTTAGAGTCTTAGGGTAAAGTGAAGAAGAGAAATAACAAATCCAGTTCAAAAACGCTAAGAGATTTTAATGATTTTGCATTTACTGGTGCCAACTAGTAGCAAATTAAACTCCAGTCAAAGGTCAACTCAAAGCATGAAACTATCACTAAAATTGCTTAAATCTAACCTTAAGTATCATGACCCTATCTTCTCCAAAATCCACCTAATTCTGTCTTCCCTCCTGTCACCATAACAACCAATATTCTGTAATGAGAAATTAGCATCTTTAATTTAAAAAGGCAAGGAGAAGCCTTCTTATATATGGAATGTTGCCCTTTGATCCTTCTTGAAAGAAGGAAAATGTATAGAATAAAGGGGTGTTAAGTCCATTGACCAAAGGTGATCAAAAATATATAGATAGTCGAAAAAGTTAGCTTAAATATTCAGCTGACTTACATGTTATCTCATTAATTGTCTCACATCCATTATCTGTGGCATTTTATAATAAAGAAAAATAAGGTACAGAAAAGAGAGCTAAATTGGCCAGAGTACTACATGTAGTCTGTGATACAGAGAGAGACAAAGGCATTTTTACTCTAGGAAACATGTTTTTAAACATTAGGCTAACCTGCCTGCTAAGATCCATTTTTCATTCAACTTGCGCCACTTCCTACATGCCATTTACTGTATGAGACAATGGAAATAGGTAGTGAATGAAAGGAAATGAAAACAAGCAAACAAAACCCCTGCTTCATTGATTTAACTTTTATTTTTAGGAGTGAATCAATACATAATTAGCAAGTAAAATATATTGTATTTTAGATCAAGACAAGTGTGGGGAAAAATAAACCACAGAAAGGGAACACAAGGTGCCCAGGATATGTACTGGAAGTTTAAACAATAGACAGTTTAAAAGTCACACTGGTCATATTTGTGTTTTAGGAGAACTACTCTATCAGCAATTTATAAAACTGTTCAGAGGAGAAAGTTGAAATGTGATTCAGAAGAGAAAGTTGGCATTTAGAAATATTTTTTTAAAAGTGACATTTTTGGGAGCAGCTTTACCCTAGAAGAAATCAGTCAGCTGGGAATTCTGAAGAAAATATTAAAGATGAGCCAAAGGAGAGTGTGCTTGGCTAATGTTTTTTAAAAAAATATTGGGTTGGCCAAAAAGTTCATTTGGGCTTTTCCATAACAGCTTAAAAAAAACCAAACAAACTTTTTGGCCAACTATATATATATATATAGTTGGCCAAAAAGTTTGTTTGGATTTTTTTAAGCTGTTATGGAAAAGCCCAAATGAACTTTTTGGCCAACTATATATATATATATGGATCTGGAGATAGATATTCATCTATCCTCTCCAATTATAAATCACATATTATTGAAAGCAATAGGTTGAATGCTTTTTTTCATACAACATTTTTCATCAACAATGTTTTTGGTTTTGAAATGAAGGGAGCTAGATCTGTAAAGGTGATTGCCTGGTTTAAGATATCAGTAAATAATATATATTCCCTTTCCTCAGAAAATCTTTCCATGTTATTATGTTTTTTACAAAATTAATGTATTTGGCTACATAACCAAAGTTAACAGTAATGCAGTGCTTATTACATGCTAGGCATTTTCCCCAAAAGTTAACATATATTAACCCATTAATGCTAACAACAAACTATAGAGGTAAATACTATTATTGTTGCTGCTCATTTTAGGAAAGTGAGACACAGAGAGAATACATAACTTGTCAGAGGTCTCCTATTTAGAAAATACCAAAACTAGGATTCCACTCGAGTAGTATGACTCCAGAATATGCCCTCTTATTAACCAACACCCTTTCATGGCACTTCTAGCATGTGATTTAACCAGTTACCTATTTGTATTTATCTTGGTGGTTCTAAATATCTGCAGTAATAAAATAACACCATGCTGAGCATTCCAGTAACAAAATATTTTTACACATCTTTTAGTATATACTGAGCATGTAATAGTACAAGATAAATTTCCAGATCTTAGAGAATGCAAACAACATTCCTTTATTCAAATTGTCCTCCATAAAACTTGTATACATATGCTCTCCCTTTAATATCTAAACATTCTGATTTCTTTTCACCTGCAATAATATTGTATTTTTTTAAGTTGAAGATTAAGCTTTTGTTTCAATTGTATGGAGTCACTTTTTTGTAGATCCTTTACAGCATAAAAACAACTTTGTGGTTCATTTTCTCTTTGGATCCAGTCTGTTCCCTTGAAGAGAAGGCAAAGTTATGAACGGCAACAGCATTTTCTAAAATGCTTACTTACTTGGAAGGTAGTAAAAAACTCACAAAAGAACAGATGCTTTAAGAGTAGTTGAAGGACTTCCCTGGCGACGCAGTGGTTAAGAGTCCGTCTGCCAATGCAGGGGACATGGGTTCGAGCCCTGGTCTAGGAAGATCCCACATACCGCGGAGCAACTAAGCCCATGCACCACAACTTACTAAGCGTGCGTGCCACCACTACTGAAGCCCGTGCACCTAGAGCCCGCGCTCTGCAGCAAGAGAAGCCACCACAATGAGAAGCCCATGCACCACAACGAAGAGTAGCCCCCGCTCGCCGCAACTAGAGAAAGCCCATGCCCAGCAACGAAAACCCAACTCAGCCAATAAATTAATTAATTAATTAATTAATTTTAAAAAAAGAGTAGTTGAAGATTGTTATATTTTCTATTCCTGGTAAAGTTAAGTGTAGGACAGAGGAAGGGCAAGTGATTTCCATTGTGTGACTGTGTAGGAGGATGTGGGAAAAAAAAATTTTTATTTCCACCTACTTTAAAGAAAAGATACAGAATATTCTGAAATTCCTCCTATGTTGGAGAGGATAAAACATTTTTAAATATTAATAATCATTATCTTGGCTCAGCAAGGACAAACTAGACTGCTTGTCAAGAGTAGAAATCACAAACTTAAAATTTATTTAGATATGATTGCAGAATGTATGAAATAAATTTATCATTTCCTTTTGTTTTTAAGGTTTTCCCACATTAATCTTGCCACTATTGTTTAATCTTTAAAAAGTTTTCTGAGTGGGTTCGATATAATTCTGCATATGTAAAAAGCATGCCATCTGCTCTGACACACTGTAACTTTAAAGATGTCCATGTAAATGCAAGTTATAAGTTCAGGCAAGTTAGCTTCAATGCTGAATGCATATTCATCTCTTTCTGTTATAATATGACTCTATTCATTTGCCTACTGTATAGATTCTGTGACATGGTGGATGATTTCTCTCTTAAAAGTTATCCCATCCCACAGGAGCAAGAAGCTTTTTCCAAGTACACAGGAGTTGATGAGCTTTTAAAACTCTTTTCTGGGGTCAGGCAGAGATCGATGCTAGTTTAGCAGCATTTAGGAAAATCTTCCAAACAGTTTTATGGTAGAAACATACCCATATTCTTCATTATTTCACAGTATTTATTAGATTTATATTATGTGCAAGTCTTTACATCAGGCTTTGGATACAATGAGACTCTCAAGGATCTTATAGATACTGAAGGAGATAATTGTATATATGTGTGTACAACACAGTGTTAAAAAAAAGAAATCATCAAAGCTGGTGGTGGGTGAATAATAGGGAAAATTCACACAGCAGGATGTGTCTAAGTTGGTTAGACCAGGGTAGAATGAACATTCCGGGCAGAGGTTAACAAATTGTGGAAGAAGACTGAAAAGGTATGTTCTGCTGGAGACAGCTAAGTGATTCTAGTAAGATTAGGCTAAGGACAGAGGGGTAATAAGGTTAGAGAAAAGTACATCACAAATGCCATGGCACAGAGCTAGAACAAGGGCAACAAACAAGAAGGATTCAAAATATATCTTGTGCAAGGAACAAAAAATGAAGTTATAGATATCATGATCTATGCCTTTCAAATATGTTGATGAGTGGTAAAGAAAGTACAGGTATATATCTAAGAGACGTGAACTTTTAAATAAATAAAACATGTCAGGCACATATGAAATAACTGACAATTTCTAATGATCCAGTGTTGTCCTGAATAGAATAAATTGCTTTTATTAAATTCTACAAAATTTGTGTTTAACAAGGAGATGATGCATGCCCTCAGATACACCTATATTTTATTTCCAAATTAATGCAGAAAGTAGTGCTGGGAATGTTACATGGGTATGAAATTTACCCTGAAGATAATAAACTCATGAATACATAGTTGACAGTAGAGCGCAATGCAATGAATTTTCATTTGTGTCAGAATATTATTCCAACATTTTCCCATGTTCTGAAAAGGGCAATTACATAACAGCTAACATCTCTGTGGATCTAAATAAAAGAGTAGATTTAAATCTCCATAGCACATGTTTAGAATTATAGAATGCACTAATTATTTGGCAACAGATTTTAAATAGATTGCAATTAGTTTTATCCTTTTATCTTCATGTTCTTCACGTGAAAGTAAATGGACATTTCTTTAATTATGGGGTAAAGTAGGTTCCCCGTTTAATTCAAAGAATGTGACATAAATGCATCATGGGAATAAAGCAGAAAGGTCCTCTACTACAGGGTCTCTCTCACTTAGTTTCAGATAGTGAATCAGCTGTCTTCAAGTTTCATTCTATGCA
>NW_020173488.1:0-3696 GCF_003031525.2 Neophocaena asiaeorientalis asiaeorientalis | reverse complement strand
TTTCTAGTTTCATGACCTATATATATTATACAATACATACATATACTTATATATGTATATACATGTATTCCTCATGAAAATAGAAGGAAGATAGACTATATGGGAAAATATGTTAGAAAATATACTTGTATACATACATGTATATATATATATTCTATCATGAAACTGGAAGACAGCAACAACCCCAAACTACAATAAATGTCAGTACAGTGGGATTTAGACCAAAATTAATGAAGGACATTGGACATTTTACGAAAAAATATATTTACTGCCCCAGTGGTCAGGCTCAGTGCTGACACTTATGATTTATTCTGTCACAAACTTTCTATCTAACATATATGTATTTTCATATATAAATATGAAATGTATGTACATATATAAAAAAATATATATTTCTTCCCTCTTTCTTCCTCTTTATCTGAATCTCCCTCTGCTTTTATAGGTAAGGTTTGTGTGTCTGTGTATGCGTAGGAAGACACAGTCTCTCATGAATCTAGCAAAAAGCAACAGACCAAACATATAGGCATTAAAAAACAACAGTATAGGTAAATGACTCACATGCATTCAGTATTTGGACTCATTTTGGTAAATTTCAGGATGCAAAGTGTCATAAATACTCACCTTATACCATAACTTTTTCTTATTAACTCCAGCAGGTTAAGCAGGTCTGTTCCTGCTTAAGATCATAAGCCTCATTATGATTTTAATTTCATTTTTCCCATTTTATATTTATCTTTTCTTTAGTCTGTTTTATACTATTCTGACTCTGATAAGAAGGTTCTCTTCCTATAGAAAAAATTATGTATTAAAGTGATTTTTTTCTTCTGTTGCCAGACATTTTTTTCACTTAAGTAAAATTATTTTATCTCTTATTTAATTAATATTTTCCCTTTTTTTATTTAGAAACATTTTTGTGTTCTAGTCCTATATTAGGCACTATGTAAGCAATTGCAAAAATATTGCTAAGAAAGAGCAACATTATACCAGCCCTCACTCAACTTATGAGTCTAGCCATACATTTTTTCACCCCCTTAACAGCAGCACTTGACTAAATATGCTTGCCACTGTGTTCCTACTGGAACAGCCAGCATTATTTGCCACTGCTATGCATCCTGGTGCTTAGGATAAAATATGCAATGACTGCTTATTTCTAAACTGCACTGTCCAATATGGCAGCTACTAGCCACACAAGGTTCATTAAGTTTAAATTCAAATTAATTAAGATAAATAATATTAAATACTATTTCCTTAGTAATACCAGCTCAATTTCAGTGTTCAATAACCACAAGTTATTAGTGGTTACTGTACTGGACAAAATATACATAGACCATCCCCATAACTGTAGACAGTATTTTTGGACACTGCTTTTCTATAATATATGTGCCAAGGGATCAGGATATCATCTCATAATATTATAAAACTTTTTTCTCATTCTACTATGAGTGCAGATCAATAAATCTTTCCAAAGCCTTTTAGGGAATTGAAAATAAATGTAAATTTTTCCATAAAATTTTAGTCAACAAGATTCTCTCTTTTTTATCTATCTTTTTTGTTGTTATACAAAGAATTGTTTACTAATGAAGTAGGAGTTTTTCTTTTTTTTTAAATTTTTATTTGAATAGTTGATTTACAATGTTGTGTTAGTTTCAGGTGTACAGCAAAGCGAATTGGTTATACATATACATATAACCACTCTTCTTTTTTTTTTTTTTAAATTTTTATTTGAATAGTTGATTTACAATGTTGTGTTAGTTTCAGGTGTACAGCAAAGCGAATTGGTTATACATATACATATAACCACTCTTCTTTTTTTTTTTTTTAGATTCTTTTCCCATATAGACCATTACAGAGTATTGAGTAAAGTTCCCTGTGCTATATAACAGGTTCTTATTAGTTATCTATTTTATATATAGTAGTGTGTATATGTCAATCTCCCAATTTATCCCTCCCCCGCCTTTTCCCTGGTGACCATAAGTTCATTTTCTACATTCGTGACTCTACTTCTGTTTTGTAAATAAATTCATTTGTACCCTTTTTAAACATTCCATATACAAGTGATATCATATATTTGTCTTACTGTGTCTGACTTACTTCACTCAGTGTGACAATCACAATCAAAATTGGTGAATTTTTGTATAGCCATTTTACTATTGAAGATGGAAGAAAAACAAGCAATATTTTCGGCCTATTATGCTTTATTATTTCAAGAAAGGTAAAAATGCAACTGAAATGCAAAAACAAGATTTGTGTAGTGTATGGGGAAGGTGCTGTGACTGATCGAGCATGTCAAAAGTGGTTTGTAAAGTTTTGTGCTGGAGATTTCTCGCTAAATGATGCTCCATTGTCGGGTAGACAAGTTGAAGCTGATAGTGATCAAATGGAGACATTAATTGAGAACAATCAATGTTATACTATGTGGGAGGTAGTCGACATACTCAAAATATCCAAATCAAGCACTGAAAATCATTTGCACCAGCTGGGTTATGTGAATAGTTTTGATGTTTGGGTTCCACATAAGTTAAGCAAAAAAAACCTTCTTGACCATATTTGCTCAAGTGATTCTCTACTTAAGTGTAATGAAACATTACATTTTTAAAACAAGTTGTGACAGGCAATGAATACTGTACAATAACGTAGATACTGTACAATAATGTGGAATGGAAGAGATTGTGGGGCAAGTGAAATGAACCACCAACAACCACACCAAAGGCCGGTCTTCATCCAAAGAAAGTGATGTTGTGTATATGGTGGGATTGGAAGGGGGTCCTCTATTATGAGCTCCTTCCAGAAAACCAAACGATTAATTCCAACAAGTACTGCTCCCAATTAGACCAACTGAAAGCAGCACTCCACAAAAAGCGTCCGAAATTAGTCAACAGAAAATGCATAATCTCCCTTCAGGATAACTCAAGACCACATGTTTCTTTGATGACCAGGCAAAAACTGTTACAGCTTGGCTGGGAAGTTCTGATTCATCCCCGTATTCATCTATTTGGGTCTTTACAAAATTCTCTTAATGGAAAAAAATTCAATTCCCTGGAAGACTGTAAAAGGCACCTGGAACAGTTCTTTGCTCAAAAACATAAAACGTCTTGGGAAGATGGAATTATGAAGTTGCCTGAAAAATGTCTGAAGGCAGTGGAACAAAAGGATGAATATGCTGTTCAACAAAGTTCTTGGTGAAAATGAAAAATGTGTCTTTTATTTTTACTTAAAGACCAAAGGCACTTTTTGGCCAACCCAATAAATAGTGCTGCAATGAACATTGGGGTGTGTGTATCTTTTCGAATTATGGTTTTCTTTTTTAATATTGTCCCTTAATTGACTCTCAAAATTATCTTCACTCATGTGTCAGTGTTTAGTTTGACTTCCTTGTACCGTTTTTGAAATAAGACATATTTTTTATTAAAGCATATTTTATTTATAGTTTCATTTAATTAAAATTTTATATTACTGAAAAATAAAATCAAAACTATTGATTATTTTTGTTATTGAATTAGAAATAATTTTGTTTTTTAAGTTCTGTCTACTCTAGGAAAACTAATTGTGTTTTTATGCCAAGTGTTCTGTTTCCAAATCCACAGGGGAAAAAAAAGTTTTGGCCAACTTCTATAGAAAATTATTTGAGAAGAAAACATTTTAATGTGGGGATTCTGGAGAAGATGGCAGAAGAGTAAGATGCGGAGATCACCTTCC
>NW_020173487.1:17513-22342 GCF_003031525.2 Neophocaena asiaeorientalis asiaeorientalis | reverse complement strand
CACTCAAGTCACCGGAAAAGAATATATACGACTGGTAAGAACCTGAAAAAGAGTTTATCAATGTCTCTCTGTACGTGAATCAAGTGGATGTACAGCAGCAAGAAACAGAGCTTTGAAAATCAGCTGTAACAAATATAATAATAAATTGAAAAAAATAAACGACAGAGAGACAGAGAAAACCTCTTACAACTTTTCCTCAGGGACGGTGATGCAACATGGATTGAACATGGGAAAGGTGGGGAGGGGTGAGGCATCATCCAGGAGGTTGAAATTAGCAAAGATACCATTCCAAATACCAAATTGATCATCAACAAGGCCTACACGGTAGCTAAAAGAACTGCACTCAGCACACTCAAGTCACCGGAAAAGAATATATACGACTGGTAAGAATCTGAAAAAGAATTTATTGATGTCTCTCTGTACGTGAATCAAGTGGATGTACAGCAGCAAGAAAGAGAGCTTTGAAAATCAGCTGTAACCAATATAATAATAAATTGAAAAAAATAAACGACAGAGAGACAGAGAAAACCTCTTACAACTTTTCCTCAGGGACGGTGATGCAACATGGATTGAACACATCTAGACCCACAGCAGGACGAGACATAAGGCTGGAAACTGTTTGCGCTAAGAGAAATGTGAGGTTGGATGAGGAAATGCACACCCTTTAAAGTAATACTACCTGGTACCCATTCAATGGGTCCCAAATCTGCAGGTTCAAGGGATCTTCCTACAGCTAAAACATGCATGGAAAACCCAGAGGACTGTACACCACGTGATCAGGAGATGTGTCTGAAATGCACCTCATTTATCCTCTCCTGGTGCTCCTGTTCACCATTCCAGCCACGTTACTTAGAATCTCCCCACTTGGAGAATCAGCACATTTAAACTTCTGTTTCACACATTTTGCAAATTGTGAGGAGGATGAACGGGAAGAGGGGGAACCAATGAGAGAATAGTTGTAGGGGTTTGGACGGGCACATGTCACTCTAATTTCCCACTGAGAATAAGAATTTTAAAAAGGCTCAGCCCGTCTCGCCGGAGCCAAAATAGGGCCTGAAGCAATCCTGTGGGTTTAAGGCCAGCTCACAAAAGAGCAACTTTAAAACCGGAGCTCAGGGTCACTGCAATTCACAAACCTGCAGAGTTATAAATGAAAACTAACGTCCAAAAATATGTTGAGGTAAGGCAAAGAAGAGGATCTGAATGCAAGACAGAATTGCAAGAAACAGATTTCAAGAGATAGATTGGACTCGTCTTTAAAGCACATGAAAAGCGGCAGAATTTCGACAATGATGCATTTGGCCAAAAAGGGCGTATGTGTTGTTTCCTGAATATATTCAGGAAACAACGCATATGCACTTTATGGGCAACCAAGCAAGCAAGCAATGCAAATGTGCACAACAAAGAAGTCTCATTTCCCACCGGTCAAAAGGGCCATCCGAAAAAATGGTAAAAATCAGAAATGCAGGACAGGCCATGGAGAACAGGGAGCCTATATACACTGATGGGCGGTGTGTGAACTGCCGAGAGCCACTCTGGAGAAGTGTATGGTGGTTTCTAAGTCATCTAAAAAACAGAGCTACAGAGCATAGGCCACTTCCAATCACGGGAGTATATCTAGGGAAGTCTAAAAATCAACAAGACACAAGCACACCACAGTTTAGGGCTGCTCTGTTTACAAGAACCTCGACTTCAGTACACCTTAAATATTCCAGGAAAGAGAACAATGGATAAAGAAGATGTGGTACTTATGTACAATGGAGTATCTCTTCACCATGTAATCAATGTAATAAGGCTAGTAGAAGCATAAAGAGTGGATTTAGGTCCGATAATACTACTTGAAATAAGTCAAACAGAAAAACATATCACAAGACATCACTTATAGAGGGAATGTAAATATGGCGGCACAACAAGTGAATTACAAAACAGGACAGTGTGTCACATTTAGAAAACACACTTCTGTCAGCTTAAGGGGAAAGGAGAGGTGGGGTGATGCATAAAACCAGAGTTTGAAATTAGCACAGATACCGTTCAATAAACCAAATAGCTATTAGACAAGATCTACACCTTGCTCAATGAACTGGCCTCAACACCCCCTATACAAAGCAGAGGAATATATCTGAGTAATAAGAATCTTAAAACCTATGTATTGATATATCTCCATAAGGGAATCAAGTGTGTGCAGAGCGGCACAAACACAGCAGTGAAAATGAGCTAAACCCCATTATAGAAATAAATTTTAAAAACAAAACACAGAAACAATGAAAGAGAGAAAAATTCTTACAAAACTCGTTCAGGGGCTGTGATGCAACCAGCATTGACCACATATAAACCCACAGCTGCATAAGACATAAGGCTGGACACTTGGGGCTGACAGGATTGCTCAGCTTTGGTGAGCAACTGCCGAACCTTTCATGCAATACTTCATGCTACTCATTCCAAGGGTCCCACCACTCCAGGTTGAAGGGAATCTTCCTACAGCTAAACCATGCATGGGAAACCCAGCGGATGGTATACCATGTGATTGGGAAAGGTTTCTAAAATGCACCTCATTTTTCCTCTCCTGGGGCTCCGGATCGACATTCCAGCTGCTTTACCAACAATATCCCCACCTGGAGAGTCAAGGCCTTTAAGTTCCTGTATCACACTGTCTGCAGTTAGTGAGGAGGATGAATGGGAAGAGGGGGAACCAGCGAGAAACTAGCGGTAGGGGTTTTGATGGGCACGTCACTCTAAATTGACATCAGGTAGAAGAATTAACCAAAGGCACAGCAAGGCGCCCCGGAACAAGAACAAGGCATGAAGCAATCCTGCGGTTATGAGGCCAGATCACAAAAATAAGAGCTGAAAAATGGAGCTAAAGGACACAGTAATTCACAAACCTGCAGAGTTAAAATGACAGCTATCGTCCAAAAATAGATTGAAGTAAGGCTGCGAAGAGGACTTGAAAGCGGGTCAGAATTGCAGGAAACTGATTTTAGGAGGTAGACTGGAACTGCACTGAAAGCATAGGAAAAGAGGCAGAACGTCGACAATGATACACTTGGCCAAAAAGGGCGTATGTGTTTTCTCCTGAATATATTCAGGAAAAAACGCATACGCCCTTTTTGGCCAACAAAACAAGCGTGCAATGGACATCCGCACTACAGTGAAGTGTCAGTTCCCCCCCCATTCCGGTCAAAAGGGCCATCTGAAAAAAGTGTAAAATCCAGAAAGGCAGGACAGGCCAAGGAGAACAGGGAGCCTTCTTATGCTGATGGGCCAGATGTAAACTGCCAACAGCCACTCTGGAGAGGTGTATGGTGTTTCCTGAAACATCTAAAAAACAAAGGTACGGAGCCTAGGGCACTTCCGCTTATGGTCCTATAGCTTAGGGAAATTAAAATCAAAAACACACAGCCACCCCAAAGTTTGGGACGGCTCTGTTTACAAGAACCTCGTCTACAGTACAAGTTCAATTTCCCAGAAAGCGAAAAATGGATAAAGAAGGTGTGGTACTTACGTACAAAGGAATATCACTCAGCAATGAAATCTATGCCATCAGTCCCGTAGCAGCATAATGAGTGGACCGACGTACGACGATTCTAAATGAAATAAGTCACACAGAAAAAGAAACATCATAAGATATCACTAATACACGGGATGTAAACTTGGCTACACATGAACTGAATTACAATACAGAAGAGGGTCTCAAATTCAGAAAACCAACTTATGCTTGCCTAAGGGGAAAGGTGAGTTGGGGTGCTATATAAAACCAGAGATTGAAATTAGCACAGATAGCGTTCCATAAGCCAAATATGTAACAGACATGACCTACTCCTTACTCAACGAAATGGACTAAACACCTCAGATTCAACGCATAGGAATATACCTGACTAGTAAGTATGTTAAAACCTATGTATTTATATGTCTCCGTAAGAGAATCAAGTTTGTGTACAGTGGCATCAACGCAGCAGTGAAAATCAGCTAAATCCCAGTATAAAAATAAATTTCAAAAACAAAACACAATGACAGTGAAATAGAGAGCAATTCTTAAATAATTCATTCAGGGCTTGTGATGAAATCTGGATTTACCAGATCTACACCCACAGCTGGGTGAGACATAAGGCTGGACACTTGGGGCTGATAGGATTGGTGAGGTTCAGTGAGCAAATGCAGACCCTTTGAAGTTATACTGCATGGTACCCATTCCACGGGTGCCAATTCTCCAGCTTTACTGGATTCTTCCTTCAGCTAAAACATGCATGGGGAACCCAGAGTATGGTCCACCGTGTGATTGGGAAACGTTTTCAAATGCATCTCAGTTTTCGTCCCCTGGTACTCAGGTTCGCCATTCCAGAGGCTTTACTAACACTCTCCCCGCTTGGAGAGTCAGTGCCTTTAACCTCCTGTTTGACAGAGTTTGCAATTTCTGCGGAAGATGAAAAGGAATAGGGAGAACCAATGAGAGAGTAGCTATACATGTCTGGAGGGGTACATTTAACTATAATTTCCAACCAGGAAGAGGAATTAACCAAAGGCTCAGCGTGCCATGCCGGAACCAGATTAGGGCCTGAAGAAACTGCGGTTTTGCGGCCGGCTCACAAGAAAGCGAGTTGAAGGAAGGAGCTCAGGGGCACTGTTATTCACAAACCTGCAGAGGTATAAAGGACAGCTATTGTCCAAAAATATATTGAAGACTGCGAAGAGGACTTGAAAGCGTGGCAGAATTGCAGAAAACCGATTTCAGGAGGTAGACTGGAATTGCTTTCAAAGCATAGGAAAAGAAGCAGAAGGTCGACAATGATGCACTTGGGCAAAAAGGGCTTATGCGTTTTTTCCAGGGCCCT
>NW_020173487.1:7965-17281 GCF_003031525.2 Neophocaena asiaeorientalis asiaeorientalis | reverse complement strand
CAGGCAGGAGTGACCTCAGAGAAGAGGGCCCACCTCACAGAAGTGTGAGGAAACCAACCAGGCTCAGACTCTCACCAGAGGGCCCACATCACCAAGGGGCTTGGAGAGAGGCACGCAGGAGGAGCCACACAATAGAGGCCCCATAAAATAAAAATGGTGAGGAATCCAGCTGTTGGAACCTCCCAGCAGGCGGCCAGGAGCACCGAGGCTATGGGATCCAGGCCGGAGTGAACTCAGAGCTGAGGGCCCACATCATGAAACTGTGAGCAACCCAGCCATTGGGACCTCAGAGCAGAAGGCCCACATCCCCATGGGGATGGGAACCTGGCAGGATGTCCTCGAACCACTAGGCACACATCAGAAAACGTGGGGAGCACAGCAGTTAGGGCCTGATGCCAGAGGGCCCTCATCACTGAGGGGAGGAGGCTCCCAGCAGGCTCCTACTGCCACGAGAGGCCCCACGTTGCCAAGGCGAGGTGTGCCAGCCAGGCAGGAGTGACTTCACAGCAGAGGGCCCACCTCACAGAACTCTGAGGAACCCAGCCAGGATCAGACTCTCACCAGAGGGCCCACATCACCAAGGGGATGGGGACCAGGCAGGAGTGTCCTCACACCAGAGGCGCCACATCATCGAAAGGGGAGGAACTAGCACATGTGACCTCAAACCACAGGACACACATCACGAAGGGGCTAGGTGTGAGGCAGGCAGGAGGAGCCTCACAACAGAGGGCCCAAAGAATAAAAAAGGTGAGGAATCCAGCAATTGCCACCTCCCAGCAGGCGGCCCAGAGCACAGAGGCTATGGGATCCAGGCCAGATTGAACTAACACCAGAGAGCCCACATCAAGAAACTGTGAGCAACCCAGGCTTTGGGACCTCAGAGCAGAAGGCGCACATCCCCATGGGGATGGGAACCTGACAGGAGTGTCCTGGCATCACTGGGCTCACATCGGAAAACGTGGGGATCCCAGCAGTTAGGGCCTGACGCAAGAGGGCCCTCATCACTGAGGGGAGGAGGCTCCCAGCAGGCTCCAACTGCCACGAGAGAGCCCACTTTGCCAAGGCGACGTGAGCCAGCAAGGCAGGTGTTTCCTCACAGCAGAGGGCCCACCTCACAGAAGGGTGAGGATCCCAGCCAGGATTGGACTCTCACCAGAGGGCCCACATCACCAAGGGGATGGGAACCAGGCAGGAGTGTCCTCACACCAGTAGAGACACATCACTGAAAGGTGAGGAAACCAGCACATGTGGCCTCAAACGAGAGGACACACATCACCAAGGGACTGGGTGTGAGGCAGGCAGGAGGAGCCTCACAACAGCGGGCCCAAAGAATAAGAAAGATGAGGAATCCAGCAGTTGGAACCTCCCAACAGGCGGCCAGGAGCACCGAGGCTACGGGATCCAGGCCGGAGTGAACTCAGTGCAGAGGGCCCACATCATGAAACTGAGAGCAACCCAGACGTTGGGACCTCAGAGCAGAAGTTCCACAACCCCATGAGGAAGGGAACCTGACAGCAGTGTACTGGCACCGCAGGGCGCACATCAGAAAATATGGGGAGCCCGGCAGTTAGGCACTGACGCCAGAGGGCCCTCATAAGCGACGTGAGGAGGCTTCCGGCGGACTCCAACTGCCAACAGAGGGCCCACGTCGCCAAGGTGACGTGTGCCAACCAGGCAGGAGTGACCTCACAGCAGAGGACCTACCTCACAGCAGAGGACCTACCTCACAGAAGGGTGAGTAACCCAGCCAGGATAAGACTCTCGCCACAGGCGCCACATCATGAAACTGTGAGCAACCCAGCCGTTGGGACCTCAGAGCAGAAGGCCCACATCCCCATGGGGATGGGAACCTGGCATGAGTGTCCTCGCACCACTGGGTGCACATGAGGAAATGCGGGGAACCCAGCAGTTAGGGCCTCAAGCCAGAGCGCCCTCATCACCCAGGGGAGGAGCTCCCAGCACGCTCCAACTGCCACCAGATGGCCCTCGTCTCCAAGGCAATGTGTGCCACCCAGGCAGGAGTTACCTCACAGCAGAGGATCCACCTCACAAAAGGGGTGAGGACCCTAGCCAGGATCAGACTCTCACCTGAGGGCCCACATCACCAAGGGGCTGGGAGTGAGGCAGGCAGGAGGAGCCTCACAACAGAGGACCCATAGAATAGAAAAGGTGAGGACTCCAGCAGTTGGAACCTCCCAGCAGACGGCCATGAGCACCGAGGCTATGGGATTCAGGCCAGAGTGAACTCAGAGCAGAGGGCTGACATCATGAAACTGTGAGCAACCCAGCTCTTGGGACCTCAGAGCAGAAGGCCCACAACCCCATGGGGAAGGGAACATAACAGGAGTATACTTGCACCGCAGGAGGCACATCAGAAAATGTGGGGAGCCCAGCAGTTAGGCCCTGACGCCAGAGGGCCCTCATAACCGACGGGAAGAGACACCCAGCATGCTCCAAATGCCGACAGAGGGCCCACGTTGCCAAGGTGACGTGTGCCAGCCAGGCAGGAGTGACCTCACAGCAGAGGGCCTACCTCACAGAAGGCTGAGGAAGCTACCCAGGATAACACTTTCGCCAGAGGGCCCACATCACCAAGGGGATGGGAACCAGGCAGGAATGTCCTCATACCTCTGGGGCCACATCATCGAAAGATTCAAAACCCAGCACATATGCCTTCAAACCAGAGGACCCACATCACGAAGCGGCTGAGAGTGAGGCAGGCAGGAGGAGCCTCAAAACAGAGGGCCCCAAGTATAAAAAAGGTGAGGAATCCAGCAATTGGAACCTCCCAGCAGGCAACGCAGAGCACAGAGGCTATGGGATCCAGGCCGGAGTGAACTAACACCAGAGAGCCCACATCATGAAACTGTGAGCAGCCCAGCCGTTGAGACCTCAGAGCAGAAGGCCCACAACCCCATGGGGATGGGAACCTGACAGGAGTATCCTGGCATCACTAGGCTAAACCCATAAAACGTGGGGATCCCAGCAGTTAGGGCCTGATGCCAGAGGGCCCTCATCACCCAGGGGAGGAGGCACCCAGCACGCTCCAAATGCCACTATAGGGCCCTCGTCTCCAAGGCAACGTGTGCCAGCCAGGCAGGAGAGACCTCACCTCACAAAAAGGTGAGGAACCGAGCGAGGATCAGACTCTCATCAGCGGGCCCACATCACAAAGGGGATGAGAACCAGGCAGGAGTGTCCTCAAACCAGTGGGGCCCCATCATCGAAAGTTGAGGAACCCAGCACATGTGGTCTCAAACCAGAGGACACACATCACCAAGGGGCTGGGAGTGAGGCAGGCAGGAGGAACCGCACAACAGAGGGCGCATAGAGTAAAAAAGGTGAGGAATCCAGCAATTGTAACCTCCCAGCAGGCGGCCCAGAGCACAGAGGCTATGGGATCCAGGCCGGAATGAACTCACACCAGAGGGCCCACATCATGAAACTGTGACCAACCCAGCCATTGGGAACTCAGCGCAGAAGGCCCACATCCCGATGGGGATGGGAACCTGGCAGCAGTGTCCTCGCACCACTGGGCGCACATCAGAAAATGTTGGGAGCCCAGCAGTTAGGGCCTAAGCCAGAGGGCCCTCATCACCAAGAGTAGGAGGCTCCCAGCAGGCTCCAACTGCCACCAGAGGGCCTACGTCAACAAAGCGACGTGTGCCAGCCACGCAGGAGTGACCTCAGAGCAGAGGGCCCACCTCACAGAAGGGTGAGGAACACAGCGAGGATCAAACTCTCAGCAGAGGGCCCACATCATCAAGGGAATGGGAACCAGGCAGGAGTGTCCTCACACCAGTGAGGCCACATCATCGAAAGGTGAGGAACCCAGCACATGTGGCCTCAAACCACAGGACCCACAACACCAAGAGGCTGGGAGGGAGGTAGGTGTCTGGACGGGCACATTTAACTCTAATTTCCCACCAGGAAGAGGAATTAACCAAAGGCTCAGCATGCCATGCCGGAACCAGATTAGGACCTGAAGCAATCCTGCAGTTCTGCGGCCGGCTCACAAGAAAGCGAGTTGAAGAAAGGAGCTCAGGGGCTCTGTAATTCACAAACCTGCAGAGTTATAAATGACAGCTATCGTCCAAAAATAGATTGAAGTAAGCCTGTGAAGAGGACTTGAAAGCGGGGCAGAATTTCAGGAAAACGATTGCAGGAGGTACACTGGAATTGCATTTAAAGCATATGAAAAGTGGCAGATCTTCGGCAATGATGCACTTGTCCAAAAAGGGCGTATGCATTTTCTCCTGAATATATTCAGGAAAAAACGCATACGCCCTTTTTGGCCAACCAAGCAAGCGTGCAATGGAAATCTGCACTACAACGAGCTCTCAATTCCCACCGGTCAAAAGGGCCATTCGAAAATAGTGTGAGAACCAGAAAGGCAGGACAGGCCATGGAGAACAGGGAGCCATGTCATGCTGATGGGCGGGATGTAAATTGCTAACAGCCACTCTGGAGAAGTGTATGGTCTTTCCTGAAACATCTAAAAAACAAAGCTACAGAGCCTAGGGCTCTTCCAGTTATGGTCCTATAGCTTAGGGAAATTGAAATCAAAAAGACACAGCCACCCCAATGATTGAGGCTGCTCTGTTTACAAGACCCTTGTCTACAGTACTAGTTAAATATCCCAGAAAGCGAAAAATGGATAAAGAAAGCGTGGTACTTACATACAATGCAATATCACTCAGCAATGAAATAATGTCATCAGGCCCATAGAAGCATAATGACTGGATTCAGGTACGATGATTCTACGTGAACTAAGTCACACAGAAAAAGAAACATCATAAGATATCACCAATACAGGGAATGTAAACATGGTTACATATGAACTGAATTACAAATCAGAAAAAAGTCTCACATTTAGAAAACATACTTATGGTTGCTTAATGGGAACAGTGAGTTGGGGTGCTGCATAAAACCAGAGATTGAAATTAGCACAGATACCATTCCATAAGCAAATATAAAATAGACAAGACCTGCTCCTTGCTCCACGAAATGGACTAAACACCCCAGATTCAACGAATAGGAATATACCTGACTAGTAAGAATCTTAAAACCTATGTATTTATATATCTCCATAAGAGAATCAAGTATGTGTACAGCGGCATAAACGCAGCACTGAAAATCAGCTAAATCCCATTATGAAAATACATTTCAATAAGAAAACACAATGACAGTGAAATAGAAAGCAATTCTTAAATAATTCATTGAGGGCTTGTGATGAAAACTGGATTTACCCCATCTACACCCAGAGCTGGGTGAGACATAAGGCTGGACACTTGGGGCTGATAGGATTGGTGAGGTTCAGTGAGCAAATGCAGACCCTTTGAAGTAATACTGGATGGTACCCATTCCATGGGTCCCAACTCTTCAGGTTTAAGGGATTCTTCCTTCAGCTAAAACATGCATGGGGAATACAGAGTATGGTCCACCATGTGATCCTACTCAGCCATGAAATCAATGTCATCATGTCCATAGCAGCATAATGAGTGGATTTTCGTACAATGATTCTAAGTGAAAGAAGTCCCACAGAAAAAGGAACTTGTCATAACATATCACTTATAGAGGGAATGTAAACATGGCTACACATGATCTGAATTACAAGACAGAACACAGTCTCACATTTAGAAAACAACTTATGCCTGCTTAAGGGGACAGGTGAATTGGGGTGATGCATAAAAGCAGAGTTTGAAATTAGCTCAGATACGGTTCCATAAGCCAAATATGTAATAGACAAGACGTACTCCTTGCTCAACGAACTGGATTCAACACCCCCTATTCACCACAGAAGAATATATCTGACTAGTAAGAATCTTAAAACCTATGTATTCATATGTCTTCGTAAGGGAATCAAGGGTGTGTAGAGCGGCATAAACGCAGCAGTGAAAATCTGCTAAACCCCATTATAAAAATAAATTTCAAAAACAAAACACAGGGGCTTCCCTGGTGGCGCAGTGGTTGAGAGTCCGCCTGCCAATGCGGGGGACGCGGGTTCGTGTCCCGGTCCGGGAAGATCCCACGTGCCATGGAGCGGCTGGGCCCGTGAGCCATGGCCGCTGGGCCTGCGCATCTGGAGCCTGTGCTCCGCAACGGGAGAGGCCACAGCAGTGAGAGGGCCGCGTATCGCAAAAAAAAATTTTAAAAAGCAAAAAAAAAACCCACAAAGACAGCAAAAGAGAGAGAAATTCTTACAAAATTCTTTCAGGGGTTGTGATGCAACCTGGATTGACCACATCTACACCCACAGCCAGGTGAGACATAAGGCTGGACACTTGGGACTCAGAGGATTGGTGCGGCTGGGTGAGCGAATGCAGACCCTTTAAAGTAATACTGCGTGCTACCCATTCCATGGGTCTCAACTCACCAGGTTTAAGGGAATCTTCCTACAGCTAAAACATACATGGGAAAGCCAGAGGATGGTCCACCATGTGATCGGGAAAGGTTTCTAAAATGCATGTCATTTTTCCTCTCCTGGTGCTCGGGTTCACCATTCTAGCCTCTTTACTAACAACCTCGCCACTTGGAGAGTCAGTGCCTTTAACTTCCTATTTCTCACAGTGTGCAAGTTGTGCGGAGAATGAAAGGAAACAGGGGGAGCAAATTAGAGATTCGGTGTAGGTGTCTGGTCGGGCACATTTCACTCTAATTTCCCATCAGGAAGAAGAATTAACCAAAGGCTTAGCCTGCCACCCCAGAACTAGAATAGGGCCTGAAGCAATCCTGCAGTTTTGTGGCCAGCTCACAGAAAGGGAGTTGAAAAATGGAGCTCAGGGGCACTGCAGTTCACAAACCTGCAGAGTCATAAACGACAACTATCAGTTAAAAATATATTGAGTTAAGACAAAGAAGAGGATTCGAAAGCAAGGCAGAATTGCAGGAAACTGATTTCGAGAGGTCGATTGGAGTCGCCTTTAAATGACATGAAAAGCAGCAGAACTTCGACAATGATGGAGTTGGCCAAAAAGTGCGTATGTGTTTTTTCCTGAATATATTCAGGATAAAACACATACGCACTTTTTGGCCAACCAAGCAAGCGGGAAATTCAAATCTGCACTACAAAGAAGTCTCATCCTAACACGTACCCTAGCCCTATCCCGCTACCATACCCTATCCTGTACCTGAGACCGTACCTGTCCCCTATCCCTAACCCTTACCCTAAGCTGTACATGAACACTAACCTGTACACTAACATGTACCCTAACAGTAACACATAGCCATACACTAAATTTTATCCTAACCCTACCCCGTATCCTAACCCTTTCCCTAAACCGTACCATAACCCGTACCCTAATCCTAACCCATCCCCTAACACTAACCTATAACCTAACCCGTACCCTAATCCTAACCCATACACTAACACATACCCTAACCCTAACCCGTTGTCATACCCTAACCTGTAACCTAATCTGTACCCATTCCCTAACCCTAACCCTAACCCTTACACTATCCCGTACCATAATCCTAACCTGTACACTAACACTAACACATACCCTAACACTTACCCTACTCCTAACCCGTGGTCATACTGTAAACTGTACCCCAAACCATACCCGTTCCCTAACTCTAACCCTAAACCTTACCCTAAACCGTACCCTAATCCTAACCCGTACACTAACACTAAACTGTACCCTAACCCTAACCCTTTGTTGTTCCCTATCTTGTACCCTAAACTGTACCCGTTCCTTAACACTAAACCTAACCCTAACCCTTACCCTAACCCGTACCTAACACTAACCCATACACTAAACCTAACCATAACCCTGAACGTAAACCGTACCCTAATCCTAACCCATACCCTAACACTAACCCATACCCTAACCCATACCCTAACACTAAACCATAGCCATACCCTAAACTGTACCCTAACACTAACCCGTACCATAACCCTAACCCTAAACCATACTCTAAGCCGTACAATAATCCTAACCCGTATCCTAACCCTAAACCTTACCCTAAACCCTAATCCTTACCCCTAGCTTAATTTTGGTTTTTTGTATTTAAAAAAATATTTTCTTGGGTTAAAACAAACTAGCAGAACAACAAAATAGGGGGCTTCCCTGGTGGTGCAGCGGTTACAATCTGCCTGCTAATGCAGGGGACACAGGTTCGCGCCCTGGTCTGGGAGGATCCCACATGCCGTGGAGCAACTAGGCCCATAAGCCACAACCAGTGAGCCCTCGCATCTGGAGCCTGTGCTCCGCAACAAGAGAGGCCGCGATAGTGAGAGGCCCGCGCACCAAGATGAAGAGTGGCCCCCCACTTTCCACAACTAGAGAAAGCCCTCACACGGAAACTCAGACCCAACACAACAAAAATAAATAAATAAATAATAAACTCCTACCCCCCCCAAAAAAAGAACAACAAAATGAAACAGAAAGTAACCTGAGTGTCCCTCAAAAAGCTACGTCTGAAATAGTTGGTACTTCTGTTCTGTGGACTGTTATGTAGCCTATAAAAAGTGTGAGAGCTAAATCTGTTTTTCTACAGTGAGAATAATGATATTCCAGATGTATAGAACACCTGGATAAAGTTAGAAATCTACACATTATGCTGGTCTTTTCAGTAAATGGAAAAGGATGGCAAGTGGTAAAATATTATCTTTTCCTTTAATTTTTAAAATTTCACTTGTTACAAAGAACTTCAATTATAATTGTACTTTAAAAAATAACAGTGGAAATTTAAAAGAAAAAATATGTATTGTGTGTTCAGTTACATTTCATAGAATTATGAAATGCTCCACCCTCTGGCCATTACCTGCAAAAGCAGCTTTAAAACCTATGCTAATTGTCACTTCATATGAACAAGTCCTGCAGGGCTGTAAAGGAAAACTGCCCTCATCATGTCTTGAGGGAGGTAAAGGCCAAAGTATTTCAAAATGTGGCACATATTTCAAGAAAACCATCTGAAGAACTAAGATGTAATAACCGTTTGAAAAAATAAAAGGACATGCCTGAAAGCTCAATTTCAAAGGATTATGAGACACATGCAAATCCAACCACACAGAGGTATCAGCTCACACCATTCAGAATAACCATCAGGAAAGAAACTACAAACGATCAATGCTAAAGAGGTTGTGGAGAAATGCATACCGTTAATTTGAAGTGGGACGTAACCTGGTAAGAGCCACTAATGGGAACAGAGTGGAGGTGCCTTTAAAAGGTAAACATTGAGCTACTATATTATCCAGCAGGCCCACTCCTGGGCCTGTAACATAAGAAGACATAATTGGAAAGACACAGGCAGGCAAATCTGCACTGCAGCAGTATTACAATAGCCAAGACATGGAAGCAACCAAAAGTCCATC
>NW_020173487.1:6985-7794 GCF_003031525.2 Neophocaena asiaeorientalis asiaeorientalis | reverse complement strand
TTGAGCTACCATGTGATCTGGTAGGTCCTTTGATGCACCTATCACCTGAGCAGAGCAGAATGGAAAAGACACAGGCTGGCAATCCTGCACTGCAAGAACATTTAACATAGCCAAGACTTGGAAGAAACGAAAATGTCCATCAACAGAAAAATGCACAAAGAGGAAGTGGTCCATGTAAACAATGGAATATTAGCCATGGAAAACAATGAAACAGTGCCATTTGCACCACCATATAAAGACCTAGAGATAATCACCCAACTTGAAGTAAGAAAGAAAGTGAAAGACAGATATCCTATGACGTCACTTCTAGGTGTTACCTAAAAGTTGATACTCATGAACTTATTTCCAAGAGAAGGAAAAGCATGGATTAAGAAAAAAAATTATGTTTAACCAAATGGAAAAGTGTAAGGAATGTGTCAATTAGGAAATGGGGGTTAACAGACATGTACTAATACATATGAAATATATAATCACAAAATACCTATGGAATACCAAGAGAGGTCTAGGCAACACTCTGTAATAACCCATACGGTAAAGAATGCAAAGATAAATAGACAGATACATTGACATAATGAACCAGATTCTGTACACCTAGGAGAAACAAAATATTTTTATCGTTTGCTCTGATAATTAATAAAAATTAAATTTATAAACCAAACAAGAAGTAAGGAGATATAAGCTCTTGGGGATGTGCTCTGGCACATTCCACTCTAATTTGCAGCCTACTAACACGATTTCCAGGAAGCCTCTGCTGCCCAAAAACCCAGAGTTGGAAGTGTAGAAATTCTGCTGCCTTGTGGCCGTTTTCC
>NW_020173487.1:0-3142 GCF_003031525.2 Neophocaena asiaeorientalis asiaeorientalis | reverse complement strand
TTGAGCTACCATGTGATCTGGTAGGTCCTTTGATGCACCTATCACCTGAGCAGAGCAGAATGGAAAAGACACAGGCTGGCAATCCTGCACTGCAAGAACATTTAACATAGCCAAGACTTGGAAGAAACGAAAATGTCCATCAACAGAAAAATGCACAAAGAGGAAGTGGTCCATGTAAACAATGGAATATTAGCCATGGAAAACAATGAAACAGTGCAATTTGTACCACCATATAAAGACCTAGAGATAATCACCCAACTTGAAGTAAGAAAGAAAGTGAAAGACAGATATCCTATGACATCACTTCTAGGTGTTACCTAAAAGTTGATACTCATGAACTTATTTCCAAGAGAAGGAAAAGCATGGATTAAGAAAAAAAATTATGTTTAACCAAATGGAAAAGTGTAAGGAATGTGTGAATTAGGATATGGGGGTTAACAGACATGTACTAATACATATGAAATATATAATCACAAAATACCTATGGAATACCAAGAGAGGTCTAGGCAACACTCTGTAATAACCCATACGGTAAAGAATGCAAAGATAAATAGACAGATACATTGACATAATGAACCAGATTCTGTACACCTAGGAGAAACAAAATATTTTTATCGTTTGCTCTGATAATTAATAAAAATTAAATTTATAAACCAAACAAGAAGTAAGGAGATATAAGCTCTTGGGGATGTGCTCTGGCACATTCCACTCTAATTTGCAGCCTACTAACACGATTTCCAGGAAGCCTCTGCTGCCCAAAAACCCAGAGTTGGAAGTGTAGAAATTCTGCTGCCTTGTGGCCGTTTTCCGCAAGAGCAGCGTTAAGCCCACAGCTAATGGTCTCTTAACATTCACAAGGACTCAGGGCTGCAATGGACACCTGCCCTAAATAACTGTGCTGAGGTAGGGAATGGACAATAAAATTCAAAACTGGCAAATTTTTCAAGACGATAGTATGAAGAGGTAAGTTTGACTCACTCTCTTGTTTAAAAAAAGGAAAATGGGTGAAAGCTCAACCTCAGGAATTATTAGACTCATGCAAATCTAATCAACAAAAAGGTTTCAACTCACACCAGTCGACTGACCATCAGCAAAAGGTCTACAAACAATAAATTCTGAAGGGGATTTAGAGAACTGTGTACCCTCTAGCTGCTGGTGAGATGTAAAGTGGTAACAGCCAATAATGAGAACAGAAAGGAGCTACGATTAAAAGTAAAAATTGAGGTACCATTCGATGCAGCAGTCACACCACTGGGCCTCTCACCTGAGAAGACCAGAATTGAGAAGACGCGGGCTGCAAAAGGTGCACTGCAGCCTTATTCACAATAGCCAAGACAGTGAAGCAACCAAAATGTCCATCAACAGATGTATGGATGAAGAAGAAGTGGTCCACGTTCACAATAGAATATTAGCCATGGAAAACAATGAAACACTGCTATTTGAGTCGCCATAGATGAGCTTGGAGATAATCACAGAATATGAGGTAAGTCAGAAAGCAAAAGACCTATATCCTATGATATCACTTATAGGCGTTATCTAATAACTAACACAAATGAACATATTTCCACAGAGAAAGACACTCACAGACTTAGAAATTAAGTATGCTTATCTAAAAGGAAAGGTGGGCAGAATGGATAAATTAAGATTAGCGTTACCATACGTATACAAATACATATTATAAACATATATCAAAAAGACGGACCATATAGCAAGGGAGGTCTACGGAACACTGTAATATTTTACAAGGGAAGAGGACCTGAACATGAATAGACATATATATTGTACAAATGAACTAGATTGTGTACATCTGGACAAACAATATCTAATCATTACTCCGATTAAATAAATTTTAAAAACCAAGAAAAAGTAATGAGACATAAACTTATGGGCATTCCTCCTGGCACATTCCATTCTAACTTAAAACCTAGGACCACGACTTCCAGAGAGGCTCTGCTGCCCTAGTACCCAGATATGCGAAAGGACAAATGCTGCCTCCTTGTGGCCGTTTCCCACAACAGCAGCTTTAAACCCAGTGCTAATGGTCACTAAATATTCACCAAACTTGCAGTTCTGTAATGACATCTGCCCTCCAGAAAAATTCTGGGGTCGAATATCGACCAAAAATTCAAAAGAGGGCAACCTTCCAAGAAGACAGCTTCAAGAGATATATTGTACTCACACTTTATTTTTAACAGAAAGGAAAAAGGCGTGGAAAATGATGAATTTTAGGAATTTTTAAAGTCATGCAAACCCAAATTACAAAAACCTATGAGGTCACAGCAGTCAGATTGGCCATTAGCAAAAATGCTGCAAACTATAAATGCTGAAGGGATTGTGGAGAAGTTCGTACCCTCGGTTCTAAGGGAGACATGGTAAGAGCCACTAATGAAAACACAATGGAGGTGCTTTGAAAAGGTAAACATTGAGCTACTAGTCAATCAGTCACACCCACTGCTGGGCCTATCACCTGAGAAAATGAGAATCAAAAAGTCACAGGCTGGCAATCTTGCACTCCAGCAATATTTAATATAGCCAACACTTGAAAGCAAAGAAAATGTCCATCAACAGAGGAATGCACCAAGAAGTGGTCCATATACACAATGGAATATTACTCCGATAAAAATATAAATTAAATTTAAAAAAAAACAAAAGTAAGGAGACATCAGCTTTTGAGGGTTTATCCGGGCACATTCCACTCTAATTTATAACCGAGGAAGACCACTGGCCGGGAGCTCTGTTACCCTAGTACCAGCATGGGGAACAAAGAAAGGCTGCCGCAATCTGGCCGTTACCTGCAAAAGCAGCTTTAAAGCCTGTGCTAATGGTCACTTCATGTGAACAAGTACTGCAGGGCTGTAAATGAAACCTGCCCTCAAAATGTTTTGAGGGAGGTAATGGCCAATAAATTTCAAAATGTAACACATACTTTAAGAAAACATTTTGAAGAGCTAAGCTGTAATCACAGTTTGAAAAATAAAAAGGACATGCCTTAAAGCTCAATTTCAAAGGATTATGAGTCATATGCAAATTCAACCACAAAGAGGTATCAGCTCACACCAGTCAGAATATCCATCAGCAAGAAAACTACAAATAAATGCTGAAGCCATAAAAAGAAACAAAATTGAGCTATTTGTAATGAGAT
>NW_020173486.1:805419-816409 GCF_003031525.2 Neophocaena asiaeorientalis asiaeorientalis | reverse complement strand
ACACAACATTTAAAATCAACTATACTCCAATAAAAATTTTTTAAAAATAAAGATAAAAAAATAAAGAGAGTAATGAACAAGTCATGCACACTTGTTGATTATTTCACATTTTAGATCATGTTAATGATACAAAATAGGAAACAGAAAAAGCCCAATAAAATGAAGGGGCCCTACACTATTAGAACATCAAAGACGCTGGGGTGGGCCCTTATAAAAAAAGATGTCACTTAGAAGTCCTTGTACAAAGCAGCTGGTTCCATTAATCAATATTTTTAATGGTTACTGAAGCCCCTTCTAAACTATCAGTTGAGACGATTAGCACATGTGGGGAATATTTTCATTGAGATCAAGTGTTTTTTCTTCCTCATCTTCAGTCCCAATATGAAGCTAAAACATTGCTAGAGGTGAAGTCTGAGAATTCAAAATACAAGAGTTTAATTTGTAGAGCTAGCAAACAAGACTTCCAAAATACCTGAAAAGTCTTTTGGTTCTGAGAAAGCATTTTGTCAGATCAGATGAGGTGTAGAACATATGAAAAGGACTACAAGAACCTGCAGTACCAGTAAAGGCAGGCTGACAGTTCTCAGATTCAAAACCTTTGTCATTTTAAGAAAAAAAAGTCTTAGACTAAACTGACTCCACCTGGCAGGGAATAGTTATTCTATAGAGCCACTTTCTTAAAAATTAAACAATCTACCCACGACTTTTTTTAAAAACTACGCTACCTGTCAGCATGGATAAAAGCTCCAATTTTTCAGTACCCAAAGCCCATGCTTGGTCATGGGTGAAATCAATTTAAGAGTTTTCAATAACTGGGAGTTGCCTCTCATAAAGTCTTCATAGAGCATGCAGAAAGCCTGTTTTTCCGGGTTCCAAAATGGTGACCTGGTTCAACTGATAGCTATTACTAAAGCCATGATACTCAAAATAAAATGTTTTTAATTGATTTTCAAAGCAATTAAACAGTGACTTCCGGAGCCACTCCTTGTGAGCAGGATCCAGAATGTTCTTCTCACTTTCACCAATGTAACAGTAATTAAGAAGAACAAAGGCACAATACACAGTGAGTTCTAAGAGAACATACAAAGTGGGCAGAAGTTTCAGTTTTCAAGTGTGAGCTAGTCAACCTATGGTGTTTAATTTCTCAACATCATTTTCTGAAATTCCATTCTACCTTACAGAGTTTTGGCACAAAGCCAAAGCCTATATTGAGACTACATTACAAACTTGCCAGTTATCTTTACTTAATGCTTTCCATATGCAAAGATTCTGTGTTGAGACTACATTCTCAATTAAACAGTTTTCTGGAAGAAGGAAGTATTGCCACAAGTATATTCTAAACAATTATTTTAAAATATGTCATTATAAGTCAAAAAGAGTTTGTGTATTGAAAGTAGCTTATCACCAAAAACTCTTCCTCCTGAAAATGTTGCACAACAGGCATATGATGGGGGGTTGGGGTATAAACATTGTGGGGTGGTGAAAAGAACCCTGGGCTCAGATCTCAGAGTTCTGAGGAAGGCTGAGTTCTGTGGATACTTGCTCTGTAACCCTGGACGAGTCACTTCCCCTTTCTGAACTGCAGATTATTGATTTGAGAAATGTTGGAGTTAAGCTATCTTTGAAGGTAGTGATTGTCAAATTTTAATTTACATGAGATCACCCAAGAAGCTTGTTAAACATACAGGTCCTTCAGCCCCATACCTAGAGATTGCTTTAGTTGAGCTGGACAGTGACCCCAGAATCTGGATCGTAAGAAGAGGCCATCTGAAGCAGATGTGCTCAGACTGCATTTTGAAAAACAATGTACTAAAATGTTTTCTTGATTAAAAGTTCCATAACTCTATGAGGGACAGGTAAGAAGTAATGACCCTTGAAGAAGGTAGAAAAGAAAGTTATTTTAATTTATTGTACTCTGTCATAAGTAGCTGGGGAGAAGCAAGCTTGTACAATGTGCACTTATCTGCAAGACCAAATGCTAATGACAATAGACAATGTCCTGATGAATTAAACTGCCACTGCCTTTTTGTCATTGCAGAAAGCTAAAATAAATGGATCTATAGACAGTCAATTCATTGGCCTATGTCATAGCCTAAGATGAAATATCATGTCCTTTGTATGTGAGTATGATACTACACTGCACTCACACCGTCCATGTTTTTGAGGGATTTAAGTTACTTAGTAGGAGGTTTGATGACTCCTTCTCTTCATGGGCTCCTTGGTGACCAGTGGGAAAATTTGGAGAAGCTCCTGGGCAACGTTAGTGGTACTTCCCATGACCACAGAACAAAATGGAAATATCTAACCAGGGAGCTTGTTCTCAATAGCTCTACACATGGTGGTGTTAATATTGACTCGGCATATGCAGATGACAGTCACTCTGGAAAGTATCCTTGTTGATCTATGAAAGAGACCAAGGGAATGCTTTAATGTCTACACTCACTAAGGGAAGGAGGACTCACATCGTTTTACAGCATGACCTTTATCTGAGTTAAAACAAATCTGATCTTCTTACTTTAATGCCTTTGTTGTCTTCCTCTCCACTTTACCATTTGTGTAAACCCATCTTCTCATAGAAGGTCCAGCTGCTGGAGATTCTACTTCAACACCCAAGTATGACCAACCTCTCCTTTATATAAACTTCCTTCATATAAACAACACTGAGGTTGCACTTCCAGGAGGTACTTTATCTGTAGAAGACTTTGATGCTGCAACTCTGGCTATTTGTTTGTTTGTTGTTTTAAGTTTTTTTAATATTAATGATACTATAGTTATAACTTTGTGTAAGTTAAGTGTTATTTCTGTTTCATTTCCTTCCCTAGATTCTGAGCTCACTAATGGCAGGATTTATTCTGTTTTCTTTGTCATATCTTCAATATCTTGCTTAGAATCTAGATTATAATAGGTACTTAGTAAATGTGTTTTTAAGAAATAAATTATGAATGAATGATGGATTAAGTGAATCCAAGTATCAAAGGTAGAAATCGTCCCAGAATTTTACTTTGGTTAAAAGTTACCATTGTAGGGACTTCCCTGGTGGCCGAGTGGTTAAGAATCTGTCTTGCAAAGCAGGGGATGCCGGTTCGATCCCTGGTCGGGGAATTAAGATCCCACATGCTACGGGGCAACTAAGGCCATGCGCTTCAACTAGAGAGCCCGTGTGCCGCAAATACAGAGCCCACGCACTCTGGAGCCCACGGGCCGCAACTAGAGAGAAGCCCGCACGCTGCAACTAGAGAGAAACCCGCAAGCTGCAACAAAAGATCCCATGTGGGGCTTCCCTGGTAGTGCAGTGGTTGGGAGTCTGCCTGCCGATGCAGGGGACACAGGTTCGTGCCCCGGTCCAGGAAGATCCCACATGCCACGGAGCGGCTGGGCCTGTGAGCCATGGCCGCTGAGCCTACGCGTCCGGAGCCTGTGCTCCGCAACGGGAGAGGCCACAACAGTGAGAGGGCTGCGTACCACACACACAAAAAAAGGATCCCATGTGCTGCAACTAAGACCCAACACAGCCAAAAAATAAATTAAAAAATTAAAAAAAAACCTTACCATTGTGAGCATAAGATTTTTCCACTTAGTCACATGGGATGAAAATCCAGTTCAGACATGAGGCTGGCATGAAGTAAGCATGCCCCTGGTGAAAAAAGACCAGGGAATGACTTCCCCTCAGGACTGAGTGCTGAAGAGGACTTATGATATCAAATGCAAATATGAGAATATTCTCCAAAGTTAACTGAGCAAGTTGCAGGCAAAACAATTTAACTTTCATTTGACTGCTCTTCAAACTCACTCCGGAGTGACAGTTCTGTTGCATGTTGTGAAGCCTGCAGTGAAAATGCCTACAATTGTCCTGCTTCTGGAGGGGGTAAAAGTTAATTCACCTGAGACCCATTTAACTGCCACACAGGTAAACGTTTGACAGCACGGTGCTGGCAAAGCACTTCAAGTACACTACTTAATTTCCCCCAAACTTGGAAGAGAACTATTTTGATGCCCAGGGACACTTTTGTGGTTGGTAAACAAGAAAATGTTCAAGTATTGTTGTTGCATACATATTAAACATTAATCTCACCAGGAATGGTACACGGTGGATGTGTTTAGTTTTCTTTGCCAAATAATAAATCAAAAGTATTATGAAGGAACTATAACAAAAAGAAAAATATCCCACCAGTAAGGCATAATTTTTTCATTTATAAGTTTTGTTTAATGAAAAAAAAAATTGGATATTTCAATTTCTCTCCTCTACACACACACACACACACACACACACACACACACACACACACACACACACTCAAAAAAGGGAAGATTTTTGAAACATATAAGACCAAAAATAAAGTTGGAGAGATTGGCTTACAATTTACAATCCAGATTGTCAGTTCTGAAAGAGATTAAAAAATGAAATGTCAATCATCTAACATTTGGAATAAATTTATGAACATAAAACCTGGAATTTATTCAAAAGTATGCCCTTTAGGCATTATAGATTTGAAAAATGTTTTTCATGTCTGGACTGGAGCTTTTCATAATCTTGTTATTTTACAAAAACAGTTAAATCAGAGATGAAATAGATGAACTATAACTTACTGATGTTCTAATTTAGATGTGAACACATACCATATATATGTATGCATGGATATATATATACATATATACATTCACACACATACTTTTTATACAAACTTCACCAAATTATAGAATTTTTTGTTAATGCTGTTAGTCTAAATGGGAAGATCCATCATTTTCTCCTTTTACCACTAAATATGGTAGGTAAAAACATTATAACTCAGAAGGTGTGGGCCTAGCACACTGCTAAAGCCTAAGCAAATTATTCCCTGAAGTTAGTCATTAGTAGAAAGTAGCTTCAGACCTCTGCTAAAATAAATTCAATTTTATGATGAGTTTTATATTTAATATTAAGGACTTGTTTGATTAACAAGACTGGGACATCTATTAGGAAAAATAACCAGGAGCCTCAGGGAAAATTATAAGCCTGAAGATCTGGACCAGTGATAATTAGGAAATTCAAATGAGCCTCCAGCCCTAGGTTAGATTGGGTTGCTCCAAAACTTTAATCACTGCCTTTCTATTCATCTCTGTACTGGTAGTTTTCAATGAATGGAAAATAAATTTTGGTGCATGTATTTGCAAATTATTGAGGGCACTATCCTACTTAGACACAATAAGATATGCATTTGTGTGTTATATAAGGATTAACATTTGGATTTACTGTAAGGCAATAGGTTACTGTACTCCTACTGCTTCATCCTAAAGAATATAAAGAATATACAGTCACTGTTTACTGTGCACCTAAAAAGTATCTGAGGTAGGAACTGAGAGGTGGCTGGTGGGATTAATGAGTAAGTCAGCAGTTTTATGTACATACATATTATATATACAGACAATAAGATAACATAATAATACATATAGTAATATCATACTTAATATAATAATATCATATATATCATACTTAATATAATAATTATTGAGTATCTGCTATGTGTCAAGCACTGTAATAGACACAGCAGATTCAGCAGTAAGGAAAACTGACACACTGACAGATACTTTGCCCTCATAGAGTTTGCCATATAACAAGGAGAATGGATATTAAATTCAATATTAGAGAGGAGTTAGCCAAAGGAGAAGGAAAGCTTTCAGGAAGGAAGGATTATTTGAGGTGTTTATGAATTATACATATCTTTTAACTCTCGTAAACATCAATGTGCTGTTTTTTATACAAAATCCTGCTCTTGACTCATAAGTACAAATAGGGTACATATAGGAATTGCTTTCCTACAGCTAAGATAGATCCAACATTGAACTACCACCCACCCTCAGCTAATCACTTACATAGACACATATTTACCGAGTGACTGGACTAAATTAGGGTACAGCACAGTGTGAAGCCAATTAGTTTAACTAGAAATTAAGCCAGCAACTTGTGCCCCTTTGGTTCACTTTGAGTTAATTACCAGATAGCAGAGTATGTGGTCAAACTGGCATACCAGGTATTAGTGAATTTCCATGCATTATCACTTTTCCAGTCTCTAAACAAACCTGAAAAGTAAGCAAAGCAAGTGCTATTAGTCCCATTTTACAGATAAGGACAAAGAGACTCAGAGTAAATAGTCCCTCTGAAGTCACAACACATAACAAGGTCATATTCAAAGCTCAAAGCACAAGTCTCCTGTCTCTGAACACTGCCCCCTCAACTGACTCAGATTACCACATTACTATGCATATACTTTGCAACATTACATAAAAGAAAATTGCTTGTTTCTGTGCACTTTAAGTCTTTTAGGTGTGTTCTATCAAAGTCATTATAAGATTGATTCAATTCAAAAATAAAATTGCATTAAAATTCATAAATGAGATATTTACTTGGTGGTAGTCATGACTCAGCAAGTAGTCATGCAATACACACTTGTCAGAGATGTTATTCACTAGGTAATAATGAAGTGATGTTTCCTTGGATAAAATTTTACTCTCAGGTCTACAGTGTAAATGCCAGTTTGAATCTTCTTTTCTGCTTGCTACTCTAGGGAAAAAATACCTATATATTTAAATAACAAAAATAGTAGCTTTTTTATCATGTAAGTTTATATTTCAAATAATTGTAGTAGACAGTCAATTTGCATATATCCCCACAGAAATTTGCAGATAGGTAACTGAAAACATCTAGTCAGCAAATATATATAATATCTATGTCTATAACATCAAATATCTCTAAAACAGAAGACCAAACAAGAATAGGTATACAACAAAGAAAGAAGAACCACATGCATAGTAGCAGCTCATTGAAGAATGTCATTTCATGACATTGGTCTTGGCAATAATTTCATGGATATGACACCAAAAGCACAGGCAATAAAAACCAAAACTGTGTGACTATATCAGACTGAAAAGCTTCTGCACAGCAAAGGATACAATCCACAGAGTGAAAAGGCAACCTACAGAATGGGAGAAAATATTTGAAAACCATATATCTGATGAGGGGTTAATCTCAAACATATATAAGGAACTCATACAACTCAATAAAAAAAACTAATACCTCGATTTAAGAAAATAGGCTAAAGACTTGAATAGACATCTCTCCAAGTAAGATAGGCAAATGGGCAACAGTTATATGAAAAAAATGATCATTGACACTAATCATCAGAGAAATGCAAATCGAAACTACAAGGTATCACCTCACACTTGTTAGGACGGCCATTATAAAAAGAAAATTATTCAAACCAGAAAATAACACATATTGGCAGGATGTAGAGAAATTGGAACACTTGCCACTATTGGTACAAGATGGTGCAGCTGCTGTGGAAAACAGTATGGATATCCCTCAAAAAAATTTAAAAAGGAACTACCATATTATCCAGCAATCCCAATTCTGGGTCTATAACCAAAAGAACTCAAATCAGTATCTTGAAGAGATATTAGCATTCCTTTGTTCATTGCAGCATTATTCACAATAGCTAAGATATAAAACAACCTAAATGTCCATTGATAGATGAATGGATAAAGAAAATGTGGTACAGTCCTTCCACAGGGGATTGGTTCCAGAACTCCACACAGATATCAAAATCTTCCAATGTTCAAGTCCCTTATATAAATGTTGTAGTACAATTGGTCCTCCATATCCATGGGTTCCACATTCCCCAGATTCAACCAACCTGTATTGGATGATTGAATCTGCAGACATGGAACCCACAGATAAGGAGGGATGACTGTATATACATACAATAGAGTATACAGTTCAACCTTAAAAGAGAAGGGAATTCTGCAATATGCCACAACATGGATGGACATTGAGGACATTATGTGATGATAAACAAGCCAGACACAGAAAGATAAATACTGCATGATTTCACTTATGTGAGGTATCTAAAATAGTCAAATTCATAAAAATCAAAGGCTGCAATGGTACTTACCAGAGGGTGGGAACGGGGAGATTTATTAATCAACAGGCATAAAGTTTCAATTAAGTAAGGTAAATAAGCTTTAAAGACCTGCTGTATGACACGGTACCTATAGTCAACAATAATGTATTGTACACTTAAAATCTGTTAAGAGGGTTAGGCCCATACAAATGGTCAACAAACACGTGAAAAGCTGCTCAATGTCACTAATTATTAGGGAAATGCAAATCAAAACTACAATGAGATATCACCTCACACCAGTTAGAATGGGCATCATCAGAAAATCTACCAACAACAAATGCTGGAGAGGGTGTGGAGAAAAGGGAACCCTCTTGCTCTGTTGGTGGGAATGTAAATTGATACAGCCACAATGGAGAACAGTATGGAGGTTCCTTAAAAATCTAAAAAGAGAATTACTATATGACCCAGCAATCCCACTACTGGACATATACCCAGAGAAAACCATAATTACAAAAGACACATGCACCCCAATGTTCATTGCAGCAGTATTTACAATAGCCAGATCATTTAAGCAACCTAAATGCCCATTGACAGACGAATGGATAAAGAAGATGTGGTACATGTATACAATGGGAATATTACTCAGCCATTAAAAGAAATGTAACTGGGTCATTTGTAGAGATGTGGATGGACCTAGATACTGTCATACAGTGAAGTAAGTCAGAAAGAGAAAAACAAATATTGCATATTAATGCATATATGCGGAATCTAGAAAAATGGTACAGATGAACTAGTTTGCAAGGCAGAAATAGAGACACAGATGTAGAGAACAAACATATGGACACAAAGGGGGGGAAAGCGGGGGTGTGGTGGTGGTGGTGGGATGAATTGGGAGATTGGGATTGACATATATACACTAATATGTATAAAATAGATAACTAATAAGAACCTGCTGTATAAAAATAAATAAAATTCAAAATATATATATATAATGTCTAGATCTTGTTTGGACGCTGTTTAAAACAAACCTACCATGGAAAGATATATTTGACAGAGTCAAGAAAATTTGAGTATAGATGGTATTAGATGATATTAAGGAATTTAAATAATTTTCTTGGGTTAATTTATCAATGTTGGTAGGTGTTATAATGACACAGAGATTGTGAAAATTTTAAACACTCTTTAAATGTCTTATGCAAATTTTAAACATAAGAATTTTAAACATTCTTATCAGCTAAAGATGTATATTTAAATATTTTCAGGTAAAATAACATAATACTGGGATCTATTTTAAACCTCTCTTAAAAATCAAATAAAAAAGACAAGTGGGGGATCAAAGAATCAAAATTCAAAAGTAGTGATGATTGTTGAAGGTATGTGATGGGTACATGATGATTAATTACACTGTTCTCTTTACTCTTGTGCATATTAAAATTTTTCCATAATAAAATATTTTAAAAATACTGAACATGAATACAGATTCAGAGATGGATTTAACTAAAGCATAACAGATGTGAACAGTGTTCAAGAGATGCTAAAGGACAGCAAATCAAAGATTCCTCTTTTAAATGCTTCCATGTGATTCAGTAGTTTCTCTGTCGTAGCAATTTTCCTCTATATAGTACTTGCCTACTTAAATGGTAGTTTCCATACACTATGTGCTGGTTATTCTCCACTTGTCTCTATAGATTGATTGATTCTTTATCCCTTTCCACCTTATTCTACATTCCAGAAAAATTGGCTTGGTTGGGATCCCTTGCCCTCTGGCTTCCAGCTTGTTCTAGCCAAAGGAACATACTGTCAAGCTGTCTGAGGGTGGAAGGAGAGAGGCCAAAGTATTCATTCCTCTCCTTCCCTCCCTTCTGTGCTGCAGGTGCTCCAGGTTGCATTTCTTTATTTGTAAAAGCTCCTGTGTTCAACACTCTCTAAGACATAGAGCTTGCACTCTGGGTTCCAAGAAGCATTGCCTCCCCTTGTCCCTTCAGGATAAGGGATAGTTGTGACTTTAAAATCTTGCTAACCCAGGTATGCTTTCCCATAGTTTGTTGTCCTGGACCCTGCCCATATTTTTGTATCTTTGTTCAGCATAATCTTTTCAATTGCCCCTTTTGAGTGTGCCAACTGTTTCTTGTTAGGACCTTGGATAACACAGGCTATGAGCTTTATTGGAGCTTGGAAATTGTCTCTTTCTTTTGTTCATTATGATTGTGATACCTGTAATACATGACTGTCTGGCATCTAGTAGACATAAAATAAATATTAGTTAAAGGAAAATAAAAATAGAAGAAATGAATAAAATTCAACATTATTTTCTGATTTGAAAAACATAAATTAAGGAATAAATACATGCATAATATGTTTTTAAAATAAATTTATTCATTTATTTGTTTTTATTTTTGGCTGTGTTGGGTCTTCATTGCCGTGCACAGCCTTTGTCTAGTTGCGACGAGTGGGGGCTATTCTTCATTGTGGTGCATGGGCTTCTCATTATCTTGGCTTCTCTTGTTGCGGAGCACGGATTCTAGGCACACGGGCTTCAGTAGTTGTGTCTCACAGGCTCTAGAGTGTGGACTCAGTAGTTGTGGTGCACAGGCTTATTTGCTCTGTGGCATGTGGGATCTTCCTGGGCCAGGGATCGAACCCGTGTCCCCTGCATTGACAGGCAGACTCTTAACCATTGGAAGCCTTCATATGTTTTTCTTTTTCTTTTTTTTTTTTTTTCGCGATACACGGGCCTCTCACTGTTGTGGCCTCTCCCATTGCAGAGCACAGGCTCTGGACACGCAAGCTCAGAGGCCATGGCTCACAGGCCCAGCCGCTCCATGGCATGTGGGACCCTCCTGGACCGAGACATGAACCCGTGTCCCCTGCATCGGCAGGTGGACTTTCAACCACTGTGCCACCAGGGAAGCCCCCTTCATATGTTATTTTTAAAAGGATCCATCCATTAGCTTCTTGCAGAAAGTAAAAAATTAGGCATATTTGCATTGAAAATGTCATGAATAAGATAATCATAATTGATATTAAAATTGAAAAGGGAAGCTAATGTTTCATTATTTAAACTCATACCCTAATAAAATTCTAGTAAAACAATGCCATCTCTCCTTAAATAAATC